>NC_058133.1:115163765-115332315 GCF_016433145.1 Gracilinanus agilis
CCCCCCACCCATGGCCGACACACATTTCTACTGGTTTTATCATGTGTCCTTGATCAAGACCTATTTCCAAATTGTTGGTAGTTGCATTGGTGTGGTAGTTTTGAGTCCACATCCTCAATCATGTCCACCCCAACCCATGCGTTCTAGCAGTTGTTTTTCTTATATGTTTCCTCTCCTGCAGTCCTTCCTCTGAATGTGGGTAGCATCTTTATCATAAATCCCTCAGAATTGTCCTGGGTCATTGCATTTCTGCTGGTACAGAAGTCCATTGCATTTGATTTTACCATAGTATATCAGTCTCTGTGTACAGTGTTCTTCTGGCTCTGCTCCTTTCACTCTGCATCAGTTCCTGGAGGTCTTTCCAGTTCGCCTGGAACTTCTCCAGTTTGTTATTCCTTTTAGCACAATAGTATTCCATCACCCGCATATACCACAATTTGTTCAGCCATTCCCCAATTGAAGGACATACCCTCCTTTTCCAGTTTTTTGCCACCACAAAAAGCGCAGCTATAAATATTTTCGTACAAGTCTGTTTATCTGTGATCTCTTTGGGGTACAAACCCAACAATGGTATGGCTGGATCTTCATCTAATAATTAGATTCTAACTAATGAGAAATTCCAGAGAAGAGCAATCAGTGTCATGAGATAGATAGAGAAAGGTGGACAGGCCATGTGGTAAGAGCTAGGCATGACAGGTTTCAGCCAGAGTGTTCCACCAAGACCCTGGAAATGATGTAAGAAAATGAGGAAGGCATCTAACATATTGGATGGACTTTCTGTGGTGAACTCATGAGAGAATGTGCACATGACTTATATAGGATGAACAGTCATGGTAGGTGGAAATATACATTATTAGAGGGAACTCCCAATAAGCAAGATCACAGGTTTATGTGAATATAGAAATACTTATGGGATATTAAAAGAGGACAACAGTGCAAAGACTTCTTCAGCCTTCTGAGACTGGTTTTGAAACCTCCCAGTATAGTCTGGCAGGTTACCCAAAAGGCAGTGGATCTGTTTCTTGACTACCAGCCTTATTTATAAATTAACCACTGAAGGGATATATAGAAAATATAGAGAGATTGTGTATACCGCGTGCTGGATTTTGAACTGGAAAGAATAGTAAATTCTTTTGTTGTAATATCGGTTTCTTCCTCTTGAGTATTATTTTAAATAAGAAACCCATTATTCAGGACATGGAAATTCTAGTTTTAACAAGATTTATTTGATCTATACTTTGAGCCAATTTCATCTCTTTAGCTTGGGAAAAATGTGGAGTTTTTGAAGGCTTTTAACTCTTCAAATTAGTAATTTTATAGAAGGTTTGATTCCAGGTTATATGTATTCAGAATGGTCACAATTGTAGGGGAGTGTCAGCCTAAACCTGTTACACTGGGCTTTCAATCAGTTATTGGCCAAGAATGGGATAGTATAAGATAAAAGTGAAAACAATGTCATTTTGTTTCTTATCAGAGACTCTGAGAAAACAGATCTGTGGCCAAGCCTTATCTCTGACAGGTCCAATCTATAACTTGGGGCAAGACTCTAAACTTTAGTTTATTCAGTTATAAAATACGGCAGTTGTGAAATATACTTACCTCACAGGGGCATCCCACAAAAGATTGCATTATCTTGAATGTGCCTGTTGTGACTATTAATTATTGTTACTATTTTTAATGTTTTATTTTTTTATTGCTGTATTTTTCCTTTTAGTCAGAGAATTCAGATCGTTCAAGTTCAGAGAATGATTCAGACAGTGAACCAGAAAAGATCTCTGAATATCACAAGTTACTTGCCACCTTGAAGAACCTTTCAGAGGAGGAAGAAGAGGAGGAAGAAGATGAAGAGGAAGAAGAGAGTGCTATAGAAGAGGCAGAAGTAGACAGTGAAGGAGCCCAAAGTGACAGCAGTTTGGAGGAAGAGGAGCAGGAAGAAGAGGAGGAGGAAGTCCAGGAAGGAAAAAGGAAAGGTAGATATCTCTTAGGAGGTCATTTGTCAACACTGAACTCAGGTATGCACAGATCTAGGCTTTGTACTGATAGGAGGTTGGGACAAGGAATGAATAGTATGCACTAAGGATGTTGGGGAAGGAAATCTTGCCTTGGGAAGCTCCTGTTTTATTGGGAAGAAGGGAAATCCCTAGGTTAGAAAAGAATACATGACTATGAAAATAAATTAAAACCCATATCAAAAAAAATTTTAGATACAAACTTACCTGTTATAATAATATGTGGCATGTATCAAAGGGGTCTTGCACCTTGAGACAGAGTTAATTGTGGACAGCTTCATGGGTTCATGCATGCAAGAATTTTGGTTTCATTCAGCTGTATATTTGGCTTTCTTCTTTGTGTCTTAATCCTTGTTTTCCTAAGAGCCCAAGGTTTTACACTTCCTGTTTTCTGTTATTTTGGGTGTTGGATCATTCATTTGAGAAAGTAATTATCTGCAAGGGCTATTTCTTGTTATTCTTGGATGCAGGTTCATTACCCTTACTGTAATAGGAAGTTGTGCATCTTGCTTTCTTTATCCAGGTCTCCTCAATCAGTTAGCAAGTAATTTTTAAGGATTCCCAGGCCCTGGAGAGACAAAAACAAAAATGTATAGTCTCTGCTTGGGAGGAGCTTACATGCTGCTCTCAAAAATAATTCATTGTAAGCATGAATTCTCGTCCATCTTCTGAATTCATATTGTCAGTCATTAAGCATGTATTAAGCATAATACATGCCAGGCACCAAAAATCTAAGCAAAATCATGGTTCCTTTAAACCAGGAGCCTCCCTTTAATGGGGGAAGTTGTATGGAAATTGCCTGGTACAGACCAGTTATATACAGAAGACAAAGGCAGTAATCAAAGAGGGCAGGCAGTATCTGTGGTGAGGGATTGAGGATGCAGGCACAGGTAACTGCCTCCTCCAAAAGGCAGGATTTGAGTTGAGCCTTGAAGCAGGCCAAACAAAGGGTTTTAGGTTTGATCTGGGAGATTATAGGGAGTCATTTGAGTGGAGAGAGCCATGGGGTTGTATCGCTGGAGAAATCAAGCAGCTTATCAAGAATTGAAAGTTTTTATTTTAATATATAACAATAGGAAAAGGCAAAGAGGCAAACATGGCCCTGTCTGACACTGAGGATAAAGATGGGGAAGTACCTTCCCAGCAGAATGCTACAGAGAATGAATTCACGGATAGGAAACATGAATCAGAATTCAGCCTGGAAACCAATTTCCTAGAGGAAGAAAGTGGAGACCATAAGGCCCTTCAGAAGGATGGCGGCTCTGCTGTGAAAGCCTCAGAAGGTAAGAGCTGAGCTGGTGTTGTCCTAAGCCCCCATGCTTTTTGCAGCAAAGATGGGAGGGAGAGGATTGCATGGGCAGGGGGACTCACTTGCTGCTATGCCAGGCAACTGGGACCTTCAGAAGGCCTAACTTTTTCATTATTGACTAATTTCATTATAATTGGGAACTCTGGGTTAGGAGGCTCTTCCACCAGTGCACCTCGGCAACTCCTCTTCTTAGCCTCAGAAGTGACATGCGCCTCTGAGGGGTAATGAGACTTAGCCAGAATTTGTCAAGACTTGGAAAGTGAACCCAGGTCACTTTACCATTCTAAGGCAGATTGTCTGCCTGCTCGGCCACACTAACTATAGCCCTTAAGCTTCCCTAAAGAACTGGTCATATACTGTGGATGGCTGAATAGAACATTGGAAAAAGAGCAGGGCCAAGCTGGGGACCTTTTGATTTAGAGCTGAAAGGGACCTTAGAGATAACCTAGGACAACTAACTCCCTTATTTAGCAGATGAGGAAACTGAGATGCTGTGCCTCTAGTCTCATAGGCAGAAAAAGACAGGACTAAGATTCAAACCCAGGGCTTCTGACCCTGAGTCACTAGTCATCCTTTCCACTAAATTATGTCACCTTGGAGACTTACTACCTCACTTTGTTTTTGCTGAAGAGGTCCTGGCCTCAGTGACACAGATCACTGGACTCATTCATGTTTTGTATGGTTTTAAGTTCATATCACTCCTCTGATCCACTACTATTACTGCTGCGGCTACTGCTACTGCTATCCTAAACCTTTATTTCTCTTCACAAGACTTGTTAATCTAATCGCACATTTGTCAGGACAAAGGGCCTCATGATACGCAGGGTGTTGGATATAGCCTTGCAGGTTTGAAATCCCTGGTTTAAAGCCTGATCTGAATTAGGATAAAGTCTGATTTTATCCCTTGTGGGCTGTTCACACTGCTGTTTTGCACAGCCTCATTCTATAGCACCTCCATTTGTTTTGGCAGCCATCTGCCAAGAGGAAATGTTGACTATCTAGTAAGTTATGAGAGTCTGGTGGGTGCTCAAGCCATCTCAACATTTGATAACCATGACCAGCACCCATGCTACTAGTTGTGTTTATCAGCTAAAGGCAGCATATTTATTTTGGGAAACTATGAACCTGACGTGGTCACAGTAACTGACTTTAAAATTCATCAGGTGTTTTACACAGATGATCTCCTTTGAGCCTCTCAACAACTCTGTGAGGTAGGTATTAATTACTATTATGTCTGAGAGGTTTAATGACTTACTGTGGTCTCAACCACTAAATGCCATTGGCAGGATTTGAACACAGGTCTTCCTGGCTCCCAAGTATAATGTTCTGTCTGCTTTGTTTCCACTGCTTCTATAATCTGTTGATGTTTATTTTTTTCTTGAGTGTATTAATGATTGTTTCTGCAACAGATCCATTTTTACAACATATGAACAAAAAACTGAAAGAAAAAGAAATCCAGGCTGTCCCCACAAACCCTAAGACTACCCAGCAACTAAAAGTAAGTATTGCCCGTCCATTGAGCTTTGAACTAAGAGGAGCTTGATATGGACCCATGCAGACATCTGCTTTCAGAGTATATGTCTAGTGCTTTGTGAGTTTTAACATCTCATTCACAGCTTCAGTAGCAAAGAGCTGGTTGTTGCAGATAATACATCTCCAGTGAGTTTGGTTTGAGCACAGCTAAAATAATATAGTAGGAAGTTTTGGCCATCTTCCTAGCTTAGGGGAACTAGGAAAGAAAGTTCTTTACATTGATTTTCTGCCTCTTATTCAGGCCAAAGGTGGACAGGGACCTGGGAGGGTTTTCTTATCTCTGTCAGTGACTCTCTCTGTTCCATTTTGTCCTTTGGGGTGGGAACAAGCTTGGTTGACTTCCTTAATCTTCTGCTGTGGGTCTCTTGCAGGTCTTGAACACTAGACCACCCTACTGCCCTCCTCTGCTCCTAGTTCTGACTGCATTCTTGGTCTCCTTTATATTTGTACATTGAATATCTGTAATAGTCAGATATTTGAAATATAGAACTTAGGAGAGTTTCTTGTCTCTCTTCTTCTCCTCTTTGTAGATGATCAGTGAAGAGCTAACTTTAGACTAGAGGAACCATGATGAAGTAAAGAATGGATAGCCAGCCTTGAAACCAGGGTGACCTCGCCAGACAGAGTTTAGCCCTAACACAACTGTTGTCTTTCTTCCTCAGTGGTCAACTCTGGGTCAACTTGTCTTTTCAACCCAATTTCAAATGCTGGAGACCTTTAAGCCTCCAAAGGACATTGACTTGATGAGTCTTCATCTGCAGAAGCCCTTGGATTCCACGTGGCCCAAAATAAATAGCCAGTTCCTGTCTGGCCCCCCAAAACCAAGTGGACCCTTCTCCCCACTACAGAAAGAACTCTTCTCAATCATGAACTCATACCGGGACTTGTTATATCCAGAAAGGACAGCATTAGGGAATGGGGAAGAGATCCGTCATGTGTACTGCCTGCATGCCATGAACCATGTTCTCAAAGCCAATTCCCAGGTGCTCACCAATAACAGCAAACTCCGAAATCAGAAACCAAGGGCAGGTGATGATGATGAGGACGACGATCTCAGAGACCAGGGGCTTACTCGACCCAAGGTGAGAAAAGAAGCAAGTTGGCCCAGCCTCTCAGAGGGAAGCTATCAGGCTTTTTTTAAATAGTTCTTTGTTGTTATCTTTTGTTTTTTATCACTTATATTTCCCATGTATTCTTCTATATTCCCTCTGAGATAGTCATCCCTTATAAGATATTAATTATAAATGTGAAATCATGCAAAACATTTCCATATTAACCATATAACAAAAAAAAGCAAGAAAAAGAAAGTAAAAATTATATTTTAGTTTGTGTTCCAGTTTTATCAGTCCTTTCTCTGGTGATGGATAGCATTTTTTCATCATGAATCCTTTGAAATTGTCTTAGATCATTGTATTGATCAGAGTGGATGAACCCATCATAATTGATCATCCTTAAAATATTGCCATTACTGTGTACAATGATCTCTTACTTCTCATTTTACTTTGTGTCAGTTCACATAGTTTTCGCATGTTTTTCTAAAACTATCCCTCTCATCATTTCTTATGGCAGAATAGCACTCCATCATAATCATACACCATAACTTGTTCAGCCACTCTCCAGTTGATAGACACCCCCTTAATCTCTGATTCTTTGCCTCTACAAAAAGAGCTGCTATAAATGTTTTTCTACATATGAATCTTTTTCCTTTGATCTCTTGGGGTACAGACCTAGTGGTGGTATCACTGAGACAAAGGGTATGCACAGTGTTATAGTTCCAAATTGTTTTACAGAATGGTTGGACCAATTCACAACTCCACTAACAGTTTCTTAATGTATCTGGGTTTTCTCATCCTTTGCAGCATTTTTCTTTTCTGATAGGTGTGAGTGGTACTTCAGAGTTATTTTAATTTACCCTTCCCTAATCAGTAGTGATTTAGAGCATTTTTCATGTGACTTGATAGCTTTGATTTCTTCTGAAAATTGCCTGTTCCTATCTTTTGACTCTTTATCATTTGAAGAATGGTTCTTATTTCATAATTTTGACTCAGTTCCCTATATATTTGGGAAATGAGAAAAATTTTTGATATTATTTCATTACCTATGGTACCTTTTAGCAAAATGTAGTTTACCTGATTATCTCTTTTACCTATTTTTGCTTTTGCTTTGTTTGAGATCATGATCGCCACCCTGCCTTTTTTACTTTATCTGAAGTATAATAGATTTTCTTTTATCCTCTTTATGTAAGGGGTGAAAAAGGGTTTTTATTGGGTAAATATTAAAAGGTTGGTCACCAAGGGATTGAATAATTATCAATCCCCATTAAGAATAACCTCAAGGGGACAACTGGGTAGCTCAGTGGATTGAGTCAGGCCTAGAGATGGGAGGTCCTAGGTTCAAATCTGGCCTCAGACACTTCCCAGCTGTGTGACCCTGGGCAAGTCACTTGACCCCCATTGCCTACCCTTACCACTCACTCTCCCACCTAGGAGTCAATACACAGAAGTTAAGGGTTTAAAAAAAAAAAAGAATAACCTCAAGTCTAAATGACTTTTATGGAAATTTTATTTACAAAATATAGGAGAGAGTGGAAGTAGAGAGATGAGAAGAGGGTAGAATAAGAGATGTGTATTCAAGTCTGGGCTTTTACTCTGGTAGGGCTCCAGATCCCAGTCAGAGTCTAAAAGTTATTTAACAAGGGCTTCTCCCAATCAAGGGAGCCTCCCTGAGGCTAGTACCTCCTGGAAGGTTAAAGGAATCAGCCTTCTTCACTCACCACTTGTAGTTCTAAGAAAGAGATTTAAGAACAGTTTCACCAAGGTCTCAGGGTCCCAGGTCCAGCATTCCTCCAGGACCCAGCAATGAACAAGAAGAGCCTCCCAGCTCACTGAGGTCTCTTTTTAAAGGGGCCTCTTTTGCGTCACTTCCTGTGTCCTCCTCTTAGTTTACGTGTCCAATCACAACAGACGCTTTTCTTAGGACTGCCCAGGAGGCAGTCAGTAAATTCTGATTTGTCACTCACTCTAGCACCTCCCAACTTGTGAGTTAAGTAGAGATGCTTTCACCTTTTGTGATTAAATCTAAAAATGGCCAGGGTAGATTTAATCTCATCACATATTTTAACTTTGTGTCTTTCTATTTCAAGTATGTCTCATGTGTAATGAACATATTGTTGGATTCTAGTTTGTAATCCATTCTGCTATCTTCTTCAGCTTTATAGATGAACTTATCCCATTCATATTCAAAAGTGTTTTGTTTCTGACTGCCTCCCCTAATTTACTTTCATTTTTAATCACCCTAACCCCCATCTCCTATCCCTTTCCCCATCTATTGTTGGGGAAGGTAGATTTCTATATCCAACAGAGAGTGAGTTGTGTGTGTGTACACACATATGTCTACATGTACATATTCTTTTCTCCTTGAACCAAATCAGTGAGAGTGAAGGTTTAAGCATTTTTTTTTACCTCCCTCCCACTTTTCCCCCTTCACTGTAAAACTTCTTCCTTGCATACCTCTTCTCCATTTTTCCTCTCCCCCTCTCAATGTTTCATTCTTTCTCACTCTTTCATTTTTTTCCCTTGAGATTGTCCCAACACAGTCAACTCATAGCCATACCCACTGTTTTTGTAGATTGCTTCTAACTGCCCTGATAATGACAAAGTTATTATAGTTATGCTTATCATCTTTCCACATAGGAATGTAAGCCATTTAACCTATTGAGTCCTTTATGATATATCTTTCATCTTTACTTTTTTATACTTCTATAGTCTTGTGTTTAAATGTCATATTTTCTATTCAGCTCTGATCTTTTCATCAGGAACATCTGAAAGTCTTCTATTATATTGAATATCTATTTTTCCCCCTGAAGGATTCTGTTTAGTTTTGCTGAATGGGTTATTCTTAGTTGTAATCCTAGCTCAAGGTAGCTGGGTGGTACAGTGGATAGAGTACTGGATTGGGAGTCAGGAAGAGTTCAAATATGACCTCAGACATTTACTGTCTGTGTGACCCTGGGCAAATCACTTCACTCTGTTCACTTAGTTTTTACCCTCATCTCTAAAACAAACTGGAAAAGGAAATGGCAAAACACTATTATCTTTGCCAGGAAAACCTCAGATGGGGTCACAATGAGTTGAACACACCTAAAAGAATAAATCAACAACAAATTCTAGCTTTTTTGCCTTCTGGAATATCATGTTCCAAGCCCTCTGCTTTAATGTGGAGGCTGCTAAATCTTATGTGATTCTGACTGTGGCTTCCCAATATTCAAATTGTTTCTTTCTGGCTGCTTGCAGTATTTTTCTCTTGATCCAGAGAGCTCTGGAATTTGGCTCTAATATGCCTATGAATTTCCATTTTTGGATCTCTTTTTGGAAGTGATTGGTGGATTCTTTCAATTTTGCCTCTTAATCTAAGAATATCAGGTAGTTTTCTTCATAATTTTCTTGAAGTATATTATCTAGGACCCTTCTTTGATCATGGATTTCTTCAGGTAGCTCAATAATTCTTTTTTTTTTTTTAACCCTTTCTTTCTGTCTTAGAGTCAATACTCTGTATTGACTCTAAGGCAGAAGAGTGGTAAAGGCTAGATAATAGGGTTTAAGTGACTTGCCCAGGGTCACAAAGCTAGGAAGTGTCTGAGGCCAGATTCGAACTAGGACCTCCTGCCTCTAGGCCTGGCTCTCAATCCACTGAGCTATCCAACTGCCCCTAAGCCCAATACTTCTTAAATGATCTCTTCCCAGTCTGTTTTCTAGGTCAGTTGTTTTTCCAAAGATATTTCACATTTTTTTATTCTTTTGACTTTGTTTTGTTTCTCAAAGTCTCAAGGAATCATTAGCTTCCATTCCAGTTCTAATTTTGAAGGAAGTATTTTCTTCAGTGTGCATTAGTACCTTTTTTTCCCATTTGACTAGTTCTCTTCAGTGAATTTTTGTGCCTTATTAGACCAGTTTTGTTTTTTAAGATAGTACTTTTTTTATGCTTCATTCATATAAATATACATTTATGTGGTAATAATTCTCTTGGAATTTTCTGGCACCACTCATTTCTTTTCCTGATTTTTCCTCTAACTCTTCAGGAATTTTTGGGCTTATGTCCAATTAGTTTTTCCTTTTGAGGCTTTGCTTTTAGCTATTTTCACATTGTTTTGTTTTTTTTTTCTGAGTTTATATCTAGGTCTTTCCTGCTTCTGTAGTAGTTTTTTAGGGTCATGTTATTACCTTTTTTTTTTTTTTTTTTTTTTTTTTTGCTGCTTACTCATTATTTCAGCCTATTTATTTACTTTGAACTTTATGTTAAAGTTGGACTTTGCTTAACTGAGGTTGGGGGTCCACTGTGCCAAGCTTTATGCTTTTTTGTGTTGTTGCTTTCAGAGATAATTCTGGGTGACTACAAATTTTTGGTGCTTCCAAAGTGGTATGATCCAGGGCGAGGTCTAATCACTGCTCTAGTCTTCAACCAGGAAAGGACCTTGCTCCCCTGCAGTTAAACACACTGGTGCCATCTTAGTCCTGGAACTGTGACCTGGTCCCCTCTTCTCTTGAGGAGACTGGACATACACACTCCTCTCCACCATGGAACTGTGACCCAGAACTGCTTATGGACAATAGAATTGCTATAGCCAGTACCTGCAAAGTGTCTACTTTAATCTCTTTCTAACCCCAAAGCTGCTACTGCTCCTGTTGTCACCTCTAAGACCCACCACTGATGTTGCCTCCTACAAAATAATTTTTGAAAGGAGAAAAAATTCAACAAAACCAATTAACATCAAAAAAATCTAACATTTTATTGCAGTATTCCTTATTGATGGATGCTTACCTCTGCAAAGCAATGAATGTGGAGGTATCTTCTCATACCTCTTTTTGGGGATCTGAGTTATTATAATTTCACAGAATTCAGAGTGCTTTGTTTTCTTATGTCTGTTAATCAATGTGTATATTAAATGTGCCAAAGATGCCACATTAGGTTAGACCAGAGGTTCTTATAGTATTCAGTGCAGTAGTTTGTATTTAGCACAGGTACCATGGTATATTCCAGGAGCAAGCCCATGACCTCTGTAATGTCATTTGTTGTTGTTTAGTCAGCCATTTGTGTCTGACTGGATTTTCTTGGCAGAGATATTGGAATAGTTTGCCATTTTCTTCTCCAGATCATTTTACAGATGAATAACTGAGGTAAAAAGGATTAAGTGATTTGTCTAGGATCACATAGCTAATAAGCTTTTGAGGCCAGGTTTGAACTCAGGTCCTCCTGACATAGAAATGTAGAATGTATTTTGAGTATTGCTACCTGACTCCCTTTAGTAATACTGCATAAAGCATTTGTCTCTGAATTATAGAACCTTAGTGCTTTTTTAGGATGTGAAAGGTCATCTAGCCCAACCTCCTCATTTTACTGGCGATTATCTCTGAGTAAGTAATTTAAAGTAGACTAACACATCAGCAGATATACACAGTGAACCTGGGGCTTTTGGTGGTGCTACCTTCTGAGAGCACAAGGCTCTAGAGAAAAGTTCAGTGCCTGGCCTGCTGCTTTATAGCAGGGATAGACCCATAACCCAGAACTCTTGCTTTCCTCAAGCCAGTCTCTTTCCTTCATCAAGCTCACCCAAATACAATTTATTGAAATCCTCACAAACATAATTTTTTTTGTCCTCTAACAAAGAAGTTCTTGTTTTTATTTCTACTAAAGATAACTCCTCTTTCAAGCTCAAAGCATTGCACAAAGTGTTAATAATTGGATATTTGTTCAACAAATATTTGTTCTCTACATAACATTTTAAGGATTTTTTAAAAATTAGGTCACATCTCTTCTCAGACTTTCTAGTCTTAACCTAGTGTGCAAATATATTGGGACAAAATAAAAGAATTATATTTGTAGCCATGAAATAAGAATAAATCTTACAATTTTTTGTATTAAAAAATTTAAATGTCCATAATATTTTCCTTTTCCTGTAGTCACTTATTTTATACAGTTGGGCATCAGGTTCACAAGTTCGTGACATTCTTTCACAAAACCAAGCTTTTATCACATTATTTGACAATCTGTTTTTCCAAGTCCAATCTAGATTATATCCCAGAGATTTTCAGTGAGAAATAGGTAGTGAAATAGTTTAGTGAATAGAATCCTAGGCCTGGAGTCAGGAAGATCAAATTCCAGTTCGCTTTATGATCTTGGGCAAGTTACTTCATCTCTGTTTGCCTCAGTTTCCTCATTTATAAAATGAGGCTGATAATAGCATTTACCCCCCAGGACTGTTGTGAGGATCAAATGAGATAATGATTATAAAGTGTTTAGCATAGTTCCTGGCACATAATGGGATGTAAATGTTACCTATCATCATAATCTTTATGGTTTTAATTCAAGCCAGTTACTAGGTGATTGAGAAATTTTTTCTTTGGTTCTTCCAGGACAATTATGCTTCTCAGCATATTAATATATTTATGAGTTCATTATTCCTACAGTGAGAACTTGACTTCTAGCTTTACTAGAAGCAAAAAGATTTCCCAAATGCTGTTTTGAGGTGGACTCTCGACAGTCTCATACAGATTTTCCTAGATCTTAAAAGGCTCCTGTGTGTCTCTCAATGTAGTCATGAATGAAAAAGCAAGTTTCATCAGTAATTTTCAATCTTCAGTATTCTAGTCTATTTTCCTTTGCTGCATAGGAAATTTTTCTTCATAGCAGCTATCAGACAGCCAAAAGCTGTGGAGTTTTTTGTTTGTTTTAAAATACTGGTGTTCTCCCTGTTCTTATAACTCTAAGCAGCCTACACTTTGCCTCTTGTTAGGAATCAATCATAACCCTCCAGTTGTCAGACCATTCTGAAGGCCTTTACTTGTTTTCTGAGGTTTATTATGCCATTTTGTAACAGTAGTTTACCAAGTTTCTGCTTTTGTTTTTTATTTTTCATCACAATTTTTCTTTGTTCTTTAGTGTTATTGCTCAAGTTTCATTGTGAGCTTGGAGCTTGAATAATCTTTGAAATGTTTGATGTTTGACTTTCCCATGCCTTCCCTGGTCCCTACTCCTCCCCCCTCCCCCCCCCCCCCCAAGAGAGCATCTTTCTAGCTTTAATGAAACTGTATTATGTTATGATATACATCCATGATAAAGTGGCCAACTTATTGTTTCCCACTTGGGACTTATCATCTCTTACCTCTCAGCTTTTGGTAGGTTATTCCTCCCATAACTAGAAGGCACTCCTTCCTTACCTCCACCTTTTGGAATCCTTAGTTTTCTACAAAGTTCATTTCCAAAGCTGGTTTACCAAATGAGGCGAGATACTACTGCCCAACTCCTTGTATTTATTTTTTATATGCTTTATGTATATATGTTCTTTCCCTATAGAATATAAGTTTCTTGAGGGCAGAGACAACCTCACTTTTGTCTGTTTCTTCAGCACCCAACACAGGGCCTGCCATATAGTTGAGGCCTAATAAATGTTCATTTTTTGATTGATAGCTCAGAAGTAGGAAGTAGAAAGCCTCTGAAACAAATTTATGCTAAGGAAAATTGCTTGAAGGAAAAGTTGGTTTATTCGGTGATTGCAAGTACTTCAAAAAGGTACTGTAGTAGTAGATATTTATTAAGTATGTTCTGTGTGTGCAGCACTCTGGTTCCTTCTGGCAAAATTCTAGAAAAACTATTTGCTTTAAGCAATAGATGTCTCCTAATAAGTTATACTTAAGTTGAATTTGTTCATCATTTCCCATTTTCTCATTTACCTGTGTTCAGATTCCATAGGTATTTTATCTTGATTTCTGGGGGAAATTGCACCAAGGAAATTGTATTATTTTTAAGGAACCACGTATTCATTCTTTTGTAATAATAGAAATTAATCACCCATTATCACACAGTTCATCTATTATATGAGTCCTGATGATCATGCCCTTGAGGTATCTTGGAGTGAGCACCCCTATACTAAGGGGCATTGCCATCTCCATTAAGTTACTTCTCCAAGATGTGCTTCAGTAGATTCTCTGGGGATGTCATTAAAAAGGACAGCTTTGAGAGAAGAAAATCACCTTTTCTCCATAAGGACCTCTCCCTGAGAAGACATTGGCCTCTTAAGAAATCTGCAGAGGGAAAGAATTCCAGTTTTAAGTGCTTTTTGTGGAATAGCTACTTAATTTAATTTTAATTTTGTTTCATTTGCAATGATTACCTATTGACTTTTATGTCACTTTCATTTCCACATATATTCTTCTCTCTCTTACTTAACTGGTCAACCCTTGTAACAAAAATGTTTTTTTTAAAAAAAGAGAGGAATTTTAAAAAGCAGTTTAACAAAATTGTATATGCCATCTTTTCCATCCAAGTCCCCACCTGTGCAAAGAACAGGAGTTACATTTTCTTATCTTTTTAGTCTCAAGCTTATCTGTCTGACTATAGCTATATCTATCCATCTCTAACAGTGTATTTTACTTTTTTTTTTTGCAATGAATAAGCATTTATTTTCCCTCCCTTCCATCCCTTGAGAAAAAGAATTAAAAAAAATCCATATAACAAGTATGCATAGTAAAGCAAAAACAATTCCCTCCATTGACAGTGTCCATCCTCTATCTTAGGAGTTCATCACTTCTCTTGGGTGATGAGTAACATGCATGCTGCCTCAATTATCCTATCCAGAAATGTTGCTGGGGTCTCTTGTGCTGTCTGTTGTGAGGAAGATTATTTAGTATTAGTTACATATAGTGTTGGACCTAGCAGGAATCATGCCAGCCTCCCTCATTGTTTTTTTTAATTTTAAACATTTATTAATATTCATTTTTAACATGGTTACATGATTCATGCTCCCACTTTCCCCTTTACCCCCTCATTCCCCCCACCCATGGCCGACACACATTTCCACTGGTTTTGTCATGTGTCCTTGATCAAGACTATTTCCAAATTGTTGGTAGTTGCATTGGTGTGGTAGTTTCGAGTCTACATCCTCAATCATGTCCACCCCAACCCATGCGTTCAAGCAGCTGTTTTTTTTTTTTAAATGTTTCCTCTCCTGCAGTCTTTCCTCTGAATGTGGGTAGCGTCTTTACCATAAATCCCTCAGAATTGTCCTGTGTCATTGCATTGCTGCTGGTACAGAGGTCCATTACATTCGATTTTACCATAGTATATCAGTCTCTGTGTACAGTGTTCTTCTGGCTCTGCTCCTTTCACTCTGCATCAGTTCCTGGAGGTCTTTCCAGTTCACCTGGAACTTCTCCAATTTGTTATTCCTTTTAGCACAATAGTATTCCATCACAAGCATATACCATAATTTGTTCAGCCATTTCCCAATTGAAGGGCATACCCTCCCTTTCCAGTTTTTTACCACCACAAAAAGCACAGCTATAAATATTTTCATACAAGTCTGTTTATCTATGATCTCTTTGGGGTACAAACCCAACAATGGTATGACTGGATCAAAGGGTAGGCAGCAGCCTCCCTCATTTTTGCAAATGTGGAAATTGGGGCTAAGTGAGGCTCAGTGACTTGCCCGTGGTAACACAGATAGAAAAGAGAAGAGCTGGGATAGGACTTGTATCTCTAAATCCAGTACTTATTCTCTCTTTCTGCCCCATGGCCTTTTATCTCTTTATAGGTATTAATTGTCGTTCCTTTCCGAGAGGCTGCTCTCAGAGTGGTCCAGCTCTTCATCAGTCTCCTAGAGGCAGGAAGCAAGAAGAAGATAGATGTGAGTAACAAAAAACGTTTCAAAGGAGAGTATGGATCTGACCCAGATGAGAGACCTCCCAATCTGAAGAGGCCTGAGGACTATGATGCAGTGTTTGCTGGCAACATTGATGACCACTTTCGGATAGGTAGGTGGGAAAATTGTGACAAAATGAAGCCACCTTATTTTGTGTGCCCCACATCCCAGGTCAAATTAGATAAATCTGTTTGTTCGTTTGACTCTGGTAAATGGGCATCTCTTTCCCATTTTTAAAAGACCTCTCTCATTGATGTCTGACAGCCTACTCCCTCTAGTGGAACCCTCCCTCATCACAAGAGAAAAGCTAACTAAAACCACCCAGTAAAGCAGCTATATTCGTCAACAGATGTAATGTTTTGTACCCATAGCATCCAGCCTTTCTACCAAGGGGAAGGAAGTGTATTTCATCATGGCTGGAACTCTATTAAGAGAGACACTGCCCTGGGGCATTGTGTCATAAAGAAGATTTTTTTTCTAGATAAGTTTCACTGGGGAGACTCACAGAACACACAGAAAAGACTTAGGTTTATAAGAGGCTAGATGAGGTTCTTTCTGTAATTGTGAAAAGAATCTTTTAGAGGATTTAGAGTTCCTGGAGTTGGTTAGATGAGACTGCAGAGGTTATTCATGAAGGGCCTCCAGGAAAGAATGGCAGGCTTCTCTTATCTTCCCACAGTAGCCATAGTATTTCTCTATGTCAGTCCTCTCTTTGTCAGTTCATGTCCTTCCTTCCTTCAAAAGCCAGCTCAAAGACCATTTTTTTTTCTTTTTTTAATTTTTTTAAACCCGTAACTTCTGTGTTGTCTCCTTGGTGGAAGAGTGGTAAGGATAGGCAATGGGGGTCAAGTGACTTGCCCAGGGTCACACAGCTGGGAAGTGTCTTGAGGCCGGATTTGAACCTAGGACTTCCCATCTCTAGGCCTGACTCTCAATCCACTGAGCTACCCAACTGCCCCCTCAAAGACCATTTTTTTCTAAGAAATATTCCTTGGTTGAACAGGTAGCTATTATTATTATTCCTGGCATTATTATTATTTCTGCACACCTGGCATTTCTTCCCGACTCAACATTCTCAGTTTGTAGTGTGTAAAATGTAGTCTGTCTTCCTTCCTCCTTTCCTTTCTCTATCCTTCCCTTCCTCCCTCCCTTCTTACTTTTCTGTCTTATTAACAGTTCTAAGATGGAAGGCCTTGACTAGGCAAATGAAATTAAGTGACTTGCCTAGGGTTTACACAGCAAGGCAGTGTCTGAGGTCACATTTTTGAACCCAGGTCCTTTCAATTCCAGATTTGGCTCTTTCTACTGTACCACCTAGCTTCCTCATAAATGTAGTTTCTCCTAGGTACATTCTGACGGTGACACAAATCTGTATATCCCTTGTCTACCCCTTCTTTTCTATCCTGATAAATGCTCTGTGTATAAAGAGAAAATATGTACTATTTTCCTGGGTTGGTGTCCTGCTATTGGATTTGGGGTATAGAGAGTCTGTCCATTGATGGGTAGGAACTACTAAGGAAAGCCTGCAGGGTATTCAGGGACCTGATGTGTAGCAGAGGAGGAGATGGTATTGATTTCTCTATGTTTTGAGAACACAGGGCAGCAGGGGGTGTGGGAACTGGAGCAGCCATATGAGCAGAATTAGGAGGCTTGCTGGAGGATTACTTTTAGGCCAGAAGAAAACCCACAGAGCTCTCTGTTGTGCTGAACAAACAATCTTGATGGAGGAGGCAACCATCAATTGTATTTTTGTAGCTGGAGCCCTCCCTGCAAACAAGTAAGGACACAGGCTGAGCCATCCCGCAGTGGGACATGCTGGCCAGACGGATGGTGTAGCTGCCGTTGCTTCAGCCTTCTCTCTGGCTCAGCAGCCAGTATGTCAAGAGCATACTTATAGGCTGATTGTCAAGAGTTCCCATGGTGAGGGAGATGGACAGGCAGGGCAGGTGCAAGCTTGCTGCTCTGCATGATAACAACCTTGGGAGGAAGGTTATTATCCTGATGCTATAGAGGGCCTGGATGGGGGAAGGGAGGATATGCAGTCATTTCAGCCCAGGGAGGGAAAGGTGGTTCATTGTTACAAGATGCTACATGTGTCCATCTGATCCATGTAGAGTCTGAAATAATAGCTTAGTGGCAACCTGGGCTATGTTTTGAACCAAGAGGCTTTTTTTGTCCATGAATCCTGATTTCATTTGTCATTATGGGACTTCCACTGAACAGTGCTTGAGTTAACTGGTTGTAGCTTACTAGAACTGAGACCAGCCCTCTCTCCTCTCCAAGTGTGCCTGCTGAATGTGTTTTTGTCTCTGGGTGAACAGCACTTCCTTTGCTTGGTTATCCAAAGAGCTTTGAAGAATATGGCTTCAGATCTTAGCTCTGCCACTTATACATGGGCCACAAGCAAAATCATTTGACATTTCTGGACCTCAGTTTCCTCATCTTTAGAATGAAGGGGTTTGGGCACTTCTCCCTTTATTTGTAGGGATGAGAGGTAGGGTGGTGAGAGGGAACTTGGGGTATGAATATTGCATGTAATGTTTGGCTTAGTTGATGTCTTGGCTAGTTTTGCTGAAATGTTTTTTATTTATTTTAAAAATTATTTTAAGGGATGCTTGTCTGGAGGACAGAGTAAGGAGGGAGGTATATATTGAGAAATTAAAAACAAAGAAATCTTGTGAGCATTTATTTTAAAAAAAGAAAGTTGTACTAAACTTTCCTTCCAGTTATAAATCTATGAGAGTAGGAATGTTTATGACTTAATAGTTTGTTTGTTTGTTTGTTTTACTTCTGACCATATACTTGCATAAAGGACTCACTATTGACAAGAAAATTAAGAAAGAAACAAAGCCCTCCTTAACTGATAATAAAGTTGTTAACTATTACTTTTATGAATGGGCCAGTACAGAACATAATAAATTTGGGATATGGCTTAATAGATGTAGATAAATAGAACACTTGGCATCTTAGACTTTTGGCCTTTCCTGGGGTGTAATAATTATGTAACCTGCCAAGAAAGGCATATGCCATATCTCCCAACTATAGTAAATATTCTTGTGTGGTTCTTACCTATTCTTTTTTGGTCTCACTTAAGAATGAGATTGGAAACAAGATATTAAAATGGATCTAGCCTTCATCTGTTTAGTAAGGATCATAGGGTCTTCCAGTTGTATTTTTAAGTATCTACTATATCTAGGCCTTATGCTAGGTGCTAGAAATACAGAGACAGAAAAGAGGCAATCACTGCTCTCATGGAATTTACATTCTCTCAGGCTATTTATTTTATATTTATCTCAGTCTGATAAAATTAGAAGACACCTCCTATACCATCTCTTCCAATTCATTTTACAGATGTAGAAATTGAGGTCTAGCCCAAATTAAATCAAAATCACCCAGGTAGCAGCTGTCAAAGGTGTTGTTTGAACCAGGTCCTCTTCCTCAGGAGCCAGTACTTTTTCTACAGCCTCACAACAGAGAGGGTACACCTCTAAGAACTTCCAGGAATGACACTCCCCCATCCCCCCTGCCCCTTTTTTTAAACCTTTATCATCTGTCTTAGAATCAATACTAAGAATTTGTTCCAAGGCAGAAGAGTGGTAAAGGCTAGGTAATTGGGGTTGTGGCTCACCCAAGATCACAAGCTAGGATGTATCTGAGTTCATATTTGAACCCAGGCCCTCTCTCCTCTGAGCTACCTAGCAACCTCCAGGGATAATACTTTTTCTTTTTTCTTTTCTTTTTTCCCCCCAAACTCTTACCATGTCTTAGAATCAATTCTTCATTTTCATTCCAAGGCAGAAGAGCAATAAGGGCTAGGCAATAGGGTTAAGAGATTTGCCTAGTGTCACACAGCTAGGATGTATCTGAAGCCAGATTTGAACCAGATTCTCTCATCTAGACCTGGCTCTCAATCCACTGAGCCACTTAACCCCCTTCAAATGATACTTTTTCAAAGAAACTGCCTTAACTAGTTTTTCTTTGATGATGGAAGAATTATCTCTGCTGGCAGAATATTTCACTCTACCATTGGGCAGTCAGGATAGATGCTATCAGATTGCAAGTCAGTGGAAATCCCTGGTGGCAGGTTAGGCCCAAGCACCAGGCTTCATGAAAGGCGCATTCAAGATCTTCTCTACAGCATACAAATAATTGTATTGTTTGTCCCATTTTTTTGTGCAGGAGTTGCAGTTCTTCAGCGAAGCATTCGACTTTATGCTCCATTTTACTCCTCAGATATTCTCATTGCCTCACCTCTTGGTTTGAGGACCATTATTGGTGCAGAAGGAGAAAAGAAAAGAGATTTTGACTTCTTATCTTCCATAGAGATTCTCATCATTGACCAAGTTGACATTTATCTAATGCAGAATTGGGAACATGTCCTGGTAATAACTTCCTTTTCAAATCTGTACCATTTGGCTTGCTTTCGATATAAATAATTTGGTGATAAAAAGATCCAACTTGAAATCTTGCTACATATTCAAGTGAGTCCTTCTAAGGCCATTTCTAGCAGGGTGGAAATAGCTTACCAGCAACCCCTTTTTTTTCCCAGAAGCCACATTATATTTATTCAAAGAAAGAAAGGGGGTGAAAAAACCCAAACTGATTAATTCATTGAAGGAAAACCTGAATTATATGTAGTGTATATATTCCTGGACCCCTTGCATCTTTAAAAGAATTGTGGGAGTTACTTTATATTTCTTTTTTGGGGCCATACTTATTGTTTGTCATTTTACCACATTCATTTTCATTATTTTTTTTTTGGTCATTCCATTTATCTTGGTGTTGTCATTGTACATATTAATTTCTCAGCTGTGTTTTCCTCTCCATCAATTCCTGTAGGTTTTACTTCTCTGAATTCAAATTATTAGTTTTCTTCTTATAGCATAGTAATTGCCCATTAAATTCATGTGCCAAATTTCACCTAGTCCTGCTTTCAGATGGTAACTGTGGGACTTGAGGTTCCCCTTGAGAGCCTGGAAAACTGAGTTTTTTCTCATCATCTTTAACCTTGGCTGATGCCTCATTAATATCGGGCTTTTGGCAGAGAACCTGCTGGTCACAGACAGATAAGCATCTAGATGAGCATGGATAGGCACCAGAGATGAATTTAGCAAGGCAGACACTTTTCATAGCAAAAACTTAAATGCCAAATAAAAAGCATTTCTGTATAAAAAGTCAAGCAGAAAAAGATGATTTTCTGTGAAACTGTGAATCTCTTATGTACAGCTTGCTGTTCCTCTTAAGTATATTTAAAATTTGTTAATTATCTTGCTTGCCTTTGTTCCCTTCTGGTCTTCAATTCTCTTCTGTTCATTTTTTTTAGTGCTTCATTGATAGCAAACCTTTCTTTTTGGGGACCATTCTTTTATTACCATCTCCTTCCCCTACTCCCCCCTCCCCGCCAAAAAAAAGAAAGGAGGGGGAAAACCCCACAAACCTTCATATCCATCAATATACATTCATAACCCACGTTTATTGGCTGTATTTGAAAATATGTGACTCATTCTTCACCTTTTGTTCATAGCATTTGATGAATCACATGAATTTACTTCCCCTGGACTCTCATGGGGTGGACTTTTCCCGAGTGCGCATGTGGAGCCTGAATAATTGGTCCAAGTATTACCGGCAGACGCTGCTGTTTGGTGCCTTGCAAGAGGCCCAAATCAACTCAGTCTTTAATAAGTACTGTGTCAATTATCAAGGGCAGGTAGGTTCCTCAAGCTGAGGAAATGGCAGAATCCCCCATTCCTTTGATGACACAGTGGGTAGATCTTGGGCCTGAGTTCAGCTCTGACCCTCTGGTACTTAGTAGTTGAGTAGCCCTAAGCAAGTCACTTCACCTCAAAGTTATCCTCATCTGTAAAATGGGGATCAGAATAGTACCTCCCTCTCAGTTTATAGGGACCAAATGATATAATAATTATAAAATGCTTAGCACAATAACTTGCATGTTGTAGATGCTGTAGAAATGTTAGCTAATCTCATTATTGTCATCATTAATATCTTTGTTTGGTCATTTCATGTGTTCAACTCTTAGTGACTCCATTTGGGATTTTCTTGGCAAAGATACCAGTATGGTTAGCCATTTCCTTCAGCTCCTTTTTTCAGATGAGAAACTCAGACAAAGTGGGTAAAGTGATTTGCCCAGGGTCACATAGCTAGGAAATGTCTGAGGCAGGGTTTGAACTTGGATCTTTCTGACTCCCAGCCTCATGCTCTGTCCACTGAGCCATCTAGCTGCCCTCATTAATGTTATCATTATTGACATTATTTCAGTGGGAATGGGTGAAATGTCAAAAGAAAAGGACAGGACAGCACTTACCTCCCTGCCCAGGCAGAAGAAGGTTGTGAGGAAAGGGAGAGAAACCCCCACATGCCTCATATTTGGCTGTGCTGCATTCTCTTTCCCTCCCTCAAGGTTTTAATAACTCTTTACAGGTATCCGTGAGGAGTATCCCGATGACTGGCTCCATTAGTCAGGTCCTGGTGCAGCTCCCTCATGTCTTCCAGCGGCTAGAAGCTGAAAACCTCCTTTCTGTAATAGATGCCAGGTAGGCCCTTAGCCCTCTGCAGTGCACCTGGGTATCTGGGCTGCAGGAGGCATCACCAGGACTAGGTTTCTGGCTGTTTTACCAGATTAATTATTCTCTCCTCAGCTTCCAGTGGCTAATAGAGCCAGTGCTGTTGTGTTGGACAAGTTTACATTGATTGGCAGATTTTTTATCATCACCTACATTTCCTTGTGTATACTTTTCCCTCTCTGTCCTGTTGAGTAGACCTTTATATCTTGTAATAAAGGCTAAAAAAGAAGTGGGGGAGGGACTAGTACAGTGAAAACAAACAAAAGAAGGGAAAATTTCAAGGTTGTATATAGTATTCTACGCTGGTGGCCCCCCATCTCTGCAAAGAAGTTGAAGATGATACTTTCTTTGTTGCTATCTTTTCTTTGAGGTGATGTCTGATTATTATAATTTTGTAGCATTCAGCTTTTGGATTTGGTTTTTATTGTTTCTCTTTCTATTTATATTGCTTTAGTAAATTACATTCTTTTCCTACTGATTTGACTTTGCCTCTTTGATAGAAGTCTTCTCATGTTTTTGCATTTGTCACATTCATTATTTCTTAGAGCATAGCTGTGTTCTAATTCATTTACAGTGTACAGTTTAGCCATTTCCAGTGTGATGACCATCTACTTTTTTTCCTGTTTTTTACTTTTACAAAAAGTGCTGCTGAAAGGATTTGCGAGTACAAGAAGCTTTTCTGCCATTGACTTCCTTGGGTTTTATGCCTAGCAATAGAACTTTGGAGTCAAAGGCTATTGACATTTTGGTCACTTTCACAGTTCAAAAATTCTGTCCATATCATGTGCTAAGAATTTGTCATTAAGTGAATATTCAGCCTTGGCACTGTCATCTGCCACCTGCCAGAACATAATTCCTTCCTTCAGTCATTCAGTCAAAAGTATTTCTTGCTTTGCTAGGCATCCAGAATACAGACAGAAATAAAACTATCCTTGCTCTCAAGGAGCTTACATTCCCTTTAGGTAGATGAATGGATGTCTATAAGCATATGTAGAATAAATAAAAGATAAATGCCAGGAAGTTGAAGAGAGAGAACACATATAGATGAAAGCTGAGTCTAGAAGGGAATGAGGAATTCCAGGCGGTAGGGAAAAGGAGGAAGTATATTCTAGGTATGGAGGACCAACATGTATGAGGAACAAAGAGACTTGTTCAAGTAAACCTCTCTAGTGAAGCAAGGGGAGTAATATCTAATGAACCTGGAAAGAGAGGTTGGAGGCCAGGTTGTGTATAATACCTAAGAGCATTGGGGAACCACCAGAGTTTATTGAGCAGGGGTGACTGCTTAAGGTAAATTGCTTGGGCAGCAATCTGGAAGATGAGTTGGAGATAGGAGAGATTTGAGTCAGGGAGGCCAATTAGGCAAAGATCAGGCTCAGGGGGAGTGAGGAATTGAGCTAAGATCATACCTGGATGAATTAAAGAAAAGGGGTCAAGTGTGAAAGATGTGGAAGTAGAGACAGCTAAACTTTGCAACTGATGGAATATGTGAGGGCAAGAGTCAAGGACAGTGCCAAGGTTATGAGTCTAAGGGCCTGGAGAAAAGATGGTGCCTTTAACAGAAATGCCTCCTCCTCGTCCTTACCTTTGGAGAGCCTTCTCATCTTTTAGGTACCATAACCTTTATGAAGCCTTCCCTGGCCCACTTTTAGCTGAAAGGAATCTTCTTCCTCAGTTTTTTGGAGCCCTTTGAATGTCTTAACTTGCCCTTATTGAATTCTACCTCATATGCCTTTTCTTGTGTAGGCAGTTCATACATTTCCCCTCCCCTTAAATTGTATGCCCCTTAAGGGCAGAGCCTATCATTTTTCACCCTTGAAATGCTACCACTTTACATGTAGTTTTAAAATAAACATCAGTTAAATTATAAAAGATTACTGTCCTATATCCTCTAAGTCATGCTGTTGCATTGAAGAATTGGCATTAGAGAGTGCAACCAGCTGCTCAGGTCCTGCTAGCAGAAGGGCCTTGAGTTCAGAGGCAGTTCCTCCATTTTCCAGGCCCAGGATTTTCATTTTAATTTCTAGTGAGAGTTTTTCAGGCTCTAAGAAAAGAAGTGATTCACTCCCTAAACAGACTCACAAGACAGAACAAGCAGAGGGCTAATTCATTAATTTTCAATGAGAAATATAACTGCTGACTGGATCAGATACTCATTGGCTGGTCAGTGCATTCTCTTCCCAGTAGGAAAGTCTAAAGGCAAATTAATAATAGGAGGTTGCTTAGTGAGTATAAATCTCAAAGAAAAAGTTAAATGGTCTTTAGGGATTGTTGTTTATAGACTATAATAACCTTATCTGTGCCATAGAGATATAGCTGTCATGAAAGCTGGATGTTCATGTTGGCCAGTCAAGGGTACCTTCTCCTCTTGTGCAGGGCTGGGTGGACACTGACAGATTCTTTACTCTTGAGCTCAGTTTTTAATATTCCTTGTTAGTCACCAAAGCCTTGAGTCATAGCACTTCCTTACCAGAGAAGTCAATATTTCCACGATAATAGGATTGTAGGTATAGATCTAGAAGGGACCTTAGATGCCGTTGATTCCAATCATTTCTCTCATTTTGTAGGTGAGGAAATAGCCTGGCAGATGTGCAAAGCAGTATTCAAACCCGTCTTCTGACTCCCAGTCCAACACTATCTGTTACACCATCTTGCTTTTACAAGTTCATCTTACATGTATAATATTTTAAATTTCTGTTTTTAAGTGTACCCTCTAAGACAGCATTGGTGAGGTATTGCCATGAGTGCCCAGCTAGCACTGGGGGAGCTGCCCTGTTCCCCCTTTTCCCAGTAACTAAGGACATTGTTTGCATGGCCTGCCCCTCTGTCCAGCCACCCAAAGCAAAGACTTCCTCCCTCTGCTCTCTGAGGTTTTGCAGGGGGCTGACAGGTAGCTTGAAGTTGCAGTTTGGACAGGTGAACTTGAAAACCTTCACCAATATTGCTTTAAGGCATATGCTAAGGTTCAGGAAACTCACCAGTCTTAGAAGCAGCAGATTTAGAAACATTCTCTTTTTGATGCGCTACTTTTAAATTTTAAAGACTTTTTTTTCCCCCATTAAACAGTATTTTTCTTTTCCTTTTTTTTCTTCAAATCAGCCCCCTAATTGGAAGGAATAAAAGGCAAAACCCTTGTAACAAATATACAGTCAAGAAAAAACAAAATCCCCACATTGACCTTGTCTAAAAATATTTTATCTCATTCTTCATCTTGAGTTCATGACCATTCTGTCACAAAGTGGGTAGCATCAGGCCTCTGGAATTGTGGTTAGCTGTTGCATTGATTAGAGTTGTTGAGCCTTTCAGAGTTATTTCTCTTTACAATGTTATTGTATAAATTGTTCTCCTAGTGTTGCTCACTGGAATATGTAAGAGTTTATACAATTCTCAGTTTTCTCTTAAAGCATCTAATGAGTTATTTCTGCAGAGGGATAATCAAATCCTGTTTATGTTGGGTTTTATTAGATTTAATTTCAGAAGGTGATATTCTTTGCCATTGCTTCAGATGATTTTAGGCAAATATCCTTCTGGGGCTGGTAACCCCTTTTATATTAACTATGGATGTTTTAATGATGAGTATCCTAAAGTCCTTTATCAGACCTTGGTTTTCTCCAGGTGTCCTAAAATGGATTTGTTGAAGTTCCAAAATTACCCTCTTTGCGAATGGAGAGTTATCTCCTCTTCATCCTCAGTCCAAACCTACCTCTAAGATTTTCAATTCATTCCATCCCATTTTGATCATTCATTCGGTGTGAAATGTTAAGTGTAGCTTTATAAGTGTTCTGAACTCACAGAATCTGTGACAGTTGTATCTTGAGAAGAGGGATCATCAGGTCCAAATGACCTCATTCTGTTGATGAAAAAAACCAAGACACAAATGGATGAAATGACCTGTCCCGGATCACACAGAGCTGGTACTAAATCCTCATCAGCTGACTAGCAGTGTAATGATCTGGTTTTGTGCCTTATTTAGATATTGCCTCCATGGTATTGACTGACTAGTGTAATCGGACTAGTGTAATCAAATGAACTTAAAATATTTGAGTTTGAATTTAGACTGTTCCACTATGTAATCTTGGGAGAATTCTCCTTCCTAAAAGAAAAAGAAGGAAGGAGGGAAACAAACATTTATTAAAGTGTTTAGTATTTGGCAGGCTAAAAGTGATCTTTGCATTTTAAAAATGTAAATATACTTAAAATATGACAAAATATGATTTAATAATGTAAACATAATTTAAAGTGTAATTGTATTTGAATAAATTTGTATTTTAAATTTAAAAAACATTTTTAGCTAGTAGGTCATATGAAAACAAGCTATGGCCAGATCTGGCCATGAGGACATAGTTTACCAACCCTTGGATCATGTAGCATGGTCTCTTAGGTCCTTTTTGGTTCTGAGTCATGACTCAGAGTCTTGACTATACTTGCAAAACATGATTATACACGTGAGTTATGGAATGCACTGGGTCTGATATAGTTTTTGTCATGAATAGTATTACTTTTAAAAATACAAATTTTATTTTAATTTCCATTGATAAGTCCAGGTGTTCAAAATAAAAATAAAAGCAAAAGGAATATAAACATATTTGATAACTCCTCCACCCTCATACCTCTATCTTTAGGAAAAAAACCAAACCAAGCAATCATTTGTAATTAAATAAACAAGTTTGTGTTGATCTGCTTTTTATTATGAGTTTCATACCTGAAGATGTGTATATTGATTTAATTAGTACTCAGATGGTCCTTGTTTTATGATTCTTTTTGACTTTTTTGTATATCTGTTATTGTTGTTATTTTAACTGCATAATTGCTATTCTGTCCACTAGATTTTTGGCCTAACTTTTTTCTTCCCACATCACTTCATATATCTCCTCTAATTATAACTTTAACTTTATATTTATCATTTCTTATGGTACATAATATTCATTACATTCACATACCATATTTTGTTCAACCATCCTCAATCAATAAGCATCTAATTTATTTCCAATTTTTTGCCATTAAAAATAGTCCTTGGGGCAGCTGGGTGGCTCAGTGGATTGAGAGCCAGACCCAGAGAGGGAGGCCCTGGGTTTATATTTGGCCTCAGACACTGCCTAACTGTGTGACCTTGGGCAAGTCATTTGACCCCCGTTGCCTAGCCCTTACCACTCTTCTGCCTTAGAACTAATATATAGTATTGATTCTAAGATGGAAGGTAAGGATTAAAAAAAAAATAATCCTGTTAGGAATATTTTTGTATAGACATCCCCCCCCTCCCCCTGCATGTCATGAGGAAATCCCAGTGGTAGGACCACTAAGTCAGACAATATGAACCTTTTTGTAATTTTTATTTTATAATTCCATATTGCTTTTCATAAAGGTTGGACCAATTTATAGTCCCTCCAGGTATGTAATATAGCTTTCTTATTTTTATTAGCTTTTCCAATTTGATGAATGTTCAGTGATTTCTCAGTTTTAATTTTTCTGGTTGTTAATATTTTCATGTAGTAGTTAATATTGGTATTTCCTTTTTTTGATAATAGTCCATTTTTTTTTTTTAAACCCTTGTACTTCGGTGTATGGTCTCATAGGTGGAAGATTGGTAAGGGTGGGCAATGGGGGTCAAGTGACTTGCCCAGGGTCACACAGCTGGGAAGTGGCTGAGACCGGGTTTGAACCTAGGACCTCCTGTCTCTAGGCCTGACTCTCACTCCACTGAGCTACCCAGCTGCCCCCAATAATAGTCCATTCTTATTGTTTAATCACATATCAATCATGTAGAATTTATTAAACACCTACTCTGTGCTAGACACTGTGGTTCAAGTCTGAGGATGCAAAGATAAGAGTGAATCAGTTCCTGCTCTCGGAGCTTATAGTCTAGTCAGGGAAATGAGCATGTCCACATTTGGGATTGGGGGGATGTATGAATAGATACAAGATACCAGGAGGAAGAAGGAATTTGCAAGGGGTTAGTCAGGAATGGCTTCCTATAGAAGCACTTGAGCTGAGTTTTGAAGGAGACTTGGAGTTCTGAGAGGTAAAGCAGAGGAGGAGATACTTTCCAAACCCAGAGACAGCCTTTTTTTTTTCTTTTTAAACCCTTATCTGCCATGTTAAAATCAATACTATGTATTGTTTCCAAGGCAGAAGAGTAGAAAGGGCTAGGCAACCAGAGTCACACAACTAGGAAGTGTCTGAAGCCAGATTTGAACCTAGGACCTCTCATTGCTGGCCTGGCTCTCAATCCACTGAGCCACCTAGCCTCCTTCAGGGACAAAACCTATTAAGATTTATTTTATGCCATTTTTGAGGAATAGTAAGAAGGCCAGTTTTGCTGAACTGTCATGTTCATGAAGTGGAGTATTGTGTGATAAGGCTAGAAAGTTAGGTTGGAGCCAAGGTCTTCAGGGCTTTAAATACCCAACAAATAACTATATTTGGTCCTAGAAATAATATAGAGACACTGGAGTTTGAACAGAAGATACCAATATTTACTAGAGAATGGCTCTTTTGTGTCAGTTCCTCATAGATATTCGATATTTGATTCAAAATAGTATTGACATTGCATCTACCGTGCTGGACTTTGGCTTAGTAAGATCTAGGATCAAATGCTGACTTTAATACTTAGTAACTGGGCAACCCTTTTTGCTATACATCAGACAACTCTTCAGGACTAATTTGTAAAATCATAGGCTTGGTTGGAGGATGGATGAATCATGTACTTCATCTATGAGTTTGGTATAATCTATTTCTTAAAATTTGTTTCTTTCAATATTCTAATGCATTGCTTTGTTGTGGAAAAGACTTGTTTTTTATATAATCAAATTTCAAATCAGAAATAAAATATAACCTTTCTTTGTCTCTTAAACTTTACTCCAAGTTATTATCTATAATTTTATCTTTTCTCCATAGTTATGAAAGATAAAATAATATCTTACTTTTTTAAAAAAAAATCTTTGATCCCTAGACCTGGAAAAGGCATCATAAATAAAAGGAACTATAGACCAGTATTATTAATGATATTGATATAAAAATATTAAATAAAATAACAAACTACAGTAATAGAGGGGGGAAAAGTATTCATTATAATTAACTAGAACTTATACCAAGTAGATAAAAATAGATCTATGTTGGAAAACAACTAGCATATAAATAAAATTCAGAGTGCTTTCAAATCTGTATTATTTTTGTCTAACAGTCCTTTGAGTTAAATAAGACCGGTTATTATTTTGTCTATTATAAACCTTGAAGAAGATGTAATGCCTGGAAATCAAGTAATTTTCTGAAGGTCACAGTGGTAGAGGGGATACTAGAATCTTAATTTATTTAGTAATTTAGTTCTTTCCCACCAGGTTTCAGTTCTTCGTGGATAAGATTTTACCTCAATATCAAGATGCAGTTATGTCTCACACTCTCATCTATGTCCCATCCTACTTTGACTTTGTGCGACTCCGAAATTATTTCAAAAAGGAAGAATTAAATTTCACCCACATCTGTGAATATACAGAGAGGTCTGGTGTCTCTAGAGCCAGACACTTCTTCCTCCAAGGAGAACGTCAATTTCTGCTTTTTACAGAACGGTTCCACTTCTATAAAAGGTAAGGCAAAGCCATATTTGGCTATTTCTCCTTCCTCAGAAAGAGGCATGCCAGCAGGCTTCTGAGGGAAAGTTTTTTATTATTAGAAAGTTCCCATCACCTCTTCCTGCCTTCTCTTTTATGAGAATAGCCCCAGAATTTCTCTGAGAATAGATGGAGATGCCACCTTTGGCAAGAAATCAAAGATTAGGAGGACTTGTCCAACCCTCTCATCTCATAGGTGAGGAAAATTAGAATAAGAGAAGTGATCTGAGTTTTTCAAGATTAATATAGGACAGGGTTTTGGAATCATAGTTGTCTAGAATAATTGCAGTTTTGGACAGTGCCCTACAAGAAAGACTTCATGATGTTGGAAAAGGAACTAGATTGATGAAGGGGGAAAGGGTGGCTGATAGGAAAATGATGATGGAAGTAACCATTGCAGACATCCTAGTGGATGATAAATTGGGGAGGAAGATTAGATTAATTAGATGAATTGAGAACTGGTTGAATGATTGTGCCAGAAGAGTTAGTCAGCAAAAGGAATTTCTTGTAAGATATAGGTTGGATCAGATGGCCTCTAAGATCACTTCTAATTCTTGAAAATCAGGCCTTAAAAAGGGGCATGATTGTATTCTCACTGAAATGTATGTAGAAAAGGAAATAGTGTTATATGAAGGACTCAATGATGAACATTCAGGAGTTAATGATGTAAACTCTCACTTTTGTATTTGTATTGCCAGGACCTACTCTACTGCCTGGAATATAATAGGTACTTAATAAATACTTATTGACTTACTGGTGGCTACTGAAGTCTAGGTTTTGGGCAAGGCCCGTGTGACTCTTAAAGTTAATAATAATAGCTGACGTGTGTGTGTGTGTGTGTGTGTGTGTGTGTGTGTGTGTGTATGTGTGTGTGTATATAAATAAACATTTACTGTATACCAAGCACTGGGCTAATAATTAGCACTTTACATTATTATCTCATTTGAGCCTCAACAATTCATGAAGAAACTGAAGCAGAGGTTAAGTGACTTGCCCGGGGTCACATAGCTAATATCTGAGGTAATATTTGAACTCAGATCTTCCTGACTCCACCCCTCACTGCCTAGTCAGTAGGTATATTGGGAGATACGAAGTTGCTAGCGGAGTACCAAAAATGTTGATGTTAGAGATGTTCTAGGAAGTAGAGTTGATGCTTTTCAAGCCAGGGCAAAGCTGCTCATTGGAAATGTAGATTAGAGTTGAAGAATCCAGTGTACTTTGCTTAATCCTGCTTGACCTCTCTGTAACTTTTGGCCCTGTTGACCTCCTTTTCCTCTTGGATTCTCCCCCTCCTGGGATTTCATAATCCTGTCTAATTGCTTTTCAGTTTCTGCTCAGTTTCCTCTGCAGGGCCATCATCGGTGTGGTGTCCTCTAAGACTCAATGGAACCCTTAAAAAACTGTCTCTATTCATTCTTTTGACCACCTCATTAGTGACCATGGCCTTGTCACCTTCATATAGATAACTCCCAGATCTATATATCCAGTGCCAGTATCTTTCCTAAGCTCCAGTTTTGCTTTATTAATAACTATTGGACTTTTTAATCAGAATCTCAGATTCAGTATGTCCAAAACAGAAAACACTATCTTTGAATAAGCCCAAGGCCATCCCTCTTTTAAACTTCCTTATTTCTGTCAATTTTATACATTTGTGTGTATGTATTTAGCTATAGTATTTTGCACATAGTAGGTACTTAGTAAATGTTGATTGATTGATTGAAAAAAGGTATAAATAAGTTAGATTCAGACATTAATGAAATCTAGAAAACCTAAAACTCCAGGAGCACCTTTTTGAAGCTTGTGGAAAATTGCTTTTAGGCCAAATAAAAGCAATTGTTTCTTTATACTGTGACTGGTAATAGCAGTTCATATTTATGTAGCACCTTAAGGTTTTTAAAATTCCTTACCTACAATTATCCTGTGAAGTAGGCAATAATAACACTTGTATAGTTAACCTCATTATATAGATAAAGATAGCTAGGACATAATCAGGTGGACCTGAGTAAAAGTCCTGCCCCCAACATTAGCTCTATGTGACCATGTTCAAGACATTTTACTTTTGTCTGCCTCAGTTTCCATATATGCAAAATTGGGATAATAATAGTATCTCCTGAGGTTGCTGTGAGAATCAAATGAGATGACATCTGTTTGATGTTTTGTAAATTCAAAGACTTTATATAAGTGCTAGAAGAAAAATGCTGATCCCTGGTGAGTTTCCCCTTCAGTGACTTGTAAACACCACAGTTGGGAATTGAATCCATGTCAGTTGGCTCCAGCAATAGCCTGCTTTCCCAGGAGGTTGTCCAGACTGAAGTACAGGCTATAAAAGTCAGATTATAGAATTTTTGTACTCAAACCTATAATGGATTTGTTAGATGGACATCAGAGATAGATCTATCACTAACCTATTGAAGAAAACAGAATGGAAAATCACCCTCATTGTCTCCTACACTTTGGTATAATAATAATAATAATAATAATAATAATAATAATAATAATAATAGAGTTCTGCTGAGAGCCAATGGATCTTGGGCTCTGGTCTCACTCTGGCTCTTAAGGGCTGTTCTTAACTCTCTGGCAAAAGCCCCACTACCAGAAATGGACTACCAGACTAAGGAGAAGATTGGTCTGACTTGTTGGAGGGAAGACTTAAGCATCCCATTTCCCCACCCCCACACACTTTTTTCATCCATGTGATACTGCCAATGATATTAGGGTACATGGGGAAGAAAGAGTTGCAGGGGAGCATGTCAGGAAACTTACCTACCCCTCTATGAGACGTATATATCTCTATATCTCAATGGGGTTAAATGACTAGCCCAGGATAGCTACGAGGTATCTGAAGGCTATATTTGAACTCGCCCCCCACCCCCACCCCTCTTCAGGTCTGGCTCTCCATCCCCTGAGCCACTTAGCAGTCTAGGTTACTGATTTCTAAAGGGGATGGCCTATAGGTCAGGTTCCTTATGAGTGACCTGTCACTTCATTTGTGCAGCCCTTTGTCAGATACTCACCTTGTGTATTGGAGGGCTGGCTGGCACACATCTCTAACAGTAATGGAAATCATGGATACTCAGATTTACATGGTGGTAATGGATAAATTCTTTAGTAACACAACTGAACAACAACAAGGAGGCAACAGGGAGTTTTTGAAGTTTTGTTTGTATCTGAAGAACAGGCAAGTGGGTGACTTTGTTCTGTAGTTCTTAGGGGCAAGAGGACATATACTGGTTTCTGGTTGTGTGACTGCGTCCTATACCTCTCAATTCCTCCAAGGAGTAGAAAATATGAAGAATGTCCAGTGAGGGGGTACTCCATTTTCCTGAGTTGATCAATTCTTCCTAATAACAGTTCTAACAAAGGGAAGCAGCTCCCACCCCACCCCACCCCCTGGAAGTCCATCATGATTCCCTAGGCAGAAATGAGCTGTCCTTCCCTTGACCTTCTCTACCACTTCTCTTGTGGCTACTTCCAATTTGCTTTGTATTTCAGATAATTATTTAAATGTTTCTTATTGTTAAGAGTGCTACAAAGAGCTTTTATTTCTCTTTCTGTTCTCAGATGTAAGGTAATATTTTGTATTGGGTTGTTTGATAATTGTTGAATGAATGATTAATCTCAAATACCAGGTAATTCATAATTCTTTCTAGTTCTCTACTCTGCCATGTCATGGTTTTTGGCAGTGGTATGCTCTTCCTAATTATGTCTTGCAGAGGCTATTACATTTGCATCCCCCAGGTACATGCTAATTGTGTCAGTGGGGAGTAGAATCCCAGAAGTGTGCTAAGGGCCAGGGATAAGCCAGCTTCAGTCTGTCTATGTAGCCAGTAATCTATTTATGGCATGGGTAATTAAGAGTTAATCCCATTACTGCTGCCTGGGCTTCCTTCCCAAGTAGATAAACATGGCTGTTTAGTATGAAAGTTGATGAAGGATCCCAAGATCATTATCAGTTTTTCCCTCTCCAACAAGTATATCTTTTCGGTCAAGTTTAGAAAAGAGAATGTTTCCTAGGAGCCTCTTTAGAGCGCTTGTTTTCTCTAGGCTTGCCAAATGAAACCAGATCACCTAAGTGAAGTGGATGGTTTGGAAAACTTGCCACTATCATTGTCTGGAAAAAGCATAAATGATGCTTAAGATCAGGGGCTGCTCCCAAACTTGCCTGCAGCTCTCCAGATTCTAAGGGGTATAAGATGACATTACAACCTCATTGATTTACCTTAATTGGGAGGGAGAAGACTGTTGCTGCTAGGCCCTAGGCTTGGCTGCTAGAATGTTGTTTAAGGGAATGCTTAAAACTTCTTTAACAAATAGATAAGAATTATTTATAAGTAGCCCATTAATTATTGGAATAAAAATACCTGCTATGCTTGAGAAAACTGCCTTCACTCTTAAGTAGACTAAAGACTTTCTTTTGTCAGTTTTCTTAGCAATAGTAAACGCTCTCCTTCTAAGAGTGCTGAAGCTGCTCCAATTCCTACCAGTTCTCCTGGTGTAGGTGGGGTTCAAATTATTTGGATTCTCTTGTGAGCATCCTTTACCTAGAACTATTTTGGATTGCACATCAAACTGTATAACACAGCAGTTTTCTGCTATGGGCTTTCTTGCCTCAGAGAAAATAAGCCATATGTTGGTTTGAGTAAATTTGTCGTAGCCTCATTTGACCTGGGAAATAGCATTTTAATTGGAGTTCTGAGTAGTAGCAGTGGCTGTCTAGGTATATGTTTTGCTTAGAATGATGATAGTTTCCATTTGTATAACATACTTCACAAAGGTATTTGGATCCTCTCCATAACTCCGTTAAGTGGGCAATGTGCAGGTACTATCATCCCCATTTTTCTGCGTGGACACTTGAGGTTCTGATAGGCTACATTATCTACAGATGGTTCTGCTGCTGCTAAGTGCTGGAACTCAAACCCATTTCTTCTGACACCAGGACTGATGCTCTTTCCTATTATATAACAGCTTTTATGTCAAGTTATTTCAGGGGAAATGATATAGATCTTGCCATCACAGGGCTATAGTTTAGTGATTCGTCAAATAATAAAATGTCATGGCTGGTAATTTGATGGGAAATACAAATGTTTAAAGTGGAACTGACTAGTTATTTAAATTAACTCCACTCTGAATATGGAGCAGATAATAGTATCTCAGGGTGGCAAAGGCCATCAGAGGTAGTCTAGTCAAACCCATGCTTGAACAAAATCACTACAGCAATCTCCAAATGTGCAGTCTTTGCTTGAAGACCTCTGGGTAAGGGAACTTACCACTTCCAAGGCAGCCCATTCTACATTTTTTTTTTGCCCATTCTACTTTCTTAACCAGGTTTAACTCACCTCTGTAATTTCCATTTATTAACCCTGAATAACAAGTTTAATCTTTCTATCACATGATAGCCCATCAGATATAAGAAACCTCTTTCAATTTTACCTACTTTACTTGTTGTCTCAAAGAAGATATATTAGCTGGATTCTAGAAAGGATCATTCCTTGGCTTCATATCCCTTAAGCTTTCTCTAATAGGTTTGTACATGTTTACTTGGCATTTGTGTGTTTATCTCATATTTTTTTTATTTAGATGCAAGATGTTATCCTTATTAAATATGCTGATTATGCAAACCAGTGTAAAGATTAAAGTTAATGGTTGGACCAATGATTATATGAAATTATGTGATAGACAGTATTTATTATATCTTGAGTCAGAAATTTATTTACAAATAGAGAGGAAATAATAAAGAAGAGAAATGTGAGGGGGATAGAGAAGTTATCTATCCTATCAATTTAAATGTTTTGCTCTGGGTCTGCTTAATCCAGGCAGAGATTCATTAGCTCTCAACCAGGAAGGCTGGTAATGAGTAACCATGCGGGCCCCCTCCAAGATGGAAGCTAGTTTCTCCAGAAGCTAGAAAGGGTTCAGCCTTTTACTCACCTAAGGAAGTAATCAGAGAGTCAGAGTCCAAGTAGAAGCTGAGCTCTGAGCCCATGATCCAAGCCCTAGTCTCCAGCAAAGCTCCCTCTAAGACTATCTCCAGAAGACAATCTCTTCAGACTATCTTCTCAAAGACAATCTGCTCTGAAGGATATCAGGCCTTGCTTTTTATGCTGATTGAATTTTTAAGGGTGTGAATTCCCTAAGTACCTTGCTAGCTTCTCACTTAGTACTAAGTAGGGTGTTTAAGCTTTTGTTGATTCATTTCAAAAGTAGACAAAGGAGAGTTAATCCTTTCTTCACAATCTATTGAGGTACTAAGTAGGTATACTTTAGTTATCTTGACCAAAGTGTTAACTCAAAATTATTATTATTATTTATTATTCCTGTTGACTCCCTAGGAGCATAGGGCCGCACCATCTCATGTCAACGGACTCTGTTCTGGGCAACTTCCCCCAGCTGGGCCCATGTCATTCCAACTGTTTTTGTTTCATTTTCAGCAGATCTTTGCCAGGTCTGTTTTGGCCTTCCGACTTTCCTCCTCCCTGAAGGGTTCCAGCACAATGCTTGTCTGGCGTTGTCTTCCGGTTTTCGTAGCGTATGTCCTATCCATCTCCACTTACTTTTCTTTATGTCCTGACTAATGGGATACTGGATTGTTCTTTCCCAGAGACTAGCATTGGAGATCTTTTCAGGCCAGCTTTCTAACTCAAAATAGACAAAGGGAATAAAGGATTCCCTTTCACAAGTGTAAACTCAAAAAGAACAAAGAATTCCCTTTTATACCAGGGAGGGATAGCTCCAGGTTTGAGGGAAGAATAGGATCCAAAATGATCTCAACAGACTATGCCAACCCTAATGTAGTGAAAGGGCATCAAGGGTGACATAGTAGATAGAATGCTAGGCCTGGAGTCTGGAAAACTCCTCTTCACTGGTTCAGATACAAGCTCAGACACTTAGTAGCTGATAAAAATCACTTAATCCTGTTTGCCTCAGTTTTCTCACCTATAAAATGAACTGGAGAAGGAAATGGCAAACCACTCCAGGGTCTTTGCCAAAAAATCCCTAAATGGGGTCACAAAGAATTGGACATAAGTGGAAAGTGACTGAAGGACAACAACAAATGTGCTAACTTCTAGAATACAAAAGAAAGGTCCTGCCCTCAAGGAGCTTCCAATTTAACGAGAAAGATGACATGCAAATATATGAAAGGCAAGCATATTCAGGACAAATAAGAAACAATTGATAGAGAGAAAGGAATTGAGTGCTTCTGGAAGACTTCCCAAGATTTTAGTTGGGACATAAAGGAAGCCAGGGAGGTCAATAGACAGAGTAGAGAAGGGAGAGTATGTCAAGTATGAGGGACAGTCAGAGAGATGGAGTGGGAGTGGCTTGTGGATACTTTCTTGACTCAACTAGCCATCTTTTGTTACTGAGAATAAAAAAAGAGAGGAGAAAAGCAGTTCTTGTTAACTGATTCTTATAGTATATGATGTACACCACTCCCATCATCCCCTACCTCTGCAGAGACGAGCTAGGGGATGTATCTTTATTATCTCTTTTTTGGGCCACGTTTGGTCATTATAACTGCACACCGTTGCTTGGGGGTTTTCCATTCACTTTGGACGGGGTTTTCTGTAGTACATTTGCATACTGCAAATCTGCATACTTTAAAAAAAACCATTTGTATGTCTTTCTTCGCTTTTATAAAATCTTCATATTTGTCATTTATTCTATCATAAACTATAATTTAACCCATCTTGTTTCTTATTCTTTGGTAGCACAAAAAGGTCTGCTTCTATTTATTTATTACTGATATTTTGGCATGGATAAATTCTCTAGAGTGGTTGGGGAGAGCGTTGAAGCCATTTGGTTAAAGACCTGCCTCTAATACACAGTGACTTAGGGAAAAAGTCATTTAATCAGTCAGGTCCAGGGCAGCTCCAAGCCTTTAAATTGCAGAAAAGATGCCAACCTGCCTTGATAGACAGTTTCCTGAACTAGTTAAAACACAGATCTATTCCTATCTTTATGCCTATGGGTTCCCATCATTTTTATATCACTACACGGTTCCTTTGTGTTGGTGAAAATTAGATCCAGAATAGCAATTTTCTCATTTCCTCTACCATTTGAAGTATGAAGTTATTAAAGCAAGTTAAAAATTTATTTGGTGTTCTGCCTTTGGCAAAAAGAAAACTTTCTACATCTGGATAATTCAGATTCCCCCTTCAGGCCTTTCAGTCAGCCTTGAGATCTCCTCTCAAATTCATATTTCTTTCCTGATAGTCTCTGTGATAAAAAATTATCATAGGGGCAGTGAGGTGGCAAATCTGGCCTTAGACACTTCCTAGCTATGTGACCCTAAGCAAGTCACTTAACCCCAGTTACCTAGCCCCTACCACTCCTCTGCCTTGGTACTGATACTCTGTATTAATTTTAAGACAGAAGATAAAGGTTAAAAAAAAAGTCATCATATTTGCTTTGGCTCATTTTGGTATTCATACTAAATATTCCCCACCTTGCTTCCCCCTATCAGCCATGCTCTGGTCCTTGGATAGAATGCTGGGCCTGGATTTAGGAAGATCTGAGTTTAAGCTTTGGTTCAAACACTTGTAAGCTCTGTGCTTGGGTGGGTCGCTTAACTTCTATTTGCTTCAGTTACCTTATATGTAATAAGGGATAATAATGGCAACCTCCCAGGGGTGTTGTGAGGGTCAAATGAGATAATATTTGTAAAGCATTGTTCCTGGCACATCATAGACACAATATACATGCTATTATTACTCTTTTAAAATTGTTTTTATTTTTTACTTTTTCCCAGATACATATAAAAACAATTTTTTGCTTTTTTTAAAAAATAATTTAAATAATTTAAAATAATTCAGATTCTCTTTCACACCTTCCTTCCCCTCTCCCCTCACTGAGAAGGCAAGCAATTTGGTGAAGGTTATACATGTGCAGCCATGCAAAGCATTTCCATATTAGGTATGTTGTGAAAGAAAACACAGAATAAAAAAAAACCCAAGGAAAATAAAGAATGAAAAAATAGTGTCCTTCAGTCTACATTCAGACTTCATCATTTTTTTCTCTGGAAGTGGTTAGCATTTTCATTATGGGTCCTTTACAATTGTCTTGGATCTTTGTACTGCTGAGAATAGCTAATCTTATTTATTTTCTTCACATACAACACTTCTTGCCCAACCATCTCCCATCTTATTTCATTTGAATAATGCATACCCATTGCAGAACTATATTCTAGTCATGGATCTATCTCATAATGTCTCAGTGAGACCAGTGAGGTGAAATTTGCTTCCTTTCATTAAAATCTCTTAATTCATTCTGCTTGTTAGCTATCCATTGTGCATTTTGTGCTTGTAGACTTATTTTATGGAAGATAAAAATTAATATTACCACTGATTTCTATTTGATTTTTTCAGTGTAATTGATTTTATGCTGTATTGATTTTTTTTGAATTGATTTTTATAATTGAGTTAGTATCTGCTTGAACTCACTTTGTTCAGGAATGCAGTCTTCCTTCAGCATTAGTTCAAAGATGTGGTTGAAAATAAGAGTCATCATCATGCATAATATTAGTCCCTGGGATATCTGCTTTTGTCTATAAGCCTCTCTTCCCTCCCATAGATATGTCATTTGGCCGTGTGCAATTATATAAGTTAGGGACAGCAAATCTGTTGGTACTGATCTCCTAACAAAGATTACTAGAGGAAGATGAGTTCCTCAAAGCATTGAACATCCCTTAATTATCAGAGAAGGAAGTGATTGACCACATCTGCATGCTGATCCACTTTTCCTACTATAACCAATTGTAAGGTTAAAAAACTACTTAGTTTTTCCCTTTTCTGCATATTGATAGAGTTTCCCTTTTATTACTCGAGTTTTTGAAAAAGCAAAAGTGGCCAGTCTGACCTGATTTGTTAAAAATTCTACATTCACTGTTAATAAACTGATTTTGCTTAGAGTGTGTGCTTCTGTTTACCTTTATTACATTTACCCACCACAGTTGAAAGGGACCTAAGAAGTCTCCAAGTCTAACTCCTTCAATTTGCAGTTGAGGAATCTAAAGCAGACAGAAGTTTAGTGACTTGCCCAGGGTCCCACAGCTATTTAGTGCCAGAGGTGGTATATGAACTCTCGACTCAGGTTCTTCATTTTACCCATTATGCCATACTACCTCTGAGGGGGTTTTATTTTTGGCATCTTTCTTGGAATATGGGTGTCCCAACCACTAATATACTGTAAGTATTCCTGTTTTTTTCTTGTTTGGTAGATACACTTAGACAATTTTAGCCCTCTGTCTTCTCAATTTAAAGACTTTACGATTAGCCTAGCAGCATTTCAGGAATCTACAATTTTAGTAGCCCTTGTTAGGTACATTCCATCTTTGGCCAAGAGCCCATCATTGTTTCTAACTCTTAAACTGTAGTTCAGAATTTCAAAATCTGTTTTCAGGCACTATATTCTTTTTTTTTTTTTTTTTTAACCCTTGTACTTCGGTGTATTGTCTCATAGGTAGAAGATTGGTAAGGGTGGGCAATGGGGGTCAAGTGACTTGCCCAGGGTCACACAGCTGGGAAGTGGCTGAGGCCGGGTTTGAACCTAGGATCTCCTGTCTCTAGGCCTGACTCTCACTCCATTGAGCTACCCAGCTGCCCCTCAGGCACTATATTCTTAAGCAACCATTTACTTCTTAAATCTGCCTTTTATAGTTGGATCATAGATCTAGAGATTTCAGAGATCACTTAGTTCAGTCCTTTCATTTTATAGATAAGGAAACAGGTCCAGAAAGGTCAAACTTCCACCAGTAGTAAGCTTACATCAGACTTAGATTGGAATCCAGGTCCTTTGCCTTAAAATCCAATAATAATAGCCAACATTTATATAGCATTTATAATGTGCCAGTTGCTTTACAGTTATGATTTAATTTCATCTTCACAACAACCCTGGTAGGTTGGAGCTATTAGGATTCCCATTTGACAGATGAGAGAACACTGAGGCAAAGAGGGGTTAAGGGTTTTGTTCAGGGTAACACAGCTAATAAAGAGTCTGAGGCTGAGTTTGATCCCAGGTCCTTTGTCTCCAGATTCAGTATTCTTTCCGTTAAGCTAAGGACCTCCCATTCTCTTATGAAACCCTTGTCTTGTTTTCTATATTACTTCTTGCAGTATCTTTTGTGCCCTTAGAAGGAATCTTCAGATGTCACAAGTCTCAAAAGGAGTTCTCAGTCACATCTCTAATTAATAACTTGGGAAGACAATAGTCTTTTGTGTTGTTAATGGAACAATTACATCCAGTCTTAACCCAAGGAACTGGCAGGAAACCATTTGTGTCAGCAATCAGCAATGACCTGTAGAAATTAAACCTAAAAGACATGCTAAGGTCATTTAGGAGTACAACCACCTATTGTCCTTGTTACTGCTCCCTAGCAGTGTTCAATGAAAAGGACTAGAATTTGTCCTGAAGATTTTCCTTTAGAGAGGTAGTGGTGGAAGAGAGAAATAACCTATCTGCACAGTCTTACCTCAATAGGCCAGAACTTGAGGTTAATTATGTTTTCCTCCAAATAACTGTAATAATCCTCATTTACAGAGCCCTTTGAAGTTTTATAAAGTTGTTTTCTCTCTGTCACCCATTTTGGGAGGCCAGCAGCATAAGTATTCTTCTTCCTCTTGTATAGCTCTGAGAAAATAACTGATGTGCCCATAGTTACAAAGCTAAGCCAAGAAAGACTTGACTTCCAAAGGTTTTGTGAGCACTTTCTACCATGCCACACTGCCCCATGGGCTAAGAACACAAATAAAAATAAAGCCTCTGCTATAATGTTTTTCCCAAAGTGGGAATGTAGAACAGGGTTCAGTAACTTTAGATCTGGGGCCCTACTTGAGAGTTAAGCCTTAAGTGTTTCTAGAAACCCTAAGGAAGGAGAAAAAGCAAAGGTAGGTTAGGTGAGGAAACAAAAAGTAGCTAGAAAGAAGAAGAAAGAGGTATTGTGGGGCTGAGATACAGAGCCACCAGCAGCCACCTCAGCTCCCCATCTGGAAAGGTCTTCTCCCAGGAAGTCCACAAGTATGAAAGACAAGTGCTCTGGGCAGGGTAGACAGAGTATTGGAACTGGAGTAAATCTGGGAAGAGTGGGGAGGAGAGGTCTCCTAGAGAATTTGTGACCAGATACCCATTGGCCATGGGGCAGGAAGATTGAAGATTTCTCTCTGTGACATATCGAGGAGTGAGAGGTGGAGAGGTGTGTGCAGAGAAGGGTGGAAGAGCTTTGATCAAAAAGTCAAGACCTACCTGGAATAGTGGCATGTCATTTGTGGAGCCCTGGCAGGATGGAGAACCTGACCTCAATCCTGATCTGATGGTCAGTCCCAGGGGGTCACCCTCCTTGCTGCATTTGTTGGCTTTGCTCATGGGACATGGTGATGCAAAAAAGCACTTGAATTGCTCAAGCTGTTAAAGCTAATTGCTTTCCTGTAATTTCTAATGGGTCCTCAGGCCAGGTTTTTAACTGGATGGACTTGGGATGTCTGCCATGAAGTAAGCCAAACAACATTGTTGTGACTAATGGTGTGGCAGGGGACTTTTGAACTTTAAAAAAATTTTTTTAGAGTGAATCAGTTTCTTACCCTCCCGCTCCTTTTCTTCTAATCATCCTGGTTCATTTTGGACAGATTTTGCACTCTGGTCTTCTGCCCTTTCCTTTTGTGACTCAGTGAACAAAAATTCATTTTATGACTAGCTTTCTGCTTTTTCATTATTCTTTCTATTGCTTAAATTCATACCTTACCACATACCTTACCAATTTGCCTTTATTAAACTAAAACATAGGTCATAGGGTCAGAACTAGAATTGGAAAAGACCTTCAAGACCATTTAGTCCAACCTCCTTGTTTTCTGGATGAACAGTTTAGCAAACATTTATTACGTATTCCGTTATGGACCATGTGCTGTGTTACAATGACCAAAAAAAGTGACCTCAAGGAGTCTGGTCCTAGGAAGATATAATGTGTGTATGCAGTTAAGTGTGGTACACTGTTGGGGAACACTTCTAGGAGTGAAAGAGCTTTCTAACTTGGCATCACAAAAGGTCTCTTGTAGGCAATGACACGTGAACTAGACTTTAACATACACTTAGAAACACTAGGCACCTCAAGTGACCCAAATATTTTTACTTTGAATATAAAACATTATTCCACTATTTTTTTTCTTAATGAATCTGAAAAAAAATGATTGTGTCAGTAGATACAGCTTAGCCTTTCAAGATATTCTTAAATTCTGATCATCATTAAAGGGAGCTAAAGGTTCAAGATAGAGATGAAGAGGGAGTGCATCTTGGACATATGGAAATAAGTAACTAGGCAGTGGCTTGAAGATCAAAGGTGGTATATTATGTGTAGAGGACAATTGGCAGGCTAATTTGACTGGAAGAGAGCATAAGGGTAGCATGATATAAAATAAGGTTGGTGAGAACTATATTGTGGATGGTACTCAGCTGAGAATTTTGTATTTTGTCCCAGTCATTAATGAACCATAGGAAATATTTGAGTTGAGGAATGATAAGGTCACATCTATCTTTTTTACTTTTCTTTTCAAAGCCATTCCCACTCTATGTTTTCCCAACCAAATTAGTCCCAAACTCTTTTGTGCAACCTGATCTCTTCCCTAGTTCATGCTACCATGCACTTTGGCTCTCTTGTTTCATCTTTATAGCTTTAATTTTTTCAACCAACATTTCAACCTCTCAACTAACAGAAACTTTATTCTTCCTGAGGGTGCCCTTGCCACTACATACTGCTTTCTCCTTTTGTTTCTAGGGGAAAATTTTTTCTTTTGCCTTTTTATTATGAATTTGTCAAATATCTAAAACAAACATTTCCTTATGATTGGGATCTTTCTGTGTCTTTCTCATAAGAAGTGTTTCTGTAAGCCTTTTTAACCTGTGCCCCAGTATTTTCAGAAGCCTGTATAGAAGTTAGTATTCTTCCTTAGACCTTTTAGAATAAGAACACCCCCTTCTCTAAAAATAAAACCTTTGGCCTTTCCACTTTAAATTTCAAAGACCTTGAGGGGTTGAGTAGTTTTCTGGAAACAAGAAGCCTCCATCCAAGGGTAATTCCTTATTTCATCAAGGTGTCATAGAGTCAAAGAATGTTCATGTTCCCTCTGCATATGAACTTACTCATTGTTCTTCAAACCCTGGTCTGGGGGCCATGGTTCCAATGACTGAAATCTGACAGGAACAGAGGATGGGAGGAGGGAGATAAGGAGGGAGGATTTTGTGATTGGAAACTCTATAAGTTGGTACTCTGAATTCAATGCATTGGTATTCTCTAAGCATCCAAAGCTGGGAATATCCTCTTTTATGAAAGAATAAACTGCTATCTTATACTTTGGCTTCTCAACCCTGAGTTTGTGAACTTAAACTGGTGGGGTCCACTGTTCGCAATGCTGTCCCACACACTTATTCAAAGAAAAACAGGGAAAGGACTGCATAGGAAGCTGTGGATCTCTACTATGTACCATATTTTTTTGTTTTAAGTATAATTAAAATGTATATGGTGATTTTTAAGAAAATAAATGTTATGTTGCGCACCTGTGGACCTTCCACTTCTGCAAAGGACTAAAGGAGTCGTCTTCTCATATCTCTTCTTGGGGGAACCATGCTTTTTCTTTGCAATTTTGTAGCATTCGGCTTTGATTGATTTGTTTTTAACATAATAGTTCTAATGCTGCATATATCCTCTTTCAAATTTCCTTCCAAGGCCATTCCTTTTCTTATCTCTTATCTAGAGCTTGTGTACTTCTTGTTCATTTTGTAACAGTCTAAGCTGTCCTGTTTATCTGGCCTTTTTTTCCTATTATTTTTTCTTAAAAAAAAGATGCCTTAGTGAACTTCCTTTTCACAAAAGAATAGGTATCCTTGCTAATGATTCATATAGATAATCAAGTTGAATATTTTGCCAGATACTCTTTTAGTAGTTTTTGATAGAGTCTTTCCTATTGATATGCTCAACACATGCCCCTTTTTGGGTATTTCTTTGTCTTTCCAACAGGTACACAATAAAGGGCATCAGGAATCTGATTTTCTACGAATTGCCAACCTATCCCCATTTCTACAGTGAAGTCTGCAATATGCTGAAAGCCACTGGTGGTGGGGAGGAAGCCACATGGACCTGTACTGTCTTGTATTCAAAGTATGATGCCCAGAGATTGGCAGCTGTGGTTGGCATGGAGCGGGCAGCGCAGATGCTTCAGTCCAAGAAGAATGTTCACCTCTTTATTACTGGAGAAAAATGAGTTAGACTTTGGTGACATGGGGATGGAGTTATGTAACCCACCTGATGACCTGGTGCTGAATGGATGTGGTTCTGAGAAGTTGATCTTGAAGAAGACATCTGACAGCTTCATTCTGTGCCTTGATACATCTAAAACACTTTGCATGAAAAGTCTTTGTAAACTGAATTTTAGTAAATCAAAGGCTATTTTAAATACTTTGGGGGAGCACAGGAAGACAAGTTAAAAGACATTTAAAAGAAGTGTAAATTGGAAACTTTTTGTAAATCATGGACTATTTTTGTAATCACTAATTTGATTCAAGTTGGTAAGTTTATATGTTTTGTCTAGCAGGCTTTCACAAAAGAGGGCATACCTGTAATTGGTCGTTCCATTCAATGATAAGGCACAAAGTGACTGGTGATAGATAACCCTTCGTTATGTGTGAGGTAGACAGGTGGAACAGTTAGGCCAGGGCTCCAAGTTCAAGTCCTAGGAAAGTCACCTAATCACTGCCTGCCTCAGTTTCCTCATCTGTAAATTGATGATAATGATAGGAACTATCTCCTATGGTGGTTGTGAAAATCAAATGAGATAATTTTCAGTTCAATCAGTGTTTATTAAGCACCTACTAACTGGTAGGTGCTGGCGATATAAAAAAGAAAAAGACATCTCATGCCTTCAAGGAGCTTAAGGTCTACTAGGGGAAGACCACACACAAAAGGATGCCAGAAAGAGGAGGGAGAAGTTTCCTGGGACAGAGATCTTGTTCTCTGGAGTTGAAACAAAGCAAAGCTGCAGATGGAAAGTGACTATATTTGTAAAATGCTTAGCGCGGGTGCCTCACACATAGTAGGTGCTTAATAAATGCTCATTTCCTTCCTCTACTTTTTTTGTATGTGTATAGCATTTTTAAAAATTGTTGTTTACAACATTTTCCCTTCCCAGGTACATATCTCTAGCCTTGCCATCAAGAGGATTGTTCCTTGTAACAAATTATGATTAAGCAAAACCAATGAATCCACTGGGCAAGTACAATAATGTATGCCTTATTCAGTACTTTTAATCCATGCCTGATTCATCATTCTTCTGAAATCATAATAATCACTGCATTGATCAGTGATGATATTTTTCAGTACCTTCTTTTACCTTACTGGGCTCATATAAATCACTCTGGTTCTACTTACTTCTCCCTGCCTCTCTTCATATAAGTTTTGCCAGACTTCTCTAAATATTAGGTTGTTTTTTTCACCACCACTGTAGGAAGTAGATGCTCTTATTATCCTCATTTTGCAGATGAGGAAACTAGGGCAGGCAGTGATTAAGTGATATTGCATTCCTTTGCAATTTTTTCAACAGTTTCCCAATTGATAAGTATCCACATTTCTTCTAATTCTTTGACTTCCTTAAAGTTCCAACTAAAATACTACCTTCTAAAGAAAGCCTCCCCTACTCCTCCTCCTTAATCATTTCCTATTTATCTTGTACATAGTTTGCTTTGTATATATTTGTTTGATTATTGTTTCCCTATGAGAGGTAAGCTCCTTGAGGACAAGAATTATCTTTTGCCTCTCTTTGTATCTCCAACACTTAGCGCAGTAGTGCATAGTAGGTGCTTAATAAATGTTTCTTGATTAATTAATTCATATCCAGCCCTTGACTCTCTCTTAAGCCCCATTTCCATATCACCAGCTATCTCTTGGATCTTTCCACCTGGAAAGTTCCATTGGCATCTCAAAATAAACACATCCAAAACAGAATTTATTACCTTTCCCCTAAACTTGCCTCTCCTTTATCTATTTTGTTAAAGGAACAACCTTCTAAACATGTCAGGCCATGAGGGAATACCTACACTTAGGAGAAGGCAAATGCTGAACCAAAAGATGATGAAGAGGTGGATGTTCTCTTTGGAGTATAATCCCCTTAGGGATTTTCATTGTACCCCTGAGACCTGGCATGATGCCTGGCCCTGCAGGCATTTTAAATGCTCATCAACTGAACAAATGAAAAACCAGCAAAGGGGTAGTCAAATAAATAGAATGTGGAGAGTGTTAATAGGCAATTTATAAGAGAAGTTATATGTAGGAACCTGTGGTCAGCCATGTCAGAAGCTACAGAATGAGCAAGGAGGAAGCAGCTGAGAAAGTCATAGGATTTAGCAATTGATTTTTTTTTTTAAACTTAGAGACAACATCCAGTAGAGTAATGAGAATTGGTTGTCAAATTGTAAGGGATTAAAAAGTGGGTAGAGAGTATATAGACCTGTGTGGAGTTTGCATTTGGACTCATGCTTGTACTTCTTGGTTGTGCAACCTGGAGCAAGTCCCTTTTCCTGGCTTGGCATCTTCTGCTGATTAATAAGAGGTTTGGATGAAATAACCTCTAAGATAACCTTCCTCCCCTTCACTTCCCTGAAAAAAATCTGATTGTTTCAAATCACAAGAGGCCATTGACTTTGGAACAACCTCAGTGTGTGGATGAACAATTGAGACTCCTTGATATTCCAGACCCTTGAGTCCAAGTTTATGTGGAGCAAAAGAGTGTCTTAAGAGATCTGAGCAGTCTTCATTTTCAAACCTAGTCCCTTGAGCCTTTTTAGTGAGCACTTTGCTATTCTGTGCTCAATCATTGCCAACCCAGTGGACTCTTCCTCTCAAACATAAAGCTCTTTTGGGAAAAAAGGCACTAAATGAGGCTCATTCATTCCACACAACATTATTGAAGAAGGTCTCCTTTGCACAGCTCCCTGTTAGCTGTTCCAGGGAATGCTAATGAAAAAGATATGGTCTCTGCCCTTTCAAGAGCTTACAGTCGACCCAAGAGGGTAGTCTATGCACCCATGGAAACACACCAGTGTGGGAACACGCCAGGGTGTTTATGCGTAGATGAAGTTCCCTGGGAAAGGCAGCATAGTATAAGGGAGGGAGCCCTGGCCTTGGAGACAGGAAGGAACTGAGTTCAAATTCTGCTTCTGATACTTACAGGTTCTCTGACCATGGCTGAGTCACTTTATTTCTCCACACTTCAGTTTCCTCACTAGTAAAATAGGAATAATAGGTGTAGTGTCTACAAAGGGGAACTGCATGGATAGAGAGCCGGACAGGGAGCCAAGTCCCACCTCTGACACATACAGACAGGATGACCCTGGGCAAATCACTTATCTTTTTAGAACTCTAGGCAGCTCTATAAAGTTGCAGACAAGGTGCCCACCTGCACTGGGGAGAAGAGAATTGCCCCATCTGGGAGTTGCCTATCCTGATGGAATCCCAGGTCCAGACCCTATCCTAATGGAGTTCTTAGTTCTCACTGAGTTCTGAGAATCAAATGAGATCATATAAGCAAAGGATATCACAAACTCTAAAACTTTATAATTGACATTATTGTGTTAATGGGGCAGCTAGGAGGCAAAGTGGATAAGAGTGCCTGGAGCCAAGAAGACTCCATCTCCCTGAGTTCAGATCCTTGGACACTAGCTGTGTGACTCTGGGCAAGTCATTTAACCCTGTTGGCCTGAGCTTCCCCATCTGTAAAATGAGCTGGAGAAGAAAATGGCAAACCACTCGAGTATCCTTACCAAGAAATCCTAAATGAAGTCATAAAGAGTCAGACATGACTAAAATGACTGAACAACATTATGTTAAACATGGTGCAAAGGGAATGATTAGGGTAGGCTATAGCAAGAATTTTCTTGAAGGAGATGGTACTTAAAAATTTTCTACTTTAATGGCTGATTTTATCAGTGTAGTCCTTCCACCAATGCCAGTTACAACCCCTCTGTTGTCAGGTCATGGAATCAGATTTAGAGCTAGAAGGGACCTTAAAGGCCATTGAATCAACTCTTTATTTTACAGATGGAGAAATTAAGGCAGAGAGGTTAAGTAACATAGCTAGTATCTGAAGAGCATTTGAACTCATCTTCCTGACTTCAAGCTTGATGACTTCAAGCTTGATGCTTCATCCCTCTGTGCCACCTAGGGTTGCTATGGCTTAACATTTTTATTATTTAGTGACTCACCCGATGTGAGCATCTTAAAGCTCATCTAGGTTAGCTGAAGCAGATATGCTTGTTGACCCACTTGTTGCTCCTTGTACATGATACGCCTCTCACCTTTCTTGGTTTTACAAAGCTGTTTCCCATGCTTGGAATGCTCTCCCTCCTTACTCTTAGAATCCCTTATTCCCCCAACGTTCATCTCAAATGCCACTTCCTATAAAAGGACTTTCTGGATTCCCCCCACTAATTAGGGCTCTTCCATCTCCTCTCCTCCCAATCCTTTGTATATACTACATATTTATTTTTGTATCTGGTTTTCTTCCATTAAACACTTTGAGGGCAGAAAAGGTGTCTCTTTTGTCTTTGTATCCCCAAAGCTTAGACTGGGACATAGTAGTTGTTTAATGTATACTTGTATTGAATTAATTTGAAATTAATTGACTCTGTCTTCTGTCTGAGAGAAAAAAAGATTCTGCTAGAAGCCTGAAAACACTTTTTCCTCCAAATAGTAACTTTTAAAAACTGCTTTGTTTGGGATTCTTTTTTGGAGGGTGCACTGGAATTGTGAATGCCTCCCACAGCTGGCTGCTCAGTATACAACATTTTTTTTTTAATGGCATTAAACTCAGAGAGCCCAGAAGCTAAACAGCCTTCTCTGATGGCTTCCACTGGATACTAATTGAATACAGATGTCCTAGGGGAAGAGGGAGGGCCTGGCACTGCTGACTTTCTCGAGGGGTTGAGACTGGGAAGGCACTACCACTGTCATTGCCACCAAAGAGGGCAGAGCAGGCCAGTAGAGGAGCTGATGGAGGAGAAGGGAAGCATAGTTGGGATTGGTCCCAACCTAGGGCTAAGTGAGTCTGCTAGACCCCAAAATTTATAGGCCACTGGTCTCCCAGAGCAGAGGGAAGCCTGAGGGTGGAGAGATGAGGAATTGGAAGATGCTTATAACACTGAAAAGCCCCAAATGTAATTGAGAGCAGCTGACAGAAGGCAGAGACCTGTTTGCAGCACTGGTGGAAAAGGAAGCAGAAAATTGGTGATTTGGCCTGATTTCAGGAACAGGCCCTCCTACACTTAGAGCTCAAAGCCCTCTAGGGCCACTGGCTTCATCATTTCTCTGGATCTGGTTTTCCTGGGATCCATAGAATGTCACTTAAGGAGGAGTCTTATTATTCTTGCCAACCTCCACATTTTAAAGAGGAAATATCCTGAAAGAGGGATGTGAGCTCCCTTGGGTGACCCAGCCAGTTAAGTAAAACTGCTGGGAACAGAATCTACTGCTTTTCCTCCTTGTCAGCAGAGAATTGGGGAGAAAGTAGAAGGCTTTTCCTCCGCAGTGTCACCTTTCCTCTAACAGAATGGAAGGGCTTAGGGAGGAGTGATGGCTGGCAGGTGAGATATCTCCACTTAGAAGGTAATCAAAGGTAGTCTAAAAAAAAAACAACAAAAAAACAAATCATTTTTCGATTTCTGTAGTCCAACTAACTCTAACGCCCATCCTAACACTACCATTCCTCCCCCCCAAGTCTGCCATCTTGACCTCAATCTGCCTCTCTTCCCACCCCATCTTCCATTGGAGGCTTTTTGTTCCTAAGGTATTATTTTTTTCTTGGAGTATAGCCTAGATGAAATTGGGAATGTGGAATGGGAACAGTACAGTCAGCTCTTAATTACTTGTAATATAAAAAAGATACATCCTGTTTGGATACATTTTTTGGCTTCAGAAGGTTGAAAAACACATATTTCCAAAAAATATTCCATCCCCTCTGTACAATCCCAGCTCAGGCCAGTACACGTAGCTGGCATGCCCAGATGGGTGAGTTTCTTCCCCTTTTGTCTTTCCTTTACAAAGTATGGATTGTTTTTGGTTTGTCCCAAGTCTTCTATGCCTTTATTGATAAGACTTTTTTTCTGGGACTTAGTTGAGTAAAGAGTGCATTCACAGTCCTGAGCTTTGGGCTTGTTTTTTTCAAAGGGGACTAAGTGTGGTTTCTTGTAGAACTGGATGGAAAGTGGGCTGCTACCTGATGGAGAGAGATAAAGGGAAATGATATGTAGGCCCATGAGATTTCATTTAGAGAGGTCTTTCTAGCCATGGAGATGAAAAAGGTAAGATGGATCAGCACAATGGGAAGAAACTGGGAAGAAATGTTGGTAAGAGGAGTGTTAAGACCCAAATATTCTGGACATCAGTTTGGAATTATGAAAGAAACACGACTACCTTCTTACCCTTTTGACCCAATGAATCTTCTACAGGGCTTACCTCCCAAAGGAAGTAAAAGATAGGAACAGGTAATATAATATGATATGATATGATACTGTTATTGTATGTGTAACAATATAGTATAAAGTATAAGTTTATATATCAAAATATTTAAAGCAGCACTTTGTGGTAATATAAAACTGTAAACAAAGTGAGTACTTGCTGTTTGGCAGCTAAATGGCCCAGTGGATGGAGCTCTGAACTAGAGATAAGAAGACCTAAGTTCAAATCTGGCCCTCTGACCCTTACTGTGTGACCCTGGGCAAGTCACTTAACATCTGCCTGCCTTAGATTCCTCATCTATAAAATGAAGATGATAATAACCTGCCTCTCGAGGTTGTTGTGAGGATAAAATGAGATATTTGAAGAACACCTTGAAAACCTTAAAATGATATATAAATGCCAGCTATTATTGGAGCACAGCCAAAAATACCATGGTAAAGAATATTATTGTGTAGTAAGGAATAATGAATATGAGGAATTCAAAGCAATATCAGAAGATTTGTAGGAATGTAAAAAGCAAAATGAGCAGAATTGAGAGGACAATCATTTACAGCAATTTAAATTTAGAAATCACTAAAAGATGAACTCTGAGTAAATGGAAAAACCAAGGAAGGTCCTTAAAAACAGATAATGAAAACTAGAGAGGAAGGGTAACTTGGACAGAATGTTGTCTACTCTGTCAGATGTAGTCACTATATTGGATGTTTCCACCTCATTGCTTTTCTTTGTCACAGACCTGGGCAAAAGCAGGTAGGTGGCAGAGAGAGTATAATACTAGGCTTAGAGTCAGGAAGATCTGAACTTGTCTTGTCTCAGATGTTTCCTAGATGTGTGATTCTGGGTAACTCACCTAAATTCTGCCTCAATTTTCTTGTCTTTAAAATGGGGATCATAATAGCATCTTTCTCCAAGGGATGCTTCAAGGATCAAATGAAAAAATATTTGTAAAGCTCTTAGCACATTGCCTAGCACAGAGGAGGCATTCATTCATTTAGAACATTTATTAATATTCATTTTTAACATGGTTACACGATTCATGCTCCTACTTTCCTCTTCACTCCCTGCACTTCCCCCACCCATGGCTGATGCACATTTCCACTGGTTTTATCATGTGTGGTTGATCAAAACCTATTTCCAAATTGTTGATAGTTGCATTGGTGTGGTAGTTTCGAGTCTACATCCCCAATCATGTCCTCCTCAGCCCATGCGTTCAAGCAGTTGTTTTTCTTATATGTTTCCTCTCTTGCAGTCCTTCCTCTGAATGTGGGCAGCGTTCTTTACCATAAATCCCTCAGAATTGTCCTGGGTCATTGCATTGCTGCTGGTACAGAAGTCCATTACATTCGATTTTACCACAGTATATCAGTCTCTGTGTACAATGTTCTTCTGGCTCTGCTCCTTTCGCTCTGCATCAATTCCTGGAGGTCTTTCCAGTTCACATGGAATTCCTCCAGTTTATTATTCCTTTGAGCACAATAGTATTCCATCACCAGCATATACCACGATTTGTTGACCCATTCCCCAATTGAAGGACATACCCTCCTTTTCCAGTTTTTTACCACCACAAAAAACGCAGCTCTAAATATTTTCGTACAAGTCTGTTTATCTATGATCTCTTTGGGGTACAAACCCAGCAATGGTATGGCTGGATCAAAGGGCAGGCATTCTTTTATAGCTCTTTGAGCATAGTTCCAAATTGCCAGCCAGAATGGTTGGATCAGTTCACAACTCCACCAGCAATGCATCAATGTCCCAATTTTGCCACATCCCCTCCAACATTCATTACTCTCCCCTTCTTTCATTTTAGCCAATCTGCTAGGTGTGAGGTGATACCTCAGAGTTGTTTTGATTTGCATTTCTCTAATTATTAGAGATTTAGGACACTTTCTCATGTACTTATTGATACTTTTCTTTACCTGAAAATTGCCTATTCATGTCTCTTGCCCATTTATCAGTTGGGGAATAGCTTAATTTTTTATACAATTGATTTAACTCCTTGTATCTTTGAGTAATTAGACCCCTGTCAGAGTTTTTTGTTATAAAGATTTTCCCCAATTTGTTGTTTCCCTTCTGATTTTGGCTGCATTATTTTTGTTTGTACAAAAGCTTTTTAGTTTAATATAATCAAAACCATTTAATTTACATTTTGTAATTTTCTCTAACTCTTGCTTGGTTTTAAAATCTTTCCTTTCCCAGAGATCTGACAAGTATACTATTCTGTGTTCACTTAATTTATTTATAGTTTCCCTCTTTATATTCAAGGCATTCACCCATTCTGAATTTATCTTGGTGTAGGGTGTGAGATGTTGATCTAAACCTAATCTCTCCCATATTGTTTTCCAAATTTCCCAGCAGTTTTTGTCAAATAGTGGATTCATGTCCCCAAAGTTGGGCTCTTTGGGTTTATCATACATTGTCTTGCTGATGTCATTTATCCCAAGTCTATTCCACTGATCCTCCCTTCTGTCTCTTAGCCAGTACCATATTGTTTTGATGACTGCTGCTTTATAGTACAGTTAAATATCTGGTACTGCTAGGCCCCCTTCCTTCACATTTTTTTTTTTCATTATTTCAGAGGAGGCATTTAATAAATGTTTGTTTCATTCCTTCCTTCACGGGGGGCAGGGGTTGATCTGAAGGGTGGAGGCAGTTAAGTTGCTTTGTTGTCAATACAAGAGACATCAAAAAATTTTATTTTAAAAAATAAATGAAATTAATATATGCCAAGTCTCCCAGAATGTGAACCTGGGACCAAAAGGGTAAGGAGAAAAGAAGAGGAGACAGAGGGAAGAATCTGAAGAGAAAGTAGCTTTACTATAACAAAAAGAGACTAAATTATTTTAACAACTCATCTAAAAAAATACACACCTAGATTTATTTTAAGAAGAGGAAGAAGACCATTGGGGAGTCAGAAATCCAATGGAAAAGGTAAATGTTGCTTTTGAATTCCTAATTCTTTCCCCATGTGGTTGAGTCCTACCTAAAGTAGTATTACAAGTCTAGAACAGCACATAAAGATCTCAGAAAAGGTGGAGACCCATAAGGAGTTCTCTTAACTGCTTAGACTTAGGTTTGAGTCATTTGTAATTTTTGGTGAGTTAAATAAAACTGGCTTTATCTTTAACATTTTGTTATACAGAATGCATAGGAGATATACATATATTTATATGTAAATATATATATATGCCTATAGAGAGATATAAACTAAAATTTGATATTCCCAAGGTGAACCCAAATTAGGATGTTCCAGGGAAAACCCTGAGTGGCAGCACAGGCCAAAATATATGATTACTGAAAAACCTTCAAGATTGAACCTGGCCTCTGAGTACAAAAATGCAAATCTTTTATCAGAAATTATATATTTTAGTCTGGAGCTCATCTGTTTGGTGAAGGGATAATACAAGTTTAAGACACACTGCCCTTTTAAAGACATTTTCACATGAAACAATATAATAATTAAAATGGAAAATTATTTTTACATAAAGGAAAATATATTACTCATTACATGATATAAGATAAGATAGTGCTGCTGTTAGAGATAAACATTGTGATACCTAAAAGGAGTGGGACAGTTTTGATAAATGAGGGTCTGGCACTTAGGACGGTATCTCCTCCCTTAAAGAGACTAGGGAGTCTGCTTCTGGGAGAGTAGTCATGACATGTGGGAGCAGTGCTCTGGAGGGACACTGGTGTGTGGACATCCTGTAGCTGGATCTAGTCTACTTACCACATGTTTAGGACAGGTATTTTGGGGGCTGGCAATGTAGCCAGAGGTGCGAGTGCCTTCAAAAAGATCAGAGACTGAGGCATTTTTTCCTTTGGCTACATTCTCTTGTCTCGTGGTTGGACTTTTTTTTGCATTTGATGAGCTACAATATTATAAAGGAAGAAGACTTGGACTCTCCTTGCCATGGCTAAAATATGACCCTATGTAAAATGGGCCCTGGTGTCTGCATTTATTTCAGTGTTGGTTGAAGGGATTAGAAATTGATGTTTTGAGTTCTGAAATGTCAAGAGAGAAATATCCTAGAGTCCAGGTTTTACAGCATTGATGCCCCAAGGTGAAAGGAGTAATGTTTGAGACCCAACCCTCCAGTAGCTGAGGTTAAGACTCAGAGTCGATGGGACCAATTTTGTAGAAGATCTGAGCTAAGTTTAAGCCCATTCTCCCCAGAGACTGAGGTATTTTTTAAGTGCTCTGGGTTTTTTTTATTATACCTCAGTGTAGTGAAAATGTCATTTTTTCTGACCATATAGTTTTGTTGACCAAATTCTATTCTTTCTTCTTTCTATTAGCTCACAGTTTTATTGCTCCTTAAAAACTACAAAGTGCTTTTCTCACAGCAATCCTTGAGTTAGATGATAGAAGTATCATCCCCACTTAACAGTTTTTTGAGAAAACCAGTTACAGATTTAAATTTCAAACCTGTTTCTTCTGACCATCCTGTGTGCTTCATGCTGATTTTCAACTGTTACTTCAATAATTTTCTTCCTGAATCTCCAATTTAATTCTATTTTATTATGTCAGAAACAAAATATGAGTATTTTTATTTTCTTTCTTCATCTTCTGTTTTCCATTTATTTACTATCTCTTCTTCTGGACAAATTTTCTCTTTCCTTAATGGTTTTAATTCTGGGAGATGTTTAATTATATATAGGATGGGGTCCAGACCTGTGATTCCATTGCCATAAGGAACTCTGAGATGAGGGATCTCTCTTTATCATTTCAGGTTGGCACTATATTAGTCTCAGAGAGCACTGAGAAGTTGTGCCAGCCCAGGGTCACACAGGCTTTGAACGAATTCTTTCAGGATCCAAGACTAGGTCTCTATTTACTGTACTGTACAAGCTTATTTCTAAAATATTCATTGTCATGATCATGAAGAAGCAGCAGCTGGACCCAAGTGTCAGTTCTTCCTCTGTCTAGCTGTGTAGTTTTTGTAAAAGTCATATCCCCTTCCAGACCCTCAATTTCTCCATCTGTAAAATAGGGATGAAAATGTCTCTGTAGGGGGAGTATTATCCTAAGGTCCAGTCCCAACCCTATTTAGCTAATTTTTCCTTAAAAGGTATTCAGACTAATAGATGTAAGTGGCTCAGGAGACTAGGTGGGAGGGACTTAGAGATGCACAGCGCAGAGGCAGGGGATCTATGCTCATCCGAATCAATGCAATGTCCTCAGTGAACTTTCTTGTTGAATATCATTTCTCTGCTATGATTATGATTATGTAAATCTCATTTTGATAACTGTAAGACCTTTTTCAAGGGTTTCGTTTTGTTTCGCAATCAAAACTAAAGTGTTGCACTAATCTGGTTGCTCCTGGCCTGCAACAATGTGGAAAGATTGTTATGAAGAAGATACTATATGATATTTAAGGTATCATCTCAAACCTTTAATTCCCAAATGAGTCACTTTTTAACTTTTACACTTCCTGACCTCAGTTTTTCTCCAGTCAATATAACTGAGGGGAGGATAGATAGGAATGGTGAGAGACTTGAGGCAGGGAATCCAGTAGAAGGTCGTTGCAGTAGTCTAGGTTAGAAATGATGATGTCCTGAATTAAAATGGCAGTTTTATGAGTGGAGAGAAGGTTTGGATTCTTTAAGAGACTTGTGATGACTGACGCATCAATTTGGAAGATGAGGGATAATACATTTTCGATAATTCTGATTGTCCTAACAAAGAACTCAGCCTTGGACCCTTGCAGCTGGCTGTGATCTGGACAGTACTCCAGTCTAGACCGGCACCTGGAGTGACTGCAGGCAGCCAGCCTGCTATGTGCCTGATTTGGGAGCTGCAATGCAGTGCCCATCCATCTATTCTCTCAGCTGAGCCAAGGCCAAGAGCTAAAACACATCTGGACAGCTTGGAAAATGCTGAAGGGAGCCACCACAGAGGCATCTGATGCCCTGATGTCCTCTGGCCCTTGTCCGCACTGACCTCTGAGGCCTCTTCACCCTAGAAAATTGACTTCTGAGAGAGAAAGTGCCCCAGGCTCACAGCTAGTATTTGCCTAAATTTATTTACCATATGTGTTTCTGGCATGGGTTTAAAAAACATTTTTCTCATTGGGAATGTATGGTCATCTGTGGAAAAAATCCTCGAACTGAGAGTAGAGACCTGGGTTCTAGGACCAAGTCCATCCCTGACATGGTATTTAACTTTGAGGAAAGTCCCTTTTCTCTGGACCATGTTGAAAACTAATTCCTGTCCTTTAGCTCAGAGGAAAAATATAAAGTTGAATTTTCTCAGGGGACTATACTAAATATGGTTTCCCAAAAGATTGCAAACTTCCTAAGGGGAGAAATTGTTCATTCACTGGATTTGCACGCCATGTCTAGTTTAGGGCTCTTCATGAAGCAGGGCTAAGGCCAATGAAATATGATTAGTGGTAACATAGAAAGAAGCTTCCCCTCCTCTCCCACCATATCAAAAAAATTTTATTCTGAATTTAAACACAAATTAAAATGATTATTTTCATATGCATAGTAGAACAGAAAAGGAAGATATGGAACTTGGAATCTCTTTTGTTTTTCTTTCAAAATATATAATAAATTCATCCTGTTACATTTAAAGCTATTCTGCTTGCCTTTGATTTTTTTTTTTACTTCCTTTCTTTTCTGTGCATTTAAAAATATATATCAATGATCTTCCTTCCTGCCTTCCTTCTTCCCCCCCCTCTTTCCTTTCCTTCTTGTAAAGACAGAGATGGAAGGAATCCTAGGGTCATCTAATCCAATCCTTCATTTTACAGATGAGGAAACTGAGACCCCCAAAAGGGATGTGACTTTCCCAGTATTCCATACAACTGGTATTTATATAGATGTGAAAAGGAGGGAGAAGCCAAAGTGATTTTCACTACTTTATAGATGGAGACAGTACAGGTCAGAGTGATTAGGTAGCTGCCCTGTAGTCACAGAGGAAATATGTGGGAAAACTTCCTAGCAATTAGAGTGGTTCAAAAATATAATTACTTGCTGCATAAGGTAATGAATTCCCAATCACCAGAGTGGAAGTTGGATGACCACATATCAGAGATGTTATAGATGGGGATTCTCTTTCAGATATTAGTTGGACTAGATGACCTCTGAAACTCCTGCCAATCTTGAGCTTCTGTGAATCTATGAAAATCCTCAGCAGAAAAGGAGTAAAATCCAGTGTGGGGTTATTCAAGTGACAGTGGATCCCTTTCCCTTTTTCATGGTGCCCTCTGCCCCCAACCTTTCCTCCTAATGCCTGCCCTCAGCATATCCATCTAATAAAGTCAACAAGCATTTATTAAACATTTACTAGTTTCAGGCATTGTGCTAAGCACTGGGAATGAAAGATCACTCAAAACAATCTGATCTCAGGGAAATAATTTTCTAATGGGGGAGATAACATGCAAACAACTATGAACACACAAAATTTATATGGTATAAATTGTAAATAGTCAGATAGAAGGCACTAGCATTGAGGGGGATCAGAAAAGGCCTCTTGAAGAAGGTGAGATATAAACTGAGGCTTGAAGGAAGTGAGGGAATTCTAGAGATGGAGAAGAAAAGGGAGATTATCCCAGGCTTGGGGGTGGAGCAGCCACTGAAAAATCAGAGTTGGGAGCAAGGAGGCTAGTACCTTCATTCTCTCCTTCTGTGTGGCCATCCCTTCATACTTTGTCCATAAAAAAATTTTTTTCCTTTGTTTTCTGTAGGAATTTCTCCTCTCATGGTGATGATTCTGTGGCTTTCTGAGAACACTCTGATCAGAAGGGTGATGTACTAGAATATATCAGAACAAAGTATTTTGAATTACATCATCTTTTCCTTAAGTGCCATTCTCAGTTATAGGACATAGACAATTTGGAGGAGGTTCAAAGAAAAGCAAAGATTTTCTAGTAGGACTATTTTGTATGTGTATGTGTGTCTGTGGGTATATATAAGTGGGCTCCTTGAGGTCAGGGCTTGTTTTTGTTTTTATATACACACATGTATATATATGTGAGGAAACAAAGATTTATGGTAATATGAATGAATCTTTAAGTTTTCAAACCCTTACTGGGTAATGAATGGTTGTTTTCTATCTCTACTGGAAACAGAGCAAGAGGAAATATGTGTTATCATCAAAATGAGACTTTGAACCTTCAGGTAACTCATAGATTGGCACTGGAAAAATTATTAGAGGTGATCTAGTTCAAAACCAATGCAGAAATCCCTTATACATTAGGCCTAATTCATTGTCATTCTGTTTTGCTTGGGGAAAAAAAAAGTCTAATGACAGACAGCTCACTAGTACAAGAAAAAAAAATATATATATATTTCATTTTAAGACAATTTTAATTGTCAGGAAATTCTTTATATAGAGCCAGAATCAATTTCCCTATACTTTCCACTTATTGGTCCTGGTTCTTCTTCCCTTAGACACAAAGAATAAGCCTAATTTTTCTCTACCTATTCCTTATTACACAAAAGAGACTTTCAAATACTAGAAAAGAACTACTGCCTTTCCCAAACCTCATCTCCAAGCAGAACATGACCAATTTTAAAAACATTTCCTGTAAGACATGGTTTTCAACCCATTCATCACCTAATTGTCCTCTACTGGTTTTATTCCAATTTGTTCATATCCCTCCTAAAGGGGATTCTCAGAACCGAATACGGCACTATAGATATGGTCTGATCAAGATACAGTATGGTGAGATTATTACCTCTTTTGGCCTGAAAACTATTTCTATTACTGTAGCCCAAGACCACATTAGCTTTTTGGACAACAATAAAATGTTGTTATTCAATCATTTCAGACTCTTCATGACCCCACATGTGCACGATTATTTGCTGAGTCTATTATAATAAAGATTCCTTGATATGGCTGATGGAGACCTTTCCAACTCCCAAATTCTATGCTTCTGTGACAGAAAGTGGGCTCCTTGAGGTCAGGGCTTGTTTTTGTTTTTATATTTTTTGCATCTAGCACAGTCCTTGGTCCATAGTAAGCCCTTAGTGAATATTTATTGAATAAATGCACATCACCTCTAAAAAATGATGGCAAAGATATTGGAGTGGTTTGCCTTTTCTTTCTCCAGCTTATTTTACAGATGAGGAAACTGAGGCAAACAGGGTTAAGTAACTTGCCCAGAGTCATATAGCTAGCAAGTATCTGAGGCTGGATTTGAACTCAGGAAGATGAGCCCAGTGCTCCAACTAGCTGCACCAACACCAAAATACTACTCAAGCTATAGTTTATCCAAATCATCAGGTCTCTTTTATATAAACTACTCTTTGTTCAGATCTTCTCCATATTGGACATTTGCAGTTGATTTTTTTTAAGCCCAAGTTTCAGACTTTATACTTACTCCTATTAAACTTCATCTTGGTAGTCTCTTCTCATTATTCTAGACTGTTGAGATTTTCTTTTATTTTGATTCTATTATCCAATGAATCCGTTTCCTCTCCAAAATTCATGGGATCTGAGAATTTTATGAAGTATATCTTCAATGTCTTCATCTGAGTCTTCAAGCTGTCATTCTTTGATGACTTTAAAGCCATCAAGGACTTCAGTCTGAGTCTCCCTTCATCTGAGGGAAAGGATGATTTCCTGCCCTCCAATTATAAAAACATTGAACAGCACAGGACTAGGAGCAGCATTTTTCAATGCAATATACATTTCTATCCTTAAATTCTTTCCAGATCCAGTTTGAGACTAAAACATTAATTGCTTGAAATATGAACAAAGGAAGAATGTGGGGCTATGAATGGCTGAGCATTGGGACAAGTAGATAAGAAAGTTTGTTGCATCTTCCCTAGAGAGCACAAATCGATCTGTATTGATCGAAATGTAGTCTAGTATAAAAATAAAGATGAATAAATCTATGGCATAATTTTTTTTGACCCTTACTTTCTGTCTTAGAATCTATACTGAGTATTGATTCCATAGCAGTAGAGTGGTGAGGGCTAGGCAATGGGGGGTAAGTGACTTGCCTGGGGCCATAAAACTAGGCTGAATTTGAACCTAAGACCTCCTATCCCTGGGCCTGGCTCTATCCATTAAGCCACCTTAACTGTCCCTCTGTGGCATAATTTTATTCCATGGCAGCCTCACACCTTGTTAGTATGTACTCAAAGAAGACATACTTTTATACTTTTTTAATATCAATCTTTGAAAAATAGGATTAAGCTAAATTCTACCCTCCTTCTGCAACCCTCCTCAAACAAAAACACAGTTTCAGGCTCAAATAGGAATTCTTTGGTGGGCTTAATCTGCCTCTTGATGTTATTCCTATTGTTGTACCTTTCCCTTTAGTAAGAGAAAGAAATGTAACTGGAAGAAAAAAACTTTAAAAATCATCAAGCCTGTTATGCTAAATCTAATCTTGGGAAATTTCAACTAGAGAGGCAGAAGGGAAGAAAAAACCCTCTGGGTGGTTGTTGCCATTTGCAACACCAGATGGTGCTGTGGTCAAGAGCTGGGAGAAGGACTTTCTGATTTCTCTTGGGGTGCGTGCTGGGTTGGGGGGGGGTCCTACCTTTCAAGTGTTTGAGTTTTTTCTTTACCCTGCAGAATATCATTTCCAATTTCCAGTCTTTAGACCCTTGGCCTAAATCTTTATCCTACATGTTTGGAGACTTTCCCTGGAGAAAAGAGCCAGGGAAAAAAAGGCTTAACGTCTACTCAGAGAACATGGGTTGGAATGCCAGATCTGTGACTTGTGTGACCTTGGGCAAGTCATGTCTCATTCTGGGCATGAACTTCCTTATCTGCAAAACAAAGGGACTGGACTCCGGGCTAAATCTCTAAGATACCTTATAGTTCTAAATTTAATTTTCTTTTTTCTGAGCCCCAGCCTACTTCTGCCTTTCCCTCCATTGCCATTCCTGCAGCCCATGGAGACACAATCACCTCTCTGTAAGCAAGGAAACACAATTCACAGCTTTCTCTCCTGTCTATAGCGTTTCCCACCCACACTCCCATCTGATATGGGGCTTTTGTTCTCTTTTTTCCCAAAGACCCAGGCTCCTACCCAGCCTTCTTATGTCAGGGACAAAATCTCCCTGAGCAGAAATGGGAGGAGATGTAAGTGAGTGACTTGACAGGAGGTGAGGGAAGGTGGCAAGGTCAACTACTCAGCTAGGGAAGATGAATCTACAACATACCAACTTATATTGCCATTCAAAAGCCTGTATTGCTGGGAATTTTTGTTGTTATTGGTGATGGAGGCAATGGTGGCTTTTGTTTGCTTGGGGTTTTTGGTTGTTTTTTTTGGTGGTGAGAGGAGAGAATCTAGGATTCCAAGCTAGTTGCTGCACAGAGACCCCTGCCTTAAGTGAGTTTACATATGGGGGCTATGTGCGGGCATACATACTTAGGATTAAATAAGAGACAACGTGTGATAGTGTAAATCTTCCTAGATTTAGAAGCAGTAGCCTCAAGTTTGAATCCTGGCAACTATCTGTGTGACCTTGGGCAAGTCACCTTCCCTCTTAGAGTTCAGCTTTCTTCTCTCTAAAATGGATACAATAAATGCATAGACTTCAGAAGAGTTGGGAGGATTTGTGGAGGTCCCATAGATTTGAGCATCATAAAGAAAGCACTTTGTAAGTTTGAAAGCATGCTATAAATGTGACATTATTATTATTATTATCAGTTTTGCTACAACTGTATGGTGATAGGGAGTGGAACAGAGAGGGATGGAAGTTGGTGGGAAGGGAAAGTCAAGGAATTCTCAAGTGAGGTAGTGGATAGAGTACCAAGCCTATTGTCAGAAAGACTGATGTCCAAGTTCTGCCCCAGACTCTTACTAGCTCTGGGATCTTGGGCAGTTTACTCAACCTGGGCCTCAGTTTACCTATCTATCAAAATGAGGGGGTTGGACTTTCTTGAGCATCCAAGGATCCTAAGTAGACAGTGGAGATAGGGGGAGAAATGTCTTTTTTCTGATCAATCCAAGAAGCCTTCCTGTAGGAGGCAGGATTGCAAGGAAATACAGACCAGAAGGCAGTGAGCATCCTAGAACAGCACCTTAGTTGAACAAGGTCAGGTGAACCTGACTGCCCCCGGGTGAGCCTGCCAGCTGCCTGTGCTGCCTCTGGCACCAAAGCTACAGTGGCAGGCTGATACCTTTTAATTAGATGCTTAAATATCCGGGATGCTTCTCTCCTGGGTCTTAATCATGTCCCAGAGAGCAGACCCCTACCTGCCCTGATGTGTGTGTGTGTGTGTGTGTGTGTGTGTGTGTGTGTGTCTGTCTGTCTGTCTGTCTGTCCATGTGTTTGTGTGTCTGTCCATCTATGGAGGGGGGTGGGGGCGGGTAATGGCTTAGTTTCTTTACTTTTTTATTTAGGAATCATGAGGGTAGGGGAGCTGGAGGAGTGAAAGCATAAAAACTACGTCAGACAGTTCTTGCTGGTTAACAGCCAAGCAGGGAGATTTCCCTGCTTTGTTCTGCCTGGTGGGGAACCTGAGGCAGAGACTAAATTTGGCCCCTAGAATTGAAGTCTCTGGGTAATGAAGGTGCAGCAAGAGCTTTGACTGGCACCGAAGGGAATCTAACCCAACAGTCATTGTGAATCAGGCTTATCCTTGGCATTTGCTACTTCCTGAAATGCCATTAGACTCCTTCCCATGCTCCCCTTCCCAAGCCTTCAGCAGGGCATGGGCTATGGGTAAACATTCTCCCAGGTGCTGCTCCTTAAAGAGTTATTTGCACTCTGGCCCATCTGGTTTGGAATCCTGTTCAAGCCTGGTTCCATGAGTATGGCTTCATTAAGGGGAGGGGAGAGTGCTGAGTCCTTTGTGCCAATTCACTGGATGACTTAGGAAGTCCCAGTCCAGTATATCAGGTGGAGGAGATGTTTCACTGTGAGCCAGTTATTCCTTTGGAAGGAGGATTCGAGAATTCTGTTAATGTCAAATGTATATAGCTCTTTCAGGTTTACAAAGCTGTTTCCTCTTGCCAATCCTTCACAGATCTGACTGGTGGATCTTTCCAGGCAGTTACACATTACACCGCTCTTCTCCCCCATGCACTCCATGTTCCAACTTAATTGGGCTGTTTGATGTTCTTCCTGCTCACCCTCCCTTCCCCTGGCCCTGTGTTTTTGCAGAGGTTACTCGCCATGCCAGGAATGTGCTCCCTGTTCACTTTAACCTTTTTATAGCCCCTATTTCTTTTTTTTTATATATATTCATTTTAAAATTTCAAGTTCTAAATTTTCTGCCTCTCCCCTCCTCATTGAGAAGGAAAGCAATATGATACCCATTAAACATGGGACATCATTTCAATATCTATTTCCCTTTCAGATGAGGTTTGCTAGAGGCAGCTCAAACTGGCTCATGAGACCAGATTGTTAAATTTTCATTGTCATTATTTACATCTTGGAATCAGCAATTGATACAAAACTGGGCTTGATTTCTAGTTATGCTTGTTTTCTAGGCTTAAGAAAAAGATGGATAAACTATTAAAAAATAGAGATTAAACTTAAAAGTGTCTGATGCTTACGTACCCCACCCCATCCCCAGCCACTTGTGGAATATTTACTAGGTCATCCTTGCCTTCAAGTCTTAGTTCCAGTGCTCCCTAGCACAAAAGGGAGATTTTTCCTGATTCACTCAGTTCTTACTGTTTCTCCTCCATCGCTGTGCATGTATGTTGGCTGTTCCTCCAGAGAGAAGTTACTACCAATGCACTATAGCTCATGAATCCCTACCAATGCCCCTACTGTTAATAGTTAGCCAGTAGACATAATTAGTTTGAAGCAAAGGCTCATGAAGATGACCTAATGAGAAGAGCAGCTACTCAACATTCCCCAGGAAACTTGGGTGCATGCTCCCACAAAGACACGTGTCTGTGGGAAGAGTGGGCACAAGCATGGAGCGTGCTAGTGGGGAGGCATAAATGTAAGAAGTATATTTCCCAAGAAAACTCACACCTCTGGCTCCGCAGGATTTAAACTGCTCAGCCCTGAGCATAATGTCTACGCTGGGTGAGTCACTTCTGTCCAGAACTCTAAACTGTTAGGACTAGTTCTTTCCCAGATCTACAGATGGTACTTTGCTGTCATCTGAAATCTCATTTCTTAAAATGATTTCCTTCCTGAAATGCTCCCTGTCTATCTGGAGAGTATGTATCACCATTTGCTTTCTCAAACTGCAACACATTGGGTACATTTGTCTCCTGGGGGGCAAGTAGTTCTGCTACTAGGTATCATAACCAAAAGTTTGATAGGAGAGAAAATCCTCCCTCTCCTGCTCTCACCCCTTGCTGCTTTCTGGAAACGGGGAAGGAATCAGCCTCTCAAAAACTAGTCCCTACCTCCAACTGTTTGACTGCCTCAAGAACTTGGCAGGCTTAACTTTTTAAAAGGCATCCAAGAAGTGACCAATTTTTTCCTTGCCAATTGCCATCTCTGCTTCTAATTCACCCAGAGAAACTTAGTAAAGTTTTATACTTTGTAAAGAGATGATAAAACTTAGATCAGGACCCAGACCCAGAGATACTTTTAGAACATCCCTTTTTATACTTAGACAGACAGGTGGTACAGTGGCTAGATCCCTGGATTTGGAGTCAGAAAGACCTGAGTTCAAACGTGACCTAACCCTAAGCAAATCACATAACTGCTGTCTGCCTCTGTTCTTCCATCTGTAAAATGGACATAATGATAGTACCTACCTCCCAGGGCAGTGATTCCCAAAGTGGGCGCTACCACCCACTGGTGGGTGCTGCAGCGATCCAGGGAGGCGGTGATGGCCACAGGTGCATTTATCTTTCCTATTAATTGCTATTAAAATTTTAAAAAATTAATTTCCAGGGGGCTAAGTAATATTTTTTCTGGAAAGGGGGTGGTAGGCCAAAAAAGTTTGGGAACCACTGGCCTAGGTTTATTGTGAAGATCAAAGGAGATGATATATGTAAAACACATAGCACATAGTTGGTACTTAACAAATGTTTGTTTAAAAACATCAACAGATTACTTTCATAATATTACTAAAATATTAAGGCTTTTTCAGCCTTGCTTTCTTACAGGGGGTCAGTGAAGTTTTCCAGAGGCTACATGACCTATGAATTAAAAAGCTAGCTGCAGACATAAAGTCTGAATTAACATCTTATCTACAGGATTGTACTTTTTCCTCCCAAATGGACACTATAGATGTGGCTGGACTTGCTATTTGTCCAGTATCAGTCCTAACTAGCCATCAGAAGAGGAATTCTCTTATTGGCAGCAAGTATAGATGGTCCTGAAATTCTCAACATGTTGATGAACTTTTTTGAACCTCATAGCTTATCTCATACCTGTATTGACATTTACCCTGAGCACAAAAGCAATAATGGCTGAATTGTACTAGAAGCCACTGGACTTTTCACCATCAGGCATGGGAAGTTTAAAAAAATGCCAGTTTGGGGCAGCTGGGTAGCTCAGTGGAGTGAGAGTCAGGCCTAGAGACAGGAGGTCCTAGGTTCAAACCCGGCCTCAGCCACTTCCCAGCTGTGTGACCCTGGGCAAGTCACTTGACCCCCCTTGCCCACCCTTACCACTCTTCCACCTATGAGACAATACACCGAAGTACAAGGGTTTAAAAAAAAACTCTAAAAAAAATGCCAGTTTGGGGGGCAGCTGGGTGGCTCAGTGAATTGAGATCCAGGCTTAGAGACAGGTGGTCCTAGATTCAAATATGACCTCAGACACTTCCCAGCTGTGTGACCCTGGGCAAGTCACTTAACCCCCATTGCCTAGTCCTTATGTTCTTCTGTTTTAGAACCAATACACAGTATTGTATTTCACTTAAAATGTCCTAGATGAGACAATAACAAGTATTATTTATTAAATCCTGACCCTCAAATACACATCTTATTAATATTTTATGTAGTGATGTGGGAAGTAAATGAAGTATTTTTATTGCATATCATGAAGAATTATCTCTTGGGAAGGGAATGAGCATTTATTAAGAACTTACTATATGCCAGGCACTAAGTTAAGCACTTTACAAATATCATCTCATTTATTTTTCACACTGACCTTGTGAGGTAGGTACTAGATTATCACCATCTGAGGAAAATGAAGCAAACAGTTTAGGTGACTTGCTCAGGATCACACAGCTAGTAAGTGTCTGAAGCTCAGTTCTCTATCCCTTGAGCCACCTAGTTGCACTCATGTGATTGAGTTGTGAGTTGAATATACTATTTATTTTTTCAGGGTAGGGGCAGCTAGGTGGTTCATTGGATAGAGGGCCAGGCCTAGAGTCAGAACCCAGACTTGTATTCAAATCTAACCTCAGACCCTTGCTAACTATGCGACCCCAAGCAAGTCACCTAACCCTGATTGTATCACTCTTCTGCCTTAGAATTGATACTAAGACAGAAGGTAAGGGTTCCTCCCTCCAAAAGAAAGAAAGAATGGGGAAAAAGGAGTAAAGGCAATGAAAAGACGGGAAGAAAGTCTTTAAAAACCAAACAGAAGCCTCTAGATTTGAACCAGGAGAGAATATGGAACCAATGGAGTTCATTGAGTAGGGGGTTGGGGTTACATGGTCAAACTTGTGTTTTAGGAAAGACCAATTTGATAGTTGAGAGGAGGGGTGGACTTCAGTGGGAGAGACTTGAGCCAAGGACTCCAACTAGCAGGCTATTGTAATATAGTCCAGGGGTGAGGTGAGGAGGGCTGAATCAGTGTTGGCAGTATCGGAGAAGAGAAGGGAGTGTGTACTAGAGATGTTACCAAAGTAGAAATGACAAGACAAGACTATGAGGTGTGTGTGTGGGGGGAGCAGCATTAAAAGAGAGTAAGGGTTCAAATCTGACACTTAGGTTGTAAGTCTGAGTGACTGGGAGAATGGTGGTACCCTCAACAGTGATGAGGAAGTTAAGAAGGGAGAGTTTTCAGGGAAAGATAATGAATTCAGTTTTGGACATATTGAATTTAAGATACCTATAGGATACTCAGCTTGAAATGTCCAACAGGCAGGTAGAGATGAGAGATGAGGTCAGGAGGGAGGTTAGGGCAGGACAAAAAATTCTGAGAATCATCTGCATGGTTCCGTTCATTCTATGGGAGATGGCTCAAGCTGAGTTTGTAGCCCTCTAAAACTCCCAAATGTTTTCCAACGAGACTGACATCTAATCATGCCTCACCTATTGCGTGTTTGTGAAGCTGATTTTTAAATTTGTAAGAGTTTTGCCTCCACTGAGCTTCATATGATTAGATTCAGTCCAATGCTTCAGCCTGTTAATATCCCTTTGGATCCTGTCTCTGTCATCCACTGTTAGCTGTCCTTCCCAGCTTTGGGTCATCAACAAATTAGATGAGCATGCAACCTGGTACAGAGAAGGGGGTCATCCATCCCCACCAGCTGCTGTCCATCTGCCAGGCAAGTCAGCCTAGCTGAAGCTGCAGTGCACCCTGGGGGAAGAGAGAAAAGGCAGCATATGCTAGGTGAACCAAACTACCACTATCAACACTTTGATCATTACCTTCCTTCAAACACCAGTGGAGTCAGCCAAGGGCAGTGAACTCATGAGCCCCAGGAATAGCAGTCCCCATTTCCCCCCTTCCCACCACAATTTACTAGCCCTGCTCCTAACCTCATGCCCCTTGTCATCATGGAGAGAAGTGATTCTTATACAGAAGGGTCTCACCTTCCTTACCTACCTCGACATCAACCATTGATGACACTAAACCAGTGACGGGCAAACTATGGCCCGTGGGCCAGATGCGGCCCCCTGAAATATTCTATCCCACCCTGTGACATCATTCCTCATCTGACAAATACAATAAGTAGGATACAATACAATGAAACTTCCAAAGAGTTGCCTTAGAAACAGACTAACAGATGAGCATTTCCTTTCCTTTGGCCCCCTCTTTAAAAAGTTTGCCCGTCACTGCACTAAACCCAAGAGCCTTCAGAATAAGTGTACCTACTGCCTCCCATCCTCCACGTAGATAAATCAGCAGCCTTTTTTCCAGCCCAGGCCCTGTTGTTATCATTGAGGGGAGCAATCCCTGTGGAGAAGGGTCTCACCCTCCTTATTACCACCAACTCAGGAAAGTAAGCACAAGGGCCTTGAAATGGCATTGCTTTCAGATCACCAGTTCTGTGGTTCTGCTTCCACCCCAGTCCTCACAGCCATCATCTTGGGAAGCAATGTCTGAGGAAAGACAATTTGGCAACTGCTACTGCAGGTGCTAGTAGGAGATGCTTCTCCCTTCCTCCTAAGTAGCCATAGTTACTGAAGATGCAGAAAAGAAAATTCGTAGCACCAAAGTCCTTGGCACTGTCAAATGATTCAGTATCTGAAACAGGTGATTCTTATCAGTGGCCACAACATTAAAAACACAACTGTTTGCTTTGTGGATTGCACTCTAATGTCTATGGGACTTTCCCATCTGACTTGCAGATGAAACTTCCTATTTGTGACATCTATTCCTTTTTTTTTTTGTGCCGTCTCTGCTTTTCTATTTGTATTTCCGGCAATTAGCAGAGTGCTTTGAACACAATAAGTGCTTAATAAGGGCTTCGTTATTTATTCATTCATGTGCACTTTTATCCAAACCACTGATAAAAATATTAAATGACAGACCATGCACAAAAGCTTTGGGTTTTCCCCTGGAGAATTCTTGCCAAGCTCACATTGACCATTAATGACTATTCTTAGAATTCATTTAGCTATTTCTATATCTGTCTAATTTTGTAACTTTGCACATCTTCCTACCTTGTATAAGACAATTTATCAAAGGTTTTGCTAAAATTTAGATAAGCTGTAGCTACACCATTCTCCTCATAAACTATTTTAGAAATCTTGCCAAAAAAGGAAATAGTTACTTTCACTTGATCTGTTCTTTTACATTTTTAATTTTTTTCTGCACTTAAACACCAGAAAAAAGGAGCATTCTGTATACAAAATAGAACAGAAATGGCTGATTGCATGCGAAACCATGGAGTTCTGTTATGTATAGCTTGATTTTTTTTTAAGTATATAATAAATTCAACGTGCCAAATTTCAAAGCTGCCTGGCTTGTCTGTACCTACTTCTTTTGTACACTTTCTTTTAAATGCTTCAATGGCTTTCTTTTCTTTCTTTTGACAGGAGTATAACATTATCTCTGAGTCCCGTCTCCCCCATAAACTCATCCCACTTCCCTAGTAGTTGAAAAAAAGACAAACAAAACTCTTATAACAAATTAGCATCACCAAACAAACACATCCACATAGTAGTCATTTCTTTAAAAGTATAATTCATTCTGCTCCCAGAGCAGACACCTCTCCATGATGAGGTTGTTAGCCTGCTTCATCTTTGTTTTCCATAACTTTGATTGTTTATTGTACGGATCAGTTCTGAAATCTTTTCTTTACAATGTTATTGCTATCGTATAGATAGTTGTTTCTTGTCCTTTACTCTGTATAAATTCATCAAGTGGTAGTAGGAGTAATAACCTAATGCCCTTTCCTAAGTAAGTTAGGCTAGTTTTTTTCTTGAAGGATGTTAAAACCATTCTCAAGATTTAACTGGCCCAGGAGACTTTTGGTTGCCACTAATGTACCTTCTGAGTCCCTGAGCCTAAAAACAGCCAGGCCAGGAAGGGCTAGAGCTCTTTCATCAAATTTCTGATTACAGGCAGCAGCATGATCAACAAGAAAACTACCCCCATCAGAATTAACTATATCCCCGGTGTCCTTCCCCTGCTATAGCTAAGTAAACCTTGGTTTGCTGTTAGGACTATGAAAGTTTCATTTTGTTCGGCTTCTTAAACAAAGGTACCTGCAGAGCCTGTTGAGATCTGGGCCAGCCTCATCATTACTGGCCCATTATGATATGTCTCCAGATAGCTTTAAAATTATCTCTGTCCTAATTTCTTACAGTGCGATATTATACCATCGCATTCATATAACATAATCTGACTAGCCAGTCCCCAATTGATGGGATTCCCTTTGTTTTTAATTCCTCGATACAAAAAAAAAAAGCCACTATAAGTGTTTTTACCAATGCGGATCCTCTCCCTCTTTAAAAAAATCTTATTAAAGAGACCAAAGAATGATCTCAGTGGGTCAAAGGGGTATGCACAATTTAGTCACTTTTTTGCAGGTTGTTCCAAATTGCTTTCCAGAATGGTTGGAACAATTCTCAGCTTTACCAACAGTGTATTAATATGCTTGTTTCCCCACAGCCTCTCTAAAAGCTGCCATTTTCCTTTTTTATTTTGCCAGTCTGATAGCATACCTATCAGTGGAACCTCAGAATAATTGTAACTTTTATTTATCTCATTATTAATCAATTATAGCAGTTATTTCACATGGCTATGGAAAGCTTGAATTTCTTCCTTTAAGAACAACCTGTTCATTTCCTTTGACCATCATTTGGGTAATGGCTTTTGATCTTTTGAACTTGAATCAATTCCTTTTCTAGCTTGGATATCAGATTTTGGCTATCTCAGAGAAACTTGCTTTAAAGATTTCCCTCCAGTCGATTGTTTGCTTTCTAATTTTAATTGCATTGACTTTTTATATTTAAAAAAATCCTTTACAATATTAAGTACTTAAACTTGTTAATTTTACCTTCTGTGATTCTCTCTATCCATTTCTAGGTCTGAATTCTTCTCCTATCCAGCCAAGCTTCTTTTGCTAGATGTTTACAAGTTATCTTTTTAGTAATCCATTCTAGATTTTTTTTCAAGACATAGAAATCAAGTTTGCTGACATAGTTTTCAGACTCTGTTCTGTTCTCTGTTTTTTCAAAAATTAAAATAATCCTTCTCCTCTAGCACCTCTCCCATTTTCTTTTTCTAACCCTTATCTTCCATCTTAGAATCAATACTGGGTATTGGTTCTAAGGCAGAAGAGTTTTAAGGGCTAGACAATGGGGGTCAAGTGACTTGCCCAGGATCAAACAGCTAGGAAGTGTCTGAGGCCAGATTTGAACCCAGGCCTCCCATCTCTGAGCCTGGCTTTTAATCCACCGAGCGTCCCAGCTGCCCCCTCCCATTTTCCATGACCTTCCAAATATAATAGATAGTGAATAAACGAATGAATTATAAAGCAGTTATTAAGGCCTTGTTGTGGTTTAGTCATTTCTGACTCTTCATGACCCTAGTTGGGACTTCTTAGCAAAGATATCACAGTGGTTTGCTATTTCCTTCACTAGCTTACTAGTGAGGAAACTGAGACAAATAGATTTAAGTGACTTGCACGGGGTCCTACAGCTAGTACTTTAGAAATAGGTCTTCATCAATGACACCTGTGAAACCCAGTGGAATTGTTCATTGGAGGGGGGATGCGAGGAGGGGAGAGAAAGAACATGAATCACGTAACATAGAAAAATATCCTAAATGAATGAATTAATTAAAAGGATAAAATTGAAAAACAACAAACAGAAGAAAAATGGAAAAAATTTATTCAAAGATTTTTATTTTTGCTTTATCAGTGATGAAATTACTACCACAATGGACCTCTTAAATTCAGAAACCTGGTTGTGCTAATAAAAATAGTGGAAATTGTTTACAGATGATACTGTCCTGATTGTACCATGCCTCAGGCTATTTCTTTTTTTAAACCCTTAACTTCTGTCTTGGAGTCAATACTATGTATTGACTCCAAGGCAGAAGAGTGGTAAGGGCTAGGCAATGGGGGTCAAGTGACTTGCCCAGGGTCACACAGCTGGGAAGTGTCTGAGGTCAGATTTGAACCCAGGACCTCCCATCTCTAGGCCTGGCTCTCAATCCACTGAGCTACCCAGCTGCCCCCAACTTCAGGCTATTTCAAAGCCCCTTTTGGAAGAAATCTATAACAGTCTTAAAGAGGACCTGACCACACAGGAATAGCAATAATAACAATGGCTAGCATTTATATAAGGTGGCTAGGTGGCACAAGGGATACAGCACCAAGCTTGGAGTCAAGAAGACTCATCTTCCTGAGTTAAAATCCAACCTCAAATAGTTATTAGTTGTGTGACCCTGAGGCAGTCACTTAACACTGTTTGCCTCAGTTTCTTCATCTATAAAGTGAACTGGAGAAGGAATTGACAAACTGTTCCAGCACCTTTGTCAAGAAAACCCCAAATGGGGGCAGCTGGGTAGCTCAGTGGATTAAGAGTCAGGCCCAGAGATGGGAGGTCCTGGGTTCAAATCTGACCTCAGACACTTCCTAGCTGTGTGACCCTGGGCAAGTCACTTAACCCCCATTGCCTACCCTTACCACTCTTTTTTTTTTTAAACCCTTAACTTCTGTGTATTGGCTCCTTGGTGGAAGAGTGGTAAGGGTGGGCAATGGGGGTCCAGTGACTTGCCCAGGGTCACACAGCTCACTCTTCTGCTTTAGAACCAATACCTAGTATTGATTCCAAGATGGAAGGTAAGGGCTTTAAAAAAAAAAAGAAAGAAAAAAGAAAACCCCAAATGGCATCATGAAGAGTCAGACACAAATGAAAAGTGACTGAAAAGCATTTTTACAGAACTTTAAGAATTGCATTCCTCATAACTCAGAATAGTAGAATGCCAGATCTCATCAAAGCTCTATTATTTACTGTTCTTTAGCTCTGGCTTCTAGTAGGTGCTAGAATTTCTTTACTTAGTACAGACACTTGGCCTTTTTGTATAGGAATTTGCCTCCTTTGTCTTGAAAGCTGGGAGTAGGAATTCTTCTTTAACCAAGAACTCTCCTTTGTCCAGGAGGTCTGGCCCAGGAATGCTCAAGATTTTATTTCTGCCTCTGGCTACTACTACCTCTGGGATTTTATGGTTCCCTTCTTTCCTCTGGGCATGTGGTCCCTCAGAGATGGTAAGAAATGAGGGGGCCAAACAAGTTTACCTCCTGGAATCTATTTGTAACAGGCCAGCTTCTCTCTGGTTTTCTCAGCTTTTATTCTTTCCATTAACTCCAAAATTTCCCCAGAAGCAAAAACCTTTCTTTATTTCCCCAAATATTGTACCATTGTATGGTTAGGTGACTGAAAATCTCTATAAGAAATTAAAAAATGGGTTATTACATCAAGGAAATCCAGTATTTCCATGGACAGGCAGGTGACACAATGGACATAGTGTGGTGCCTAGAGGCAAGAGTCCTAAGTTGAAATTCAGCTTGAAATACTTACTAGCTCTGTGACCCTGGGCAAGTCACTCACTTGCCCTCTCACATTTGTCTGTGGATACCTATTCACACTGTGGGCTGATTCAGCTCCTTCCAAACTGTGCTTACACTGGCAGGGTTATGTTACCAGAGAAGAACCACCATTGCATGATTACATGCCAACTCTCCCATGGTCCTGGGAGTAACTCTGTTGTGAGGGAACATATTCCCCCGTTCATCATGTTAGTTTTTGAGTCTCCACTCATGTGTTTCCATTAAACCAGCCACTTATAATAATGAGATTTTAGAACTTAAATATATTCAATTATATAATAAGGCAAAACAATAATAACTCTGCAGATACTCATATTAAAGCAAATGAAAGAATGATGACCCATAAACCTGGGTCACACTCTCCCTTCACTCTATACTCTGTTTCTGTGAAGGACACAGAGCTGAAGAAATCTGACAAGGAGGCTTGTGCATGTGAGGAAAACCCAAATGTTTGGGACAACTCACAAGTGGAGAGCGGTAAACTTGAAAGTATGATTTCCATCTTGGAAACTGTCCCTAAGAATTTCTTGTTGCATAGTTTCCATGTTGAATATAGGCTTTCATTGCTTAACTGAATTGTTCCATGCTGTACTCAACGAACATTTCAACCGGTATGAGCTAGACTAGATGATCCATTGGGTGACTTCTGATTTGAAACTGTTTCTCAAGTTTAGCTGATGTAGTTCCAAAGCATGTCTTCTCCGTCTCTCTGTCTCTGACTCTGTCTCTCTGTTTCTGTCTCTCTCCTCTCTGATTCTCTCTGTCTCCCATCTCTTGCTTTCTCTGTCTCTGTCTCTCTTGTCTCTTTTCCTCTCTTTTCTTTCTGGGTTCAGACTCTGGTTTTGCTCTGCTCAATCAAAATGATTCCATTTTAGCTTATAGTTAGTAACCTAATTCAAATATTCTCTCTACAATCAAATAGTTTACATTTGTCCCAATCATAGAACAGTTCTGAACCCATCTCTAGGCCTGGCTCTCAATCCACTGAGCTACCCAGCTGCCCTAAAGGGCCTATTTCTTATGCATATTTATATCATTTGAACCTCATGGCTACTCTATGACATAGGGTTTACAAATATTATTATCTTCACTTTACAGATTAAGAAACTAAATTGAGTCAGATTGAAGCTAAGTAGCTCACTCAGGTCACATAGCAATTGCCAGATGCAGAATTTGAACTCAGATCTTTCTGACTTCAAGTTCAGAACTGTAGGTATTATGCCATGCTATCTCTATAGTGAGTAATAAATTTAAACAGGAAACTATCAGATAACATGCTAGTGTTTCCTATCTTGCTTTTTTCCCCCTTCTCCTATTCAGTGCAGTCTACTCCCTCCACCTAAAATGAGGGCACCTAATGAGAAAGAGGAAAATGAATCTGAGAGTTGATTCTGTCCTGTCAGTTTGCTTTCAGCATTTCCAGCTCTTGTCTGCTGATTTATTGAGAGGGCAAAAGATAGTTTCAGGATGATGGACGGTTGTCTTATGAGATGGCCAGAAGCACAATGAGAAGAAATGCTGAACAAGATGCTGGCTGGAGGGGAAATCAATCTTCCAGAAGGATTAGTTTGGGAAGAAGCCAAGAGGAGATGAAACCTGTTAGAGTTAATAGTCACTTCTCTCTCTTACTCATTTTCTTCCCTTCAGACTTTAGAATAAAACCAAATTTAGATTGCAGGCTCAAATACCTGCCTAGAGAGGATGACAAAACTGTCTATCCAAGCTGTGTCATAGGTCAGCTGTCCATTAAAGGTTGCACAAGTCTGACCCACCAAAGAGTTTTTAATTGCCTTAAGGGTAGAGATTATGTCTGATACTTCTCTTGTATTCCCCAATGCCTTGCACAAGACTAGGCACATCATTATCACTCAAGAAATATCTTTGATGGATCAAGCAGTTATCGATTTGGACCTGGAAGGGACCTTATGAATCATCTAGTCCAGCTCCCTCATTTTACAGATGAGGAAACTAAAAGCCAAGAGAGGCTCAAGATCATACTGTTAGCAAGTGTCAGAGCAAGGATATGAACTACAGAATTGAACTAACATTGACATTGTGGATAATAGCTGTATATATTCATTAACATGAATCTTCATTTCCTTATCTGGCAGAAAATAGTCCCTTGAGGGCAGGGACAATTTTTCTTTTTCTTTTCCTTTCCTTTTTCTTTTCCTTTCCTTTTTCTTTTCCTTTCCTTTCCTTTCCTTTCCTTTCCTTTCCTTTCCTTTCCTTTCCTTTCCTTTCCTTTCCTTTCCTTTCCTTTCCTTTCCTTTCCTTTCCTTTCCTTTCCTTTCCTTTCCTTTCCTTTCCTTTCCTTTCCTTTCCTTTCCTTTCCTTTCCTTTCCTTTCCTTTCCTTTCCTTTCCTTTCCTTTCCTTTCCTTTCCTTTCCTTTCCTTTCCTTTCCTTTCCTTTCCTTTCCTTTCCTTTCCTTTCCTTTCCTTTCCTTTCCTTTCCTTTCCTTTCCTTTCCTTTCCTTTCCTTTCCTTTCCTTTCCTTTCCTTTCCTTTCCTTTCCTTTCCTTTCCTTTCCTTTCCTTTCCTTTCCTTTCCTTTCCTTTCCTTTCCTTTCCTTTCCTTTCCTTTCCTTTCCTTTCCTTTCCTTTCCTTTCCTTTCCTTTCCTTTCCTTTCCTTTCCTTTCCTTTCCTTTCCTTTCCTTTCCTTTCCTTTCCTTTCCTTTCCTTTCCTTTCCTTTCCTTTCCTTTCCTTTCCTTTCCTTTCCTTTCCTTTCCTTTCCTTTCCTTTCCTTTCCTTTCCTTTCCTTTCCTTTCCTTTCCTTTCCTTTCCTTTCCTTTCCTTTCCTTTCCTTTCCTTTCCTTTCCTTTCCTTTCCTTTCCTTTCCTTTCCTTTCCTTTCCTTTCCTTTCCTTTCCTTTCCTTTCCTTTCCTTTCCTTTCCTTTCCTTTCCTTTCCTTTCCTTTCCTTTCCTTTCCTTTCCTTTCCTTTCCTTTCCTTTCCTTTCCTTTCCTTTCCTTTCCTTTCCTTTCCTTTCCTTTCCTTTCCTTTCCTTTCCTTTCCTTTCCTTTCCTTTCCTTTCCTTTCCTTTCCTTTCCTTTCCTTTCCTTTCCTTTCCTTTCCTTTCCTTTCCTTTCCTTTCCTTTCCTTTCCTTTCCTTTCCTTTCCTTTCCTTTCCTTTCCTTTCCTTTCCTTTCCTTTCCTTTCCTTTCCTTTCCTTTCCTTTCCTTTCCTTTCCTTTCCTTTCCTTTCCTTTCCTTTCCTTTCCTTTCCTTTCCTTTCCTTTCCTTTCCTTTCCTTTCCTTTCCTTTCCTTTCCTTTCCTTTCCTTTCCTTTCCTTTCCTTTCCTTTCCTTTCCTTTCCTTTCCTTTCCTTTCCTTTCCTTTCCTTTCCTTTCCTTTCCTTTCCTTTCCTTTCCTTTCCTTTCCTTTCCTTTCCTTTCCTTTCCTTTCCTTTCCTTTCCTTTCCTTTCCTTTCCTTTCCTTTCCTTTCCTTTCCTTTCCTTTCCTTTCCTTTCCTTTCCTTTCCTTTCCTTTCCTTTCCTTTCCTTTCCTTTCCTTTCCTTTCCTTTCCTTTCCTTTCCTTTCCTTTCCTTTCCTTTCCTTTCCTTTCCTTTCCTTTCCTTTCCTTTCCTTTCCTTTCCTTTCCTTTCCTTTCCTTTCCTTTCCTTTCCTTTCCTTTCCTTTCCTTTCCTTTCCTTTCCTTTCCTTTCCTTTCCTTTCCTTTCCTTTCCTTTCCTTTCCTTTCCTTTCCTTTCCTTTCCTTTCCTTTCCTTTCCTTTCCTTTCCTTTCCTTTCCTTTCCTTTCCTTTCCTTTCCTTTCCTTTCCTTTCCTTTCCTTTCCTTTCCTTTCCTTTCCTTTCCTTTCCTTTCCTTTCCTTTCCTTTCCTTTCCTTTCCTTTCCTTTCCTTTCCTTTCCTTTCCTTTCCTTTCCTTTCCTTTCCTTTCCTTTCCTTTCCTTTCCTTTCCTTTCCTTTCCTTTCCTTTCCTTTCCTTTCCTTTCCTTTCCTTTCCTTTCCTTTCCTTTCCTTTCCTTTCCTTTCCTTTCCTTTCCTTTCCTTTCCTTTCCTTTCCTTTCCTTTCCTTTCCTTTCCTTTCCTTTCCTTTCCTTTCCTTTCCTTTCCTTTCCTTTCCTTTCCTTTCCTTTCCTTTCCTTTCCTTTCCTTTCCTTTCCTTTCCTTTCCTTTCCTTTCCTTTCCTTTCCTTTCCTTTCCTTTCCTTTCCTTTCCTTTCCTTTCCTTTCCTTTCCTTTCCTTTCCTTTCCTTTCCTTTCCTTTCCTTTCCTTTCCTTTCCTTTCCTTTCCTTTCCTTTCCTTTCCTTTCCTTTCCTTTCCTTTCCTTTCCTTTCCTTTCCTTTCCTTTCCTTTCCTTTCCTTTCCTTTCCTTTCCTTTCCTTTCCTTTCCTTTCCTTTCCTTTCCTTTCCTTTCCTTTCCTTTCCTTTCCTTTCCTTTCCTTTCCTTTCCTTTCCTTTCCTTTCCTTTCCTTTCCTTTCCTTTCCTTTCCTTTCCTTTCCTTTCCTTTCCTTTCCTTTCCTTTCCTTTCCTTTCCTTTCCTTTCCTTTCCTTTCCTTTCCTTTCCTTTCCTTTCCTTTCCTTTCCTTTCCTTTCCTTTCCTTTCCTTTCCTTTCCTTTCCTTTCCTTTCCTTTCCTTTCCTTTCCTTTCCTTTCCTTTCCTTTCCTTTCCTTTCCTTTCCTTTCCTTTCCTTTCCTTTCCTTTCCTTTCCTTTCCTTTCCTTTCCTTTCCTTTCCTTTCCTTTCCTTTCCTTTCCTTTCCTTTCCTTTCCTTTCCTTTCCTTTCCTTTCCTTTCCTTTCCTTTCCTTTCCTTTCCTTTCCTTTCCTTTCCTTTCCTTTCCTTTCCTTTCCTTTCCTTTCCTTTCCTTTCCTTTCCTTTCCTTTCCTTTCCTTTCCTTTCCTTTCCTTTCCTTTCCTTTCCTTTCCTTTCCTTTCCTTTCCTTTCCTTTCCTTTCCTTTCCTTTCCTTTCCTTTCCTTTCCTTTCCTTTCCTTTCCTTTCCTTTCCTTTCCTTTCCTTTCCTTTCCTTTCCTTTCCTTTCCTTTCCTTTCCTTTCCTTTCCTTTCCTTTCCTTTCCTTTCCTTTCCTTTCCTTTCCTTTCCTTTCCTTTCCTTTCCTTTCCTTTCCTTTCCTTTCCTTTCCTTTCCTTTCCTTTCCTTTCCTTTCCTTTCCTTTCCTTTCCTTTCCTTTCCTTTCCTTTCCTTTCCTTTCCTTTCCTTTCCTTTCCTTTCCTTTCCTTTCCTTTCCTTTCCTTTCCTTTCCTTTCCTTTCCTTTCCTTTCCTTTCCTTTCCTTTCCTTTCCTTTCCTTTCCTTTCCTTTCCTTTCCTTTCCTTTCCTTTCCTTTCCTTTCCTTTCCTTTCCTTTCCTTTCCTTTCCTTTCCTTTCCTTTCCTTTCCTTTCCTTTCCTTTCCTTTCCTTTCCTTTCCTTTCCTTTCCTTTCCTTTCCTTTCCTTTCCTTTCCTTTCCTTTCCTTTCCTTTCCTTTCCTTTCCTTTCCTTTCCTTTCCTTTCCTTTCCTTTCCTTTCCTTTCCTTTCCTTTCCTTTCCTTTCCTTTCCTTTCCTTTCCTTTCCTTTCCTTTCCTTTCCTTTCCTTTCCTTTCCTTTCCTTTCCTTTCCTTTCCTTTCCTTTCCTTTCCTTTCCTTTCCTTTCCTTTCCTTTCCTTTCCTTTCCTTTCCTTTCCTTTCCTTTCCTTTCCTTTCCTTTCCTTTCCTTTCCTTTCCTTTCCTTTCCTTTCCTTTCCTTTCCTTTCCTTTCCTTTCCTTTCCTTTCCTTTCCTTTCCTTTCCTTTCCTTTCCTTTCCTTTCCTTTCCTTTCCTTTCCTTTCCTTTCCTTTCCTTTCCTTTCCTTTCCTTTCCTTTCCTTTCCTTTCCTTTCCTTTCCTTTCCTTTCCTTTCCTTTCCTTTCCTTTCCTTTCCTTTCCTTTCCTTTCCTTTCCTTTCCTTTCCTTTCCTTTCCTTTCCTTTCCTTTCCTTTCCTTTCCTTTCCTTTCCTTTCCTTTCCTTTCCTTTCCTTTCCTTTCCTTTCCTTTCCTTTCCTTTCCTTTCCTTTCCTTTCCTTTCCTTTCCTTTCCTTTCCTTTCCTTTCCTTTCCTTTCCTTTCCTTTCCTTTCCTTTCCTTTCCTTTCCTTTCCTTTCCTTTCCTTTCCTTTCCTTTCCTTTCCTTTCCTTTCCTTTCCTTTCCTTTCCTTTCCTTTCCTTTCCTTTCCTTTCCTTTCCTTTCCTTTCCTTTCCTTTCCTTTCCTTTCCTTTCCTTTCCTTTCCTTTCCTTTCCTTTCCTTTCCTTTCCTTTCCTTTCCTTTCCTTTCCTTTCCTTTCCTTTCCTTTCCTTTCCTTTCCTTTCCTTTCCTTTCCTTTCCTTTCCTTTCCTTTCCTTTCCTTTCCTTTCCTTTCCTTTCCTTTCCTTTCCTTTCCTTTCCTTTCCTTTCCTTTCCTTTCCTTTCCTTTCCTTTCCTTTCCTTTCCTTTCCTTTCCTTTCCTTTCCTTTCCTTTCCTTTCCTTTCCTTTCCTTTCCTTTCCTTTCCTTTCCTTTCCTTTCCTTTCCTTTCCTTTCCTTTCCTTTCCTTTCCTTTCCTTTCCTTTCCTTTCCTTTCCTTTCCTTTCCTTTCCTTTCCTTTCCTTTCCTTTCCTTTCCTTTCCTTTCCTTTCCTTTCCTTTCCTTTCCTTTCCTTTCCTTTCCTTTCCTTTCCTTTCCTTTCCTTTCCTTTCCTTTCCTTTCCTTTCCTTTCCTTTCCTTTCCTTTCCTTTCCTTTCCTTTCCTTTCCTTTCCTTTCCTTTCCTTTCCTTTCCTTTCCTTTCCTTTCCTTTCCTTTCCTTTCCTTTCCTTTCCTTTCCTTTCCTTTCCTTTCCTTTCCTTTCCTTTCCTTTCCTTTCCTTTCCTTTCCTTTCCTTTCCTTTCCTTTCCTTTCCTTTCCTTTCCTTTCCTTTCCTTTCCTTTCCTTTCCTTTCCTTTCCTTTCCTTTCCTTTCCTTTCCTTTCCTTTCCTTTCCTTTCCTTTCCTTTCCTTTCCTTTCCTTTCCTTTCCTTTCCTTTCCTTTCCTTTCCTTTCCTTTCCTTTCCTTTCCTTTCCTTTCCTTTCCTTTCCTTTCCTTTCCTTTCCTTTCCTTTCCTTTCCTTTCCTTTCCTTTCCTTTCCTTTCCTTTCCTTTCCTTTCCTTTCCTTTCCTTTCCTTTCCTTTCCTTTCCTTTCCTTTCCTTTCCTTTCCTTTCCTTTCCTTTCCTTTCCTTTCCTTTCCTTTCCTTTCCTTTCCTTTCCTTTCCTTTCCTTTCCTTTCCTTTCCTTTCCTTTCCTTTCCTTTCCTTTCCTTTCCTTTCCTTTCCTTTCCTTTCCTTTCCTTTCCTTTCCTTTCCTTTCCTTTCCTTTCCTTTCCTTTCCTTTCCTTTCCTTTCCTTTCCTTTCCTTTCCTTTCCTTTCCTTTCCTTTCCTTTCCTTTCCTTTCCTTTCCTTTCCTTTCCTTTCCTTTCCTTTCCTTTCCTTTCCTTTCCTTTCCTTTCCTTTCCTTTCCTTTCCTTTCCTTTCCTTTCCTTTCCTTTCCTTTCCTTTCCTTTCCTTTCCTTTCCTTTCCTTTCCTTTCCTTTCCTTTCCTTTCCTTTCCTTTCCTTTCCTTTCCTTTCCTTTCCTTTCCTTTCCTTTCCTTTCCTTTCCTTTCCTTTCCTTTCCTTTCCTTTCCTTTCCTTTCCTTTCCTTTCCTTTCCTTTCCTTTCCTTTCCTTTCCTTTCCTTTCCTTTCCTTTCCTTTCCTTTCCTTTCCTTTCCTTTCCTTTCCTTTCCTTTCCTTTCCTTTCCTTTCCTTTCCTTTCCTTTCCTTTCCTTTCCTTTCCTTTCCTTTCCTTTCCTTTCCTTTCCTTTCCTTTCCTTTCCTTTCCTTTCCTTTCCTTTCCTTTCCTTTCCTTTCCTTTCCTTTCCTTTCCTTTCCTTTCCTTTCCTTTCCTTTCCTTTCCTTTCCTTTCCTTTCCTTTCCTTTCCTTTCCTTTCCTTTCCTTTCCTTTCCTTTCCTTTCCTTTCCTTTCCTTTCCTTTCCTTTCCTTTCCTTTCCTTTCCTTTCCTTTCCTTTCCTTTCCTTTCCTTTCCTTTCCTTTCCTTTCCTTTCCTTTCCTTTCCTTTCCTTTCCTTTCCTTTCCTTTCCTTTCCTTTCCTTTCCTTTCCTTTCCTTTCCTTTCCTTTCCTTTCCTTTCCTTTCCTTTCCTTTCCTTTCCTTTCCTTTCCTTTCCTTTCCTTTCCTTTCCTTTCCTTTCCTTTCCTTTCCTTTCCTTTCCTTTCCTTTCCTTTCCTTTCCTTTCCTTTCCTTTCCTTTCCTTTCCTTTCCTTTCCTTTCCTTTCCTTTCCTTTCCTTTCCTTTCCTTTCCTTTCCTTTCCTTTCCTTTCCTTTCCTTTCCTTTCCTTTCCTTTCCTTTCCTTTCCTTTCCTTTCCTTTCCTTTCCTTTCCTTTCCTTTCCTTTCCTTTCCTTTCCTTTCCTTTCCTTTCCTTTCCTTTCCTTTCCTTTCCTTTCCTTTCCTTTCCTTTCCTTTCCTTTCCTTTCCTTTCCTTTCCTTTCCTTTCCTTTCCTTTCCTTTCCTTTCCTTTCCTTTCCTTTCCTTTCCTTTCCTTTCCTTTCCTTTCCTTTCCTTTCCTTTCCTTTCCTTTCCTTTCCTTTCCTTTCCTTTCCTTTCCTTTCCTTTCCTTTCCTTTCCTTTCCTTTCCTTTCCTTTCCTTTCCTTTCCTTTCCTTTCCTTTCCTTTCCTTTCCTTTCCTTTCCTTTCCTTTCCTTTCCTTTCCTTTCCTTTCCTTTCCTTTCCTTTCCTTTCCTTTCCTTTCCTTTCCTTTCCTTTCCTTTCCTTTCCTTTCCTTTCCTTTCCTTTCCTTTCCTTTCCTTTCCTTTCCTTTCCTTTCCTTTCCTTTCCTTTCCTTTCCTTTCCTTTCCTTTCCTTTCCTTTCCTTTCCTTTCCTTTCCTTTCCTTTCCTTTCCTTTCCTTTCCTTTCCTTTCCTTTCCTTTCCTTTCCTTTCCTTTCCTTTCCTTTCCTTTCCTTTCCTTTCCTTTCCTTTCCTTTCCTTTCCTTTCCTTTCCTTTCCTTTCCTTTCCTTTCCTTTCCTTTCCTTTCCTTTCCTTTCCTTTCCTTTCCTTTCCTTTCCTTTCCTTTCCTTTCCTTTCCTTTCCTTTCCTTTCCTTTCCTTTCCTTTCCTTTCCTTTCCTTTCCTTTCCTTTCCTTTCCTTTCCTTTCCTTTCCTTTCCTTTCCTTTCCTTTCCTTTCCTTTCCTTTCCTTTCCTTTCCTTTCCTTTCCTTTCCTTTCCTTTCCTTTCCTTTCCTTTCCTTTCCTTTCCTTTCCTTTCCTTTCCTTTCCTTTCCTTTCCTTTCCTTTCCTTTCCTTTCCTTTCCTTTCCTTTCCTTTCCTTTCCTTTCCTTTCCTTTCCTTTCCTTTCCTTTCCTTTCCTTTCCTTTCCTTTCCTTTCCTTTCCTTTCCTTTCCTTTCCTTTCCTTTCCTTTCCTTTCCTTTCCTTTCCTTTCCTTTCCTTTCCTTTCCTTTCCTTTCCTTTCCTTTCCTTTCCTTTCCTTTCCTTTCCTTTCCTTTCCTTTCCTTTCCTTTCCTTTCCTTTCCTTTCCTTTCCTTTCCTTTCCTTTCCTTTCCTTTCCTTTCCTTTCCTTTCCTTTCCTTTCCTTTCCTTTCCTTTCCTTTCCTTTCCTTTCCTTTCCTTTCCTTTCCTTTCCTTTCCTTTCCTTTCCTTTCCTTTCCTTTCCTTTCCTTTCCTTTCCTTTCCTTTCCTTTCCTTTCCTTTCCTTTCCTTTCCTTTCCTTTCCTTTCCTTTCCTTTCCTTTCCTTTCCTTTCCTTTCCTTTCCTTTCCTTTCCTTTCCTTTCCTTTCCTTTCCTTTCCTTTCCTTTCCTTTCCTTTCCTTTCCTTTCCTTTCCTTTCCTTTCCTTTCCTTTCCTTTCCTTTCCTTTCCTTTCCTTTCCTTTCCTTTCCTTTCCTTTCCTTTCCTTTCCTTTCCTTTCCTTTCCTTTCCTTTCCTTTCCTTTCCTTTCCTTTCCTTTCCTTTCCTTTCCTTTCCTTTCCTTTCCTTTCCTTTCCTTTCCTTTCCTTTCCTTTCCTTTCCTTTCCTTTCCTTTCCTTTCCTTTCCTTTCCTTTCCTTTCCTTTCCTTTCCTTTCCTTTCCTTTCCTTTCCTTTCCTTTCCTTTCCTTTCCTTTCCTTTCCTTTCCTTTCCTTTCCTTTCCTTTCCTTTCCTTTCCTTTCCTTTCCTTTCCTTTCCTTTCCTTTCCTTTCCTTTCCTTTCCTTTCCTTTCCTTTCCTTTCCTTTCCTTTCCTTTCCTTTCCTTTCCTTTCCTTTCCTTTCCTTTCCTTTCCTTTCCTTTCCTTTCCTTTCCTTTCCTTTCCTTTCCTTTCCTTTCCTTTCCTTTCCTTTCCTTTCCTTTCCTTTCCTTTCCTTTCCTTTCCTTTCCTTTCCTTTCCTTTCCTTTCCTTTCCTTTCCTTTCCTTTCCTTTCCTTTCCTTTCCTTTCCTTTCCTTTCCTTTCCTTTCCTTTCCTTTCCTTTCCTTTCCTTTCCTTTCCTTTCCTTTCCTTTCCTTTCCTTTCCTTTCCTTTCCTTTCCTTTCCTTTCCTTTCCTTTCCTTTCCTTTCCTTTCCTTTCCTTTCCTTTCCTTTCCTTTCCTTTCCTTTCCTTTCCTTTCCTTTCCTTTCCTTTCCTTTCCTTTCCTTTCCTTTCCTTTCCTTTCCTTTCCTTTCCTTTCCTTTCCTTTCCTTTCCTTTCCTTTCCTTTCCTTTCCTTTCCTTTCCTTTCCTTTCCTTTCCTTTCCTTTCCTTTCCTTTCCTTTCCTTTCCTTTCCTTTCCTTTCCTTTCCTTTCCTTTCCTTTCCTTTCCTTTCCTTTCCTTTCCTTTCCTTTCCTTTCCTTTCCTTTCCTTTCCTTTCCTTTCCTTTCCTTTCCTTTCCTTTCCTTTCCTTTCCTTTCCTTTCCTTTCCTTTCCTTTCCTTTCCTTTCCTTTCCTTTCCTTTCCTTTCCTTTCCTTTCCTTTCCTTTCCTTTCCTTTCCTTTCCTTTCCTTTCCTTTCCTTTCCTTTCCTTTCCTTTCCTTTCCTTTCCTTTCCTTTCCTTTCCTTTCCTTTCCTTTCCTTTCCTTTCCTTTCCTTTCCTTTCCTTTCCTTTCCTTTCCTTTCCTTTCCTTTCCTTTCCTTTCCTTTCCTTTCCTTTCCTTTCCTTTCCTTTCCTTTCCTTTCCTTTCCTTTCCTTTCCTTTCCTTTCCTTTCCTTTCCTTTCCTTTCCTTTCCTTTCCTTTCCTTTCCTTTCCTTTCCTTTCCTTTCCTTTCCTTTCCTTTCCTTTCCTTTCCTTTCCTTTCCTTTCCTTTCCTTTCCTTTCCTTTCCTTTCCTTTCCTTTCCTTTCCTTTCCTTTCCTTTCCTTTCCTTTCCTTTCCTTTCCTTTCCTTTCCTTTCCTTTCCTTTCCTTTCCTTTCCTTTCCTTTCCTTTCCTTTCCTTTCCTTTCCTTTCCTTTCCTTTCCTTTCCTTTCCTTTCCTTTCCTTTCCTTTCCTTTCCTTTCCTTTCCTTTCCTTTCCTTTCCTTTCCTTTCCTTTCCTTTCCTTTCCTTTCCTTTCCTTTCCTTTCCTTTCCTTTCCTTTCCTTTCCTTTCCTTTCCTTTCCTTTCCTTTCCTTTCCTTTCCTTTCCTTTCCTTTCCTTTCCTTTCCTTTCCTTTCCTTTCCTTTCCTTTCCTTTCCTTTCCTTTCCTTTCCTTTCCTTTCCTTTCCTTTCCTTTCCTTTCCTTTCCTTTCCTTTCCTTTCCTTTCCTTTCCTTTCCTTTCCTTTCCTTTCCTTTCCTTTCCTTTCCTTTCCTTTCCTTTCCTTTCCTTTCCTTTCCTTTCCTTTCCTTTCCTTTCCTTTCCTTTCCTTTCCTTTCCTTTCCTTTCCTTTCCTTTCCTTTCCTTTCCTTTCCTTTCCTTTCCTTTCCTTTCCTTTCCTTTCCTTTCCTTTCCTTTCCTTTCCTTTCCTTTCCTTTCCTTTCCTTTCCTTTCCTTTCCTTTCCTTTCCTTTCCTTTCCTTTCCTTTCCTTTCCTTTCCTTTCCTTTCCTTTCCTTTCCTTTCCTTTCCTTTCCTTTCCTTTCCTTTCCTTTCCTTTCCTTTCCTTTCCTTTCCTTTCCTTTCCTTTCCTTTCCTTTCCTTTCCTTTCCTTTCCTTTCCTTTCCTTTCCTTTCCTTTCCTTTCCTTTCCTTTCCTTTCCTTTCCTTTCCTTTCCTTTCCTTTCCTTTCCTTTCCTTTCCTTTCCTTTCCTTTCCTTTCCTTTCCTTTCCTTTCCTTTCCTTTCCTTTCCTTTCCTTTCCTTTCCTTTCCTTTCCTTTCCTTTCCTTTCCTTTCCNCTATTCTCCTCTCCCCTCCCTTTCCCTCTCTTCCTCTCCTCCTCTTTCTTCCTTCTCTCCTGTCCTTTCCTTTCCTCTGCTCTCTTTTCCTCTCCTCTCCTGTCCTGTCCTCCTCCCCTGTCCTGTTCTTTCCTCTTCTCTCCTCTCCTGTCCTCTCCTGTCCTGTCCTCTTCTCTCCTCTCCTGTCCTCTCCTGTCCTGTCCTCTGTTCTCCTGTCTTGTCCTCTTCTCCTCTCTCCTCTCCTCTCCTGTCCTTTCCTGTCCTCTCCTTTCTTCTCTCCTCTTTTCTCCTCTCTCCTTCCAGACCTTCCCCTCCTCTTCTCTCCTCTCCTTCCCTCCCCTCCTCTCTCTCTCCTAAATGGGAACTCTCATCTATCCTTTTCCTTCCTTCAGCCCTTTCCACTTTTCACCATCCCAGTTGCCTAATGACTAGCATTTCTCCAACTGATGAATGTTTAAGATAGAAAATCCCTGAATTTTTGTTTTAGAGAGTGGTTTGCAAAGGACCAAGAACTTATCCTCAGATTCCTAGAATGTTAGAGGTACAAAGGGCCTTCAAGAGACCACCTAGCCCAGCATTGGTGAACCTTGTAGAGATCATGTGCCAAACAATACCTTCAGGCTGCCTGTGAGCCCCCTTGCATTACCCTAGACAGTGGAGGGAGGAAGTACTTGTATTCAGCTGCTGAGTGAAGGGGCAGAGCATATGAAAAATGTCCTTAGGGCTATGGAGAGGGAGAACAGAGCAGCCCTCTCCCAAATGCCACAGCATGTGTGCCATGCCTTTGCTAACACAGATTCCCCCTCATTTTACAAAGGAGGAGATCAACACCCTTAATCAAAGTGGTTCAGTGATTGACCTAAAATGAAATTTCTTAGTTGGTAGCAAAGTCCTGGTGAAATCTTAGGTTTCCTGACTCCCAGTTCAGTTTTCTTCCCATTACATTGCACTGTCTCTTGAATTCTATGTAGCCTGAGGTGGGATATATATTAGGATAGGGTTGGGAATAAAAATATATATTAGGATAGTGTTGTTATTATCATCATCTTCATATTCTCAAGAAATACTAAGTGTTGCCTGATGCTGAACTGTCAGCAAGAAATATCTGGTGGGTGGATGGGGGGCAGCTGGGTAGCTCAGTGGATTGAGAGCCAGGCCTAGAGACGGGAGGTCCTAGGTTCAAGTCTGGCCTCAGACACTTCCCAGCTGTGTGACTCTGGGCAAGTCACTTGACCCCCATTGCCCACCCTTACCACTCTTCTGCCTTGGAGCCTATATACAGTATTGACTCCAAGATGGAAGGTAAGGGTTTTTATTATTTAAAAAAATATATATCTGGTGGCCTCTTGAAATAGAGAAGGCTGCTCTGGTGGCCCCCTGAAGTAGACAAGGTTCCTTAAATGCAAGTGCCATTGCTGAGGAAAAGCCCTACTTGGCTTCTCTAGGGATTTAAGTTCTGAAATCGAGTTTCTTAAAATATAACCCACATGGGATCCACAAGGTCAATGCTATTTTAATAATAATGCTAAGATGTTTTTGCTTATTTAACTCTTCCCTTTTTCAACCACCTATCTTTCTGAGGCAGGCTTTTCTTCATATACTTCAACCAGAACAACATATTGTGACAGACTGAGTGCAAAAGCAGATAGGATTATCCCACTCTTTTTTACTAAGCCAAATATTAAGGAGATTTATAAAAATACATAAAACAATACCATTCTTCTCACTGAGTTTTATTTTTGGGAAATATAGTTATTTTTTCATAAAATGTTTTGTTGCCATGATGTTATAACCACATGATTTTATTTTTATTTTTATTTTTTGGGGGGAAATTTTCATTTAATTAATTAATTAAGAATATTTGTCCATGGTTACAAGATCCATGTTCTTTCCTTCCCCTATCCGTCTCCACCTCCCGTGGCCTACACACAATTCCACTGGAAAACCACATAATTTTAAAATGAGTTAATAAGTAAATCTATTTAAAATATATCTTTATTTTCAAATATGGTAAATATTGATATATATGACTCACATTATGTGAGTCTCAACAATTTTTTTTTTTTTTTTTTTTTTTTTTAAACCCTTACCTTCCGTCTTGGAGTCAATACTGTGTATTGGCTCCAAGGCAGAAGATTGGTAAGGGTAGGCAATGGGGGTCAAGTGACTTGCCCAGGGTCACACAGCTGAGAAGTGGCCGAGGCCAGATTTGAACCTAGGACCTCCCGTCTCTAGGCCTGACTCTCATTCCACTGAGCTACCCAGCTGCCCCCAGTCTCAACAATTTTTAAGAACATAAAAGGGATCCTGAAACCAAAAAGTTTGAAAACTGTCACTTGAAACAAACAACACAGATATTAAACAAAGTCTCAGATACCTGGACATTTACACATTGAATGAAAACCCAGACAGGTGAAACAGATAATTTACATTATGTCTGAACAAAAGATAAGCACAGGGAGTCAGAGGAGAAGTTATTCTAGAGTTTTATAATTGAGCAGGTTGAGTGTGGTTGAAGTGATAGTTTTCACTTCATTCTGATTAAAGTGGGGTCAGCACAGAGAATGGAGATGGATCCAGGCTGGGACAGAACAGTGGAAAGGACTCTCAGGTTTACTTTCCCTCCCTAGTGTGTTTGTCAGTTAAGTTTCCAATGACAAATGGAATTCTTGAAGAGTGGTAAAAAAGCAATTTGCTTCGGTGAGTTTCTGACCTCTGAGAATTCTAGGACCTTCCTCAGAGTTCTTTCTAAGGCTTTTGTTTGTTCCAAATTCTATGCAGCAATCCCCAAAGTTATTAAGATAGCCAACAACTCTGGGGGAGTAATGTTAGACAGAAAGTCAAACTGCCTGGTTAAGGTTGGGGAGACTTGATACCCACTAGAGCAGTGATTCCCAAAAGTGGGCGCTACCTCCCCCTGGTGGGTGCTGCAGAGATCCCGGGAAATGGTGATGGCCACAGGTGCATTTATCTTTCCTATTAATTGCTATTAAAATTAAAAAAAAATTAATTTCCAGGGGCACTAAGTAATATTTTTTTCTGGAAAGGGGGTGGTGGGTCAAAAAAGTATGGGGACCACTGCACTAGACTAAGGGTGATAATACGATCTCTTTTTAGAAAGTTCCTAGAAAAATAGGCTCATTCCCATATGGATAGAAGGATGGTCACAGAGGGACATCCAAATGACTGCCAGACCGCAGTTCAGTGATTACTGAGTGCAGGTGCCATCCCATTTTTCAATTACACAGAGCTGGCTTCTCATTGACTGACTGACAGACTGACTGACAGCAGGTGTGGTTAACCGGCTGGTCCTTTCATCCTCTGAAATGCATTATCCCTGTCCAAACCTAAACTTAGACATGGTTGGTTTTTTGAGTGTGGTGGTGTTTAAATTTTTTTTTCTTTTTTGCATCTGAAATTACAAAGAGCCTGCCATCCATCATGTTGTCAGCCTGTAAATGGTGACTTCTGTTGAGTCTGACACCACAAGAGTGCAAGAGGGACTGTTGTAATATTGGCTGACTAGACTTGGCCAGATTTGTTATACCTTTGAGAGTGCTACTTTGTCTGTGTCAACAAGAATCTCTCTTAATATTACTCATGTGACTCGACATAATGAATTCAACTGTTTGCTAGAGCAGCAAATGGGTTTCTTGCCAGCAGTGATGGGAATAAGCTAAGAAATAAGATGTGTTTGTATCATGGTAATGTCCATCTATTTGCTTCTGCTGGAGCATATATATTAAGAAAATCACATTTTGCCTGGTTATAAAACTGAGAACCCTGCTTGTTAAATATTTCCACCAAGGTTGCTTCAAATTAAAAATTATTATCCAAATAGCTGCCCCTCTTTCACGCAAAGCATTTAGGTGAAAAGAAATTCCCCAAACTCAACTATCTCAAGTCAAACAGCCTCAGATGAAATCTTCATGGGATGAATAGCTTTATTAGTACAGAAACTTCCAGATCTACCTAGAGAGCAACTCAAGGGAAATGACTGACAGCATATAATCCTTCAGCGGAGTATCAATTGGCTTGGTTAATTGTGCCATGGGACTTACTTTAATCACCTTTGAAATCAAACTGGGAACTAGATTGGTCTTCTCTATCTGATTTTGTAGATTTGGGGAAAGCCTCTAGGTGCCTCCAAATACCCTTCACCAACACCATAATACACTAAATCTCACTGCTGAAGATAAAGCCTGATGGCTAAATCCTCATCTTTGAAAGTTGGACCCAGGTTCCTTCTGGGAGTTCTCATGAAAATTTTAGAATTTATCCAGTCAGCTCTCCTTCAAGACAGCCAGTGAACATCATGAGCATAAACACATTTATTTCAAACAGATGAAGTACCAAGTGAGATTTGGATCTAAGGCTGGGGATAAGGAACAAACTTGTCAAAAGAAAAAGGAAATCCCTTCAGCATGGAGCTTCTTCAGTGAAGATCACGTGGAGGTTCTTGGTGCTCCCTCCCTCCTCCTTTGTTTTGGAATCTCATAGCTCTACTCATTCTTCTTCTGAATGTCCATTCGCTCTGCTCATGCCAAGGCAACCTTGATTCCTGACTCCTGAAAATTTTCAGGAAAAAAACAATTTAGGAAAATTTTCAGGCCCTTGACATAACCTTCAAGAAGACAATGAACCTCATGATCTCTTGGCTACTCTTTTTCCAGGAAGTCTTCTTAAGATCTACCAATTGAAAAAAAATTTTTTTTGAAAATTTTGTCTTAGCTCGAGAAGCCTCAGGCACTGGATGAACACTCAGTGCCTCAACTGCTGCCACTAGCATTGCCTTCCTTCTCGATGTCCTTCTCTATTATCTGTATATATCAGTTAACTCTTAGGACTTGCTTTTTTTTTTTTTCCCCAGTAAGTATCTGTTTTCTGGACAGATGGCCTCAGGGTAAATGGAGTCACTGATTTAAACTTGCCAGTTATAGAAACATGAATTCCTTTGACTTAAGTTTTATCATTTTTTAGAGTACAAATAAACTTTGTAAAGACTTTATCAGTTGTTCACTTAAGGTGCAAACAGTTATCAGTTTCCAGGAAATATTTTGATAGAATAAGGAAGAAATTTTTTGGCCAAGAAAGCAGGAATGGGAGACCGGATGCTCTAAAGGTCACATTTCTTGGGGGCAGCTGGGTGGCTCAGTGGATTGAGAACCAAGCCTAGAGACAGGAGGTCCTAGGTTCAAATCTGGCCTCACACACTTCCTAGCTGTGTAATGTTGGGCAAGTCACTTAACCCCCATTGCTTAGCCCTTATTGCTCTTCTGTCTTGGAACCAATATACAGTAGTGATTCTAAGATGGAAAGTAAGTGTTTTTAAAAAATAATAATAAAGGTCACATTTCTTATTACCATTCAACAAGCACTAGTGCATTAAAAAAACTCAATTAAAAGAAATTAATCAAAATCCATCTTCTCTCCTATCTACCTCTTGCCCAATGAAAAAAGACAAAAACAAAAAAACAAAAACCAAAAAAACCTTAATCAACAAGCATTTATAAGTACATAACAAGGGATAGCCATTAGTTAAAATAGGAACACAAAATCAAAGATTATAAGTTGTTCCCTCAAGGAACTTACATTCTACTTAACAATTTTGCTAGAACTCATACAACCCTGTGGGAAGTGTTTTGGTGGTTTTGGTGTGATTCGCTTCTAATTTTGGTTAGAGGCCAAGGTCGCAGGTCCAGAACAATTTGTTCTGTTATATGGCCTTAGCCTGTACTCTTAATTCTGTTCAGACACCTACTGGTGTTCATTCTGAGTCATACTAGGAGCTAGAAGAAAGAGAAAGCAAGCTGGAAACTCAAATGAGAATGCCCTTCTGATGAGGGAGGAGTATCACTTTCTTGTGCAAAGGGTGAAGGGTGGTACCTGAGTTCCCAGTAGGTGTGGTGAGACAGTCTAAGGATATTGATGGCTGGATAAAGTTTTTTATTTGACTATATACTGGAATGTGGAAAGTATTCAGAAATTTAGTGCTGGCTTCTTATTTAAGTTGCTTTTCTTCCCTAGCCTCAATTTTCTCACTTGGAGAATCCATAGAACCTAGAGGAAGTAGGTTCATTTCTGGTGTATTTGTGGAGAATGAGGAAGTAGGCAACATGGGGAGACTTTTCTTGTTCTCTCTTTTTTCTTTCAGTGTGGCTAATTTTAACAACCAACACCTCATAGAATATTTAGAGATTCACTTTTATCACTGAACATCCAAAGGCCACTACTACCAAAATGATAGGAACTCACCCATTTATATAGTGGGTGAAGATCTTTCCTCACAATAACCCTGTAAAGTTAGCATCGCAACTTTAGAAAATCAGTAATACTTTTATATTAATTTGAATTTTATCCCAATGGTATTGACACCTGAAAAGTTGTTATCTGTATATGTTTGTGTGAGATATATTTATTCAGTCTACAGGAGATATTTTACTTATATAGAATCTATATCTATTCTATAGAGTCCACATTTTGTTGGGACTAAATAAAGATTAAGATGACAATGCTTGGAGGCATGCAGATTCATTGAACCCTAGTGTGGCACAGGGAAAATCTACCAGATATCTTCCCCTGACCCACAAAATAAATGCACATAAATTATCCAGCATTTCTATATATTTCCAACATATCATAGCAGCAAGAGGTAGAAAGAGAAACACCATTTAAAATCACCCTAGACAATATAAAATACTTGGGAATCTATCTACCAAAACAAACACAGGAATTATACGAACACAACTACAAAACACTTTCCAAACAATTAAAACTAGATCTAAACAATTGGAAAAACATTGATTGCTCATGTGTAGGATGAGCTAACATAATAAAAATGACCATTCTACCCAAATTAATTTACCTATTTAGTGCCATACCTATCAAACTACCAACAAACTTTTTTACTGAATTAGAAAAAAAACTATAGCAAAGTTCATTTGGAATAACAAAAGATCAAGAATATCAAGGGAAATAATGGAAAAAAATGTGAAGGAAGGGGGCCTGGCAGTACCAGTTATTAAACTATACTATAAAGCAGCTGTCATGTTAGATGGATTTTGAATGTCTCCTTGTGCTCTAGTCTTAAATCTGAACTATTAGACCAGCCTGGTCAGCTCTTGACCACTACACTTCAAAATAATTTGGTGTTATTTTAAGGGTTAACACAACAAGTTAAAATTGGCTAATCAGATCCAACCTCCTCATGTTACTGATGATGCAGAAATCTTAAAAAGATAAAAAAGGCTAAGCATTCCCTCAGTTAGATAGAGCAGTCCTGCAAAGGCAAGAGCTATGCAGAATGAATGATTTTGCTGAAGGGGGAACAAATAATAAGTGACCTAGACATAATATTTTAGGATGTAAGAAGTTCTTAAAATAGATTTGATCCTCACAACAACTCTTATGAGGCAGGCAGTGCAAATAAATATTATGTAAATATGAGTAGGTTCTATGAATTCTTCCAATTAGCCTCCAAACTCCCTCCACCTAATCCATCAATGTTTCAACAGTCAAGTCTAAGGGCATTTCATGAGGCACACAAAGGTTAAGTGACTTTTTCAGAGTTATAAAACTATTAATTGTCAGATATGTGACCTACCTGCTTGCTCCCCCCTCCAAATCTCATATAGCCCTTCATATCTTTCATGTATGCAGGTATGATTTTGAATTATAATTATATGTACATATGCCACATTACTAGACTTATATAGCATAATAGAAAGAACATTAGATTTGGAATTAGAGATGATCTGAATTTGAATCCAATCCCTACTATTTACTAGCTATGTAACCTCAATGAAAGAAAACCTTTCTGAGTTCACTTTATTTATTGGTATATGGGAAGTACTTACTTCTCCTCTACTTAGCTCCAACTAGTATAGGAATATTCCCCAAATATGGAGAACAAGGGAGTGACTTTCCATTGGCAAGTGTGGTGGGACCCTCTTGATCCATAAATGTGGTTACCAAAGAGTCATTCACTGAAGGCAGTTTTTCATTTGCTTTATGGAGGCCAAATGTCCCAACTCCTTGCTAGCAGAGATTCCAATATAAGCAGATATTGTCATGCTTGGAGATGAAGTTAAAGCATAATCGAAAAAACATGACCAATAGACAGCATGTAATCTAGTTTGATTGGAAAACAAGTCAGAGCTTCTGGAGTTTGGCTTTTCCCCTTGTTTTCTGCCTCCCTGCAAAGGGGATAGGAATCTCTCTTTTTTCTTCTGGCTGTGGACAAGATTGGTGACCCTTGCTGAGTTCATAGGATCATAGATTTCAAGCTGGAAGAAACTTAGTGGTCTGTTTTGAGAGGTTCAGGAAAACTCTTAAGCCTCAAGCCCTCTTGGCCCTGTTTGCTTCCCTGGATATGCCCTTAACCAAAACTGAGCCAGGAAGCAGAGATCCAATTTTGTAATCTCTCATTCCCTGCCTCTCTTCTTAAGACACCCATATACTTTTGGGTTCAGTCAGTCCAGATTTAGGACCCATATTGATTGTAATCTATTATTGCTCTCCTTATAAGAATAATTGTGTGTTTGGGTTTATCAACAAATAATAGATTCTATTTTCATTATACAACAGAAGTCAATTTTGATAAATCAGTATAATATTAAGCTAAGAATTTTCCTATAGAGAATATTCTGATGCTTCCCATTAAAAATCTCTCTCTCAAATTGCTATCCAGATTGGGGAATGGCTGAACAAATTGTGGTATCCATTGGTGATGGAATACTACTGTGCTCAAAGGAATAATGAAATGGAGGAATTCCATGTGAACTGAAATGACCTCCAGAAACTGATGCAGAGCAAAAGGAGCAGAGCCAGAAGAACATTGAACCCAGAGACTGATACATTGTGGTACAATCAAACATAATGGACTTCTCTACTAGCACAATGCAAGGATCCAGAGCAAGGCTGAGGGACTTATGAGAAAGAAAACTAGCCACATTCAGAGAAAGAACTGTGGGAGTAGAAACATAGAAGAAAAACAACTGCTTGATCACATGGCCTGATGGGGATATTATTGGGGATGTAGACATTAAATGATAACTCTAGTCCAACTATCAATAATATGGAATTAGGTCTTAATCAATGATACATGTAAAACCCAGTGGAATTGTGCGTCAGCTATGGGGGTGGGGAGAGAGGGAAAGTACATGAAACATGTAACTATGGGAAAATATTCAAAATTAAAATTAAAAATTAAAAAAAAACTTTCTCTAAAGAAAAGTGACATAGTTATGTTGTGAGATTCAACTTAGTAGGAATGCTATGAACAAAGCTTAGAGATTTCAAGATTTCTGATATCCCAAAGGATTTAGGGGCTCAGCAGACTCAGGAGTCGATGCAAGCTGGGTTTTTTGCTCCCTTCCAACCCAGAAGAGTCAGCTGGAGACTCAGCCTATTTCTGACAGAAGATTGATCATTTTGCAGCCAGATGTTGGACACCTTTTTAAGAAGCTCACTAAAATTCTCCATTCTCACTTATAATTAGGAATGCTCACCAAGTAGCCTGCAGTAGCAGTGCATCCATTATACTTCAGTGGCAACCAAAGAGCCTTGGAGATAAGGAAATAATTATGAAGTCCAAGGAAGAAATGGAAAAAAAAAGCCCAATAGCAGCCAAGTAGCTCCATAATCTATTAACAAATTATTACAGGCTGAAGCAGCCTTTAATGAGATTTTAACAAAAGAAATTGAGTCACTTTCCTCTGGGGTGAAGAGATTTTATTATGATGTGAATGATTAAGCAGGTAAAAGGCCCTTGGAACTCCAATAAAGAAGAAATGTGTAGGAGGCCCAAGGTTGTCTCTTACTAAGCAGCTAGTCTAGACTCCTGCCCAGATGTAAAAGCTTTTAAAGGACAGAGTCCTTAACACATGATTCTGTAGGTGGTTTGAACATAGTGCCTGGAATAATAAGGACAGTGAGATGAATCTTTAGGATTCCTTGCTATTCCTGGTTTTGTGGCAGTATCATGGCAGTATCATCTACATTAGGGAATATTATTAGATTCTTAAATAATTTTCAAGACATAATACATTGAAGGCAACATTATTAGCTTGTGGTAGCTGGTTCAAACTGGGATCATCGGACAATGGCTGAACTCTTAAAGTTTCTGAAAGGAAGTTATATCATCGTGTTCCTGACCTTATAGAAGGTAGCTGAATGTCATATTACATGAGGAAAGTAGGAATTTGAGTAAAGAAGTGGGATATTCAGTTGGTCAGTCAAAATCTCTGTAAAAGACAGTCCCTGCCATTAAGGAGCTCACAATTTAATTCTCACATATTGGATTTCTCCTCCTTTTTATGAATTACACTTTTTCTTACTCTTCCTAACCCCTAGAAACTAGGCAGCTAGGTGACAGAAGAGATAAGAGTACCAGGTCTGAAGTAAAAAAGAGCCGAGTTAAAATCTGACCTTAGGCACTTACTACCTGTGTGATCCTGAGCAAGTTATTTTACCCTGTTTGCCTTAGTTTCCTCATCTATAAAATGACCTAAAGAAGGAAACAGGAAACTACTCTAGTATCTTTGTCAAGAAAAAACAAAATGGAGTCACAAAGAGTTGGACATTCAACAAGAGTTGAAAAAATGACTGAACAACAACAAAGACAATGGTAGGCAAGATACCCTTCCCCTAATGGGAAAAACACATATTCATTAGAGTGCTAATGCTAGAGTTACCTAGGGCTGTTTTATTTAATTTACAAATTAGTATGGTGCAACTGGACATAGGCTGAAATTGTCAGATCTGGGTTTAAGTCCCATCCTTGCCAGTGGCTAGCCTTGGTAAGGCACGTTACATCTCAGCTTCTGTTTCCTCATCTGTAAAAGAAAGATAATACCTGAGCTTACCTATCTCATGAGAGGCAGCCTGTTGTAGTAGAGAGAAATGAGTTAAAGTCCTACCTCTGACACACAGGGGTTTTGCGACTCTGGGCAAGTCACTTAAACTCTCAGTGCTCTAGGCAACTCTAAGACTCTAAGGTATAGAGAAGGAGCTGACCTGCATTTCCTCATCTGGGAATTCTATTTGTCAATGAAGTCACAGGTTTAGTTGCTCCCGATTTCAGAGTTGTAAAGAAATAATGTACAGCATTTGGGGAACTTCAAAGTACTATATAAATGCAAGCTAATATTATTCTAACATACTTAGAAGCCAGTAAGATTAGATTGAGGGACAATAAGAGTGACAGTCCCAGGTGACTCAATTATGATCTCTAACACAATGGACACTGGCAGGTTGGAATGACAGCAGGACTGGGGTGAAGCAGCACCAGTCTCCCTAGTGAGAATATGAGTCAGTGACAGTGACTAGGTTTTTCTCTCCTTCTAGCATGACAGCATAGTAGAGGGCTATGATAACCTTCCATGATGGTACCACATTCCCCTGGAAACAGAGATGTGAGGTGATACTAAGTCGATAACACTAAGAGTATCTTTTTAAGATAATGTCTGAGGAATGCTGATAAATCTGGGGAGATATCTGACCATATAGTTGGAAAAGGGGATACCACCAAACCTGAAGTTCCTAGTGGACCTCCCAATGATACTAGAAATTAATATCCCTCTATAAAAGTCAGTTGACTTTGCCAAGTAGTCTATGGTTCAGAATCAATTAGTGGATTCTGAATAGGATAACAATTTCAGAGATAGAAGATGCTTTGGTGATCATCTCATTTTATAAGTGAGTGAGACTCAGAGATGTAAATTGACTTGCGTAAGGTCCTGCCACCATTAAGTAATAGAACCTGGACCCGAATTAGGATTAGAACATTGGTCTTCTGATTCTCAATCCAATGGTCTTCCGACCCTATCATACTGACCTCAACTTCCCAAATGCTATATAGTTTTCTTCTATGAGATGATCTTCCATGAACAATTTTAGAAGAATCTTAGAACACCTTTGTGAACTTATACAAGATGAAGTGAGCAAATAGGAAAACAATTTATGCAAGGACAACAAGATTATAAAGAAAAAATCTTTGAAAGGCTTTAGAATGCTGATTAATGTAATGATAAACCACGAGTCCAAAGGACTGAATATGAAGCATACCATTTACCTTTTTCCAAAGAGAAGATCAACTTGAAATCCAGAATGAAACATACATTTTTGGACATAGTCAATGTGGGAATTTGTTTCGCTGTTAACATGAGTATCATCTTTTTTCTTTCCTTTTTAAAAAAATTTTCAATAGTGGGGGGAGCAATTAGAGAGGGTCAGGCAATGAATGCTTGTTAAAATAAATACATAGTTTAAAAATAATTGAAAAGGAAATAAACCCCAAAGATACCAATACAAGTTTTTTTCCTAAAGAGACTATTTTCCATCTGCTCTCCATAAATCTTGTAAGAACATAGTTATTTACAATTTGCCTTCTTCAATTAGAATGTGAGCTCACTGAGGCCAAATACTGTTTTTACCTTTCTTTATGTTCCCAGTCTGTAGTATGGTGTCTGGCACATAGTAAGCAAGCCCTTAATAAATGCTTTCTTGAGGGTCAGCTAGGTGGTGCAGTGGATAGAGAGCCAGGCCTGGAGATGGGAGGTTCTGGATTTAAATTTGGCCTCAGATACTTCCTAGCTATGTGACCCTGGGCAAGTCACTTAACCCCCATTGCCTAGCTCTTGCTGCTCTTCTGCCTTGGAACCAATACTCTGTTTTAATTCTAAAATAGAAGGTAAGGGTTCAAACTTAAAAACAAACAAACAAATAAATAAATGCTTATGACTGACTGGTCCAAACACTTAAGGGGTTTGGGGAACTGAATTGCTGAATTGTCCACAGAGAGTCAAGTTTCAGCAGTGACTCTGTTGTATAGGAGCTAGAAGAGGTTTCCTGGTAATGTGAGTGTTTCAAGAATTCTTGGTGGAGATTTTTCTTACACTTTTGTGTGTTCAAAAAAGGTAACTCAGGCTCTTATTTCTAGTGATTCCTTGACAGCAGCGGTTAGGGACTGGACATCAGATTTCAATCCTGGAAGCCCTGAGAAGTTAACTGACTTTCAGTCACACAACCAATAGGTGTCAGAGACAGACTTGAGTCTAGGTCTTTATGGCTTTGCATTTAGCCAACTCTTTACAACACACCACATTGCCTCTGGTTTTCAAGTTCAGAAAGGGTTATCATATGAATGATGCTTTCCAAGTTGATCTGTTGACAAATGGAAGTAGAGGAAATGGTCTAAAAAGTTTTATTAAGAGAGTTGTATATCAGATAAAAGGAAGGCAGAAAAGTGGTTCAATATGGAAATTAACTGTGATTACACCCTTTAAAGAATTCCATGCATAGTTAGAGTGCCCAATTAAGGCTTGTTGATGGGATGAAGATTATATACCAAACAGATAGTTCAAAACCACTGGGAATTCCTTTTAATTCCCTAGTCAAATGCAGTAGGTTATCACTGGGTTAACCACATCTTAATTGGGTTTGGAAATATGAAATGAAAAATAATAATAATAAAAACTATTGAACTAGAATATTTTACATAGACAAAGTATATAATTACACTTCTAGTACTTTAAGAGTTGTGGATGAACTAGATATCGTGAGATAAAGGCTACTTGTTATGTCAACACGTGTGTCCAGGCTGCTTTACTCAGTGAGTCAGACACGCCACTAATGAGGCAAAGGCTGTAGTTTAGATCCCTTAGGGGTCAATTAGCTTTGTGCAGGGGAAAAATCTCTGTTCTATAACCCCAGGCTGCACCCCTAACTCCAGCTATCCATCTTGCGAATGTCTGCTGTTGCACACAGGAGGGACCAACCAAGAATGTATGGATGCTGCAGTACAATCCATCTCTTCTATTTGAAAAAATCATTCAAAGGATAGGTTCTACTGATGTATGCCAGGGATGAAGAAGAGAAAGAGGATTATCATTTCTTGCAAAAGATGCCTTCCTTTCATTTCTCTCAGGAAATCACATGTGCAAATACAAAAATGCCATTTGAGTAAATCAATCTTCCTTTTCTCCTTTAAACTGATAACAGCTTTCTCTTTGACCCTGAAAACCACTACTGAGGCTGAGAAAGGTCAGTGGAAGTCACCATCAGATTCAAGCAAAGAAAGGAAGATGGGAAAAAAGTTGACATTCATATATCATTTTTGTTCACATTTTGTATGTCTTGTTTGAATGTAGTAGTATGCACATTGCCTCCCCATCTGACTGTGAGCTCCTTGAAAGCAGGGATTGATTTTTGTTTTTCTTTGTGACTCCAGGATTTATTTATCATTGATGATTGACTTGGCTTGACTTTATGAACATGACCTCGTTTGATACTCATAACAATTCTGTGAGATTAGTACAAGTCTTGTTCTCATCTTAAAGATGAGAAGACATCCTCAGAGAGATTAAATTATTTACCTAAGATTAAGTAACTCATAAGTCTTGGACTAAAACCCAGGTCTGCTCCCAACTTCAATTCCTTTGCTTCTCCCACTATGTACAATTTGATGAGAAAGGAAGGATTCTTTCTTTTTGGAAGGCCCCTAAAAGCCCAGCCTCCTCATTTTACAGATGAGGAAATAAGCCCATTCAGAGTAAGTAAGTTGGTCATGACCAACATGAGTTGGTATTAAGTAGCCTAGCTGCTAGATGGCATTCTTATGTATGTGAATATATATCAGGGTCTCATCATATGTGTATGTGTGTGTTTGGTGTGTGCACACATGCATATAAATGCAATTACACAAATAGTTTTTATTTGTAAGTTGGTTGTATAGAATTTGGAACAAATTTTCTATAGAAAAAAGTCAGTGATGACCTTGCAGTAGTTGGAAGCCCATTTTAAATAATAGTCTCTGGGAGAAGGGGAAGGAAGGGATAAGTAATGGCATTGAGGAGAAAAAGGGGGTTCCTTTGCTGAATCCCACAAGAGTAGCTATTCCCAGGCAGTCATACCCAGGTAGTCATTCAGAGTATGAAATTAACCTATAGTTTTACTTATGTACATAAGCTTGAAATTGCCTGTATGTGTATAGATGCATCAGAGTAAGGAAAGGGATACAAAAAATAGGGGGCAGGAGTAGGGAGAAAGACGGAGACAGAAAAGAAAAAGATAACAGAGGGGCAAGAAGGAAAGAAATAGAAATAGGATATATATACAGGGTCCACCATGAAATTATTTTCATTTTACTACCTTGTGCAAAAAAATCACATACACACAAAACACCTGATTCTGCAGTTCTGATTTATTTTGACTCAGCTGGCATCAATACATTTTCTTATCATTGTCTTATAATCCATGTCCATGGGGAAGGGAAAGGAAATATACATTTATGTTGTACCTACTATATGCTAGGCACTATGCTAAGCATTTTAAAAATGTTGTCTCATTTGATCCTCACAACAATCCTGTGAGGTAGTTACTGTTATTATTCCCATTTTACAATCAAGAAAACTAAGGGCAAATGGAAGTTAAATAATTTGCTCACAGTTATATTGTGACTAAGTGTCTGAGACTGGATTTGAACTCAATTCCAACTCCAGATCCAGTACTACAGGAGAAGCAACTTCCAGAACACCAGCTTAAACAGAGAAGCATCAGCTCAGTTGATATTCTCAGTCTGTAAGACTTGGCCATCTGGATTCAGAGCTCTCTACACTATGAAACAAAATGAATTTCAAATGATATTGAGGGATCCTGTCCATTTCCCCCTACAGTCTTCATTTCTGATTCAATTTTACATGGTTTCTGACACTGATCAGTCTATTCTGTGTCTGGGGATCAACCTATCCAAAGTGTGCCCAATAATTTTGATCTTTGGGTATAAATACATCTCCACACTTTGAAGATCCCTGCTTCCTAGAAATCTGATGATTTGACACACGACAAAGGGTGAGTAGATCTCTGCCTTTGTGTTTGGGACCTCCAAATTTAGATCATTTAGTAATACCTATATTAATGTTTTCTCTTTTCCTCTCCCTCTCTTTGTCTCTGTCTCTCCTTCATTCACACACACAACACAAAAAATCAATGAAAACAGCTTTTTAGTTGGAGACCAATAAGAACCAAGAAAACTTTTTCCTACCCCCCCACTATATATACATTATACATACACATACATATATAATGCATTACATATAGTATCTATATGTGTATATCTATACATACATGTATATGTACATATACACAAACACATATATGCAATACATATTTTATGTATAATATCTGTCTAGCTATAGCTCTACCTCTATATGTGGCAGAGACTTGGAGCAAAGGATTTTAGTGAAGGCACTTGAATGCCCAGATCCATCAATCCAAGGGATTTTTGTTCTTTACCTTTTCCCCTTCATCTTAATAACATGGGGGACCAAAAGAGAAAATAAAAAAACTATTAGATCCTGACAGCCCCTAGAAGTTTGTAGAGGTGTCAAAGAGGGATGCACTGGAAGAAGGGGAAAGGGAAGGGTAAAGTAGGGCAAATTTTCTCATATTGAGGAGACACATAAGGAAAGTTTTTTATCATGGAAGGAAAAATTGGGGGAAGGTAGCAGGCAATACTTGAACCTCATTCTCATCAGTGTTGATTTAAGGAGGGAAGAATATATATATACATACTCAGTTGGATATAGAAATCTGTCTTTTAAAATTTTTTTATTTATCTTAAAATATTTTCCCATGGTTACATGATTCTTGTTCTCTCCCTATCCTCTTCCCTCCCTACTCCCAGAGTTGACAAGCAATTCCACTGGGTTATATATGTGTTATCACTTGATACCTATTTCTATATTATTTATTTTTGTAATAGATCTTTTAAAAATCCAAACCCCAAATCCTACACCCATATAAACAAGTTGATAAATCATATGTTTTCCTTCTGCATTTCTACTCCCACAGTTCTTCCTCTGGATGTGGATAACATTCTTTCTCATAAGTCCCTCAGGATTGTCCTGGATCATTGCAATGCTATTAGTAGCAAAGTCTATTACATTTGATTGTGCCACAATATTTCCATTTCTGTGCACAATGTTCCCTTGATTCTGCTCCTTTTGTTCCACATCAGTTCATGGAGGTCTTTCTAATTTGTATAGAAATCAGGCAGTTTATCATTCCTTATAGCACAATAGTATTCCATCACCATCATATACTACAATTTGTTCAGTCATTCCCCAATCAAGGGGCATCCCTTCATTTTTCATCTTTTTTGCCACCACAAAGAGTGTGGCTATGAATATTTTTGTATAAACATTTTTCATTATTATCTCTTTGGGGTACAAACCTAGTAGTGGTATGGCTGGATCAAAGGGTATTTATTCTTTTAAAGCCCTTTGAGCATAATTCCAAATTGCCTTCCAAAATTAAAAATCTGTCTTACCTAATAAGGAGACATTCGGGGAAGGGGATAACAGATATTGTGGGGAGATAATGAGGGCAAAGGCAAATTTGGGGAGGCAGTGATTAAAAACAGCCTATTGAGGAAGGACAGGATAAAAGAGAGAGAAGGATAAAAAGGAAAATGAGATGGAAGGAAATAGTTAGTTAGTGGTTATAATTGTGAATGTTAATGGGATGAGCTAAGCCATAGAACAGAATTGGATAGCAGAATGGATTGGAAACCAGATTCCAAAGTTGGAACAGAAAGATACACAGAGAAATGAAGGGCTGGAGCAGAGCCTATTATGTTTCAGGTGAAGTAAATATGGCAGGGGTGGCAATTAGACAAAGCAAAAGCAAAATTTGACTTAACTGAAAAAGGTAATTTCTTTATTTTAATAAAAAGATACCACAAACTGAATTAATATAAAAAATTTTATAGCTAAAGATATTTAAAATAAAATAATAAAAAATAAAATAAAAAATCTTATAAAGACCCCATTTCTCAAATATATAAGGAATTGAATCAAAATTTAAAAAATAAGATCTATTCCCAACTGATAAATGGTCAAAATATATGAAGAGGCAGTTTTCAGAAGAAAAAATCAAAACTTTTTACAGTTATATGAAAAAATGCTCGAAATCCCTATTGATTAGATAGAAGCAAATTAGATCAACTCTGAGATACTGCCTCACACCTATCAGAAATGACAAACGCTGGAGAGGATGAGGGAAAATAATTACACTAAAGAATTGCTGCTGAAGCTGTGAAGTGGTCCAACAATTCTGGAGAACAATCTGGAATTATGCCCAAAGGGCCATATATATATCTGTACATACCCTTTGACCTAGCAATACCACTACTAGGTCTGTTTACAAAAGGGATAAAAGAAAAAAGAAAATGACTCATATGTACAAAAATATTTATAGCAGTTCTTTTTGTGGTGGCAAAGAATTGGAAACTGAGAGGATGCTCATTTGATGAATGGCTGAATAAGTTGTGACATATGATTGTGATGGAGTACTATAAGAAATAAGGAGGGGAGTGTTTTCAGAAAAAAAACATGGTAATACCTATATGAACTGATGCAAAGTGAAGTAAGAACTGAGTGATCATTGTGCACAGTAATAGCAGTGTTATAATGATGAACAACTGTGAAAAACTTGGCTACTCTCATCAATACTGTGTTCTAAGACAATTCTAAAGGACTCATGATGCTATCCACCTCCAAAGAGAGATTTGATGAATTTTCAATGTGAAGTATAATTTTCTCTTTTTCTTCCCTTTTTCAATATGGCTAATATGAAAATATGTTTTGCATAATTTCACATGCATAACTGACATATTGTTTTTCATCCCAGTAGACATAGGAGGGATATGAGGAAGAGAGAAAATCTGGAACTCAAAATTTAAAAAGAAAAGAATGTTAAAAATTTTAAAAGATTGAAAACTTATAGGTATTACTTAGCTGGCTGACGGTTATGTGTTCCTAAAAAGCTTGGTCCCTGGAAGTGAAGACTGTCCTTTTGGAGAGGAAAAAGGTGACAACATCCAAGATATTGCTATATGATGGTATTTCCCCAACTTTTAGGGGGAGAAAATCAACTGCAGGTTTTTCCCACACAGACTGATACTGGAAGAGTTGAAATCTAAGTCTATGGCATCTGAGACATAAAAATAGATGATAGAGAGCACTTAGCATTTCACTCAAGGACTGCAACTGAAACTAGAAAAACTTCCCAAACTCATATACAGATGGACTATACCTGGCTATGAAATGAAGACTAGTAGAGTATTGCCTGACAGAGACAAAGCCCCACATAGAATCAACAGGGAGTTGATCCACTAGAATCAATTTGAAGACCTCACCAGATGGAATTAGACCTTCTACCATCAGGGCTGCGAGTTGTCTTTTGCCATCTTTACATTTTTCACATGTGTTCTGTTTCTATATGGCACCCCCAGGTGACAATCGGTGAATCGATGAGGCAATCGCCAGGGCCTCCTGCAGAAAGAATATTAAACTAAACCACAATCTGAGGAAGTAAACCAGAATCCTTGCTGTTTCACACCATGTTCACTGGGAAAGCAAAATCTGGAATAGGACAGAAGGCAAGAAAAGCAGCCTGCTAAAGTCCAGGAAGTCATAGAATTTGAGAAAAATAAGTATAAAGGAAAACAGTTATGGTTTGTCTGATGAAACTCTCATGACAAAGGTAGCAATCTTTTTTGGAATTGATGTATTCCCATGTCCAAGTTTCACTCTCAAAGAATGCTTTGGACTTGGATCCAGATAGATATCATGGCCCTGGACCACCATTATCATGCTGGTTTTTTTCCCCCTGGATCAGTGTTGTGAGATCCAACGTACCTTTAGTGCAAAACACAAGAAATAGAGAAGTGTTGGCAGTCCAAAACTTCAAGGGATTTGAGCTGAAATAAATGAGCTAAAACCAAGACTGATTACAGATTCAAAGGTCAAAGGGACATCAGTGGTCATCTGCTCCAACCCCAAGTTCAAGGGAGATAAGGAATTTGCCCAAGGTCACATAGATAGCCAAGCTCCAGAGTCGAGATTTGTATTTCCAGCATTTAGAACAGTGTCTGGCAGATAGTAGGTACTTAAAAAATGCTTGTTTTTCCTGTATATATCTTACTTGGACATGGTTGTTTGCATGTTGTCTTCCCCATTAGAATGAGAGCTCCTTGAGATGAGAGATAATGATTTTGACTCTTTCCACATCCCCAGAACTTAGCACAGAACCTGACACATAGGAGGCACTTATATGCTTGTTGACTTGATTCAATCAGTCCCCTTTCATGTCTTCTTTTATACAATGCTATTAATAGTCCTCTCCTTCTGAAACAACTTTAGTCCTTTTTTTCTCCTTTGGTCCCTTCATATCTATGGACAAATTACTCAGAGGTCTCCTGTCCTAAAGTTCAGTTACATCAGTGGTTCCCAAACTTTTTTGGCCTACCACCCCCTTTCCAGAAAAAATATTACTTAGCCCCCTGGAAATTAAATTTTTTTAAATTTTAATAGCAATTATTAGGAAAGATAAATGCACCTGTGGCCATCACTGCTTCCCTGGATCACTGCAGAACCCACCAGTAGCACCCACTTTGGAAATCACTGAGTTACATTGTAGTACCAAATATAACATTAGACCTCAAATGATGAGGATAACAATCTCATATTTATATGGCTAGTTAACTCACTAGTTTATGAGATAACTAAATCATATTTAAGGCTCATATAGACATATGGTTAGAGATGTTTTCTTTGTTTCCAGTTATTAGCTTGAGTTGCTGTCTTCAACTAAGGTGCTAAATGGTCTCTTAAAATTAAGTTTATATAGTACTTAGTAGTAATCTTATAGATTAGATAATGCTAATATCATTTTGCAGATAAGGGAATTGAATTTGAGTGGTTAAATGACTTGCCTAAGGTCACATAGTAAGTGTTGGAGAAGGGACTGAAATTCCAGTTTCTTTTCACTCTAAATCTCATCCACTTTACATAACACTATATTGCCTCTGCTGTCATCTATCTTCCAGGTAAGGAGAAGGTAGCTAGAAGTATACACTATAAACCAATATGGATAATTTATAATGATGGGAGTTTGGAATCACTCCTGAGACCTTTTGATGCAAGCAGGATACTTTTGTGAAATATTTAATTTTCATGGCACAGGAGAAAACTGTCATAGTATATGGGACTGCAAGGGATTTAGAGAAAGCCAACTCTCCTCCATTTTCCTACCTCTCAAATATCTCCTAGTTTACAATAGTACTTGTAATTACACTAAAGATACAGAGCTTTAGGTGTCAGTCATCAAGCATTTATTATATACTTACTGTTGCCATTGAAATTATGGTAAATTAAGGCACAAAGGTCTAAGTATGTCCAACTTATTTTATTAGTAAAGCACAAATTTATCAATAAATAGCACCTCCAGCAAAACTAAGATTCCAAATGAAGGGGACAGCTCTCTTTTATAGTTTTGTGAAGTGCAGAAAATAGAAAAGCTAGCATCATAGATGGAAGAAAATATGTTTGGTTGGAAATAGGAAATGAGGTCTACCAACAACTTCCTCCTTCCTTCTCATGATTAAGAAATGCTCATTGTTTCATTTTGGTCACATCTATAAGGACAGAGATAGCACACCAGACTTCTTTAGAACAAACCAGATATCCTTGAAGGATAGCTTGGTGATATAAAGATACTAGACAAGCCTCCCTAGTGTCCACTTGCATCCTTTAAGGGTAATAGATTTCCTTGATACAAGATTTAAATTGGACTTCTATACTTAACTCATTGAAGGACAGCTGAATTTCTGAAGTTCAGAGACAAAGAATCATGACTTAGGCAGTTACAGGACAAAATCAATTAACTATAAATATGATCAATAAATGCTACCAAATTCCATTATTCCATTACTATGTTCCAATCATTGTGTGAAGCACTAGGGCTACCAAAAGGGGAAAAACCACAGTCTATGTCCTCACCAACTCTAAGGCAACATGCAAAATAACTATGTACATATAAGATATAAAGAGTATAAATGGATTGTAATTTTAAAGGAAAGGATTGAAGTTGAGGGACTGTAGCCAGGGGGCCAGCTCTAATATGCATAGTGGTTATTTGAGGTATGTGGCCCCAAAGGGTGTGTAAAGGAGGTGGTGGAGGGCAGAGCTATGTCAGTGTTCTTATATAGTAGCCATGTTTCCAGGTGGCTGTGTTTAAAAGAACTTGGGTTTTTTCATAGCCGCATTATGGAATCTCAGAATATTATAATTTCTCAAGTTACAATACATTTAGTAAGCTCCTATTATATACCAGGGACTATGATTAAAGGATTAAAAAAAAGGAGACAAAATAATCCCTTCCCTCAAGAAGCTTACAATCTCCTGAGGTAGAGAACATATAAACACCTATGTACAAACAAGATATATTCAGTGAAAACAGAGGATATTATGAGAGGGAAAGCATAGATTCTTCCTTCTTCTCCTCCTTTTTCTCCTTTTCCTCCTCTTCCTTAATTCTCTTCCTCCTTTCTTTTCCTTCCTTCCTTCTTGTTCTTCTACTTTTTTCTAATTAAGAAAATGGAAAGTCCTCTCCTCAAGCAATTTCCCTTCTACTTGGTCCAGTTGGATGTTCTGGAATAGTTTGGGGGAAAAGAGACCCTTGGGCATCAAAAATCCTCGTTATTTATATCTAATCTCACTTAGCGTTTTCTTCCTTCTCTCTCTATTTCTTTTCTTGGTCTTTACTGGCCATTACTCCCAAACTGCTTGGTTTGCTTGTCCTATCTCTATCTCATTATAGCTGTCAGCATTCTGTGCCTAGGCCCTCAGGGTACTCCAGTTCTCTCAGGTACTCCTGGTCTAAGTATAGATGCCTTTCTTTCTTCCCTTTTAGATACCCTGACATAGAGTTTGGACTTTTCAAAAACACTTTAAGATCACTGAAGAGAATTAAGGGAAAAGAACAAAAATGTGTAGATCCCAGAAATGCTGAGTTATAGAATATGGAAATATAAACCTGAAATAAAGACATTCCTAATATACCACAGAGGTACAAGTTTCCTGGGCTAAACCTCGTTTAATTCATATTTGGCTTTTGGCCCAACATTCAGGATCAGCTGCCACACTATTCTCAGAAGACCCCACAATACTCTTGCCAGTATTATTTAGAGCCAAAGTTTATAGTATCATATAGATTTAGAGCTGAAAGGAAAACTCAGAGGCCATCTAGTCCACTTTTATAGTTGAAGAAACAGAGTCCTAGAGAAGGTAAGTGACTCACCCAAGATTGTACTGGTAGGTAAGTAACAGAGCTGTGATTTTAACCCTGGCTCTCTGAATTTAAATCCAGTGAGCTTTCCATTGTATCACATTGTCCCTTGTAGTTCTAATACAGTCTATGATTCTTTGACATGAATATTTGGGGCACTAGTTGCCTTTAGGATATGTTCCTGTGGTTCTGAGAAGGCTTTGAGAATGGGGGAGGTGAGTGTAAAGGAAAAATTTAAATGATGCAAAAGGGGTAGCTTATTAGATTAGATACAAAAGGCTATCTCGGGTCTGTTAAAGTATCATGAAACATATCAGTTTACATTTATTAAGATTCTGAAACCCTCTTCTGCTGCCTGAAGCATTCATTTCAAAGCTTTCACAACACTAACAAATTTCTCATTTCCTTCACAAATTCTTCTTCCATCCGTGGGATATTTAATACCTAGAGCTTATCAGGATTATTGCTTACTATTATAGCAAGTGGCAAAGATCATGCTAAGTATTTTACCTAAAAGGAATTGAGTATAATATAATGATCCTTATTCAAAAGGCCCCCTACCATTTTGGGGGAGGCAACTATCTAAAGAGCTCATTTCATTATTTTTTATCTTGTTAATATTTTTCAGATTTGAATAAATTTCCAGCAACAAAATATTGTCATACAGTGTATATAAATACATCTATATCTACCCCCCCCCTCTCTGCTTCTCAGCCTCTCTCTTTTTCTATCGATCTACCGATATATTAATCAATCAATCTATCTATGGATGGATAGAAAGTTACCATTTAGAATCCCTTAAAGGTTTTATATATAAATTTGCAAAGGACTTTACATATATTATCTCATTTGGATTCCTCCCTCGAAGTAAGGAAGGACATTCTTTTGTGTATAAGCAGTCCTTAAGAATTCCTGAGGAAAATGAGAAATCCAGCATCCTACTGCATCATATTTGCAGACCATACCTATCGATATTTCCTTTGCAAGGATTCTTTAGTACCTAATTCACAAAAGAAGTAGCCCATTTAACACCACATCTGTATGGTGCCAGGACTTTTAGATGGTTCATAAAAAATTTAGTCAACTATTTAGATGAGTTGTTATGTACACTTAATTACATCTCGGGTTGGCACTCAAAACAAAATTGTTAATAAATGACCAATTAAAAATTTTTTTTTGAATGTCTACTACCATAGTGGTTTGAGAGGGTAATGGGGGCCTTGCCCTCAGAGCATGTGCCCAATGGGGGTGGAGTTTGATGAGTTTCTACTTCAAGATAATATATAATGGAAGGACTGTGGAACATGTACTGTGAAAGTTTACTATATATTTACTGTGAGGTGAAGAAAAGCTTTTTTTTTTCAAACATTTATTAATATTCATTTTTAACATGGTTATATGATTCATGCTCCTCCTTTCCCCTTCGCCCCCTGCACTCCCCCCACCCATGGCCGATGCACATTTCCACTAGTTTTGTCATGTGTCCTTGATCAAGACCAATTTCCAAATTGTTGGTGGTTGCATTGGTGTGGTAGTTTCGAGTCTACATCCTCAATCATGTCCACCCCGACCCATGCGTTCAAGCAGTTGTTTTTCTTATATGTTTCCTCTCCTGCAGTCCTTCCTCTTAATGTGGGTAGCAAGAAAAGCTTTTTAACTGGCTGCTGAGTTGGAACTGAGTATGCATTCAAAAGATTAAAATGACCTTAAATTTCATAGTGAGAAGAGATGCAGGAATTGTTGTAAGCAAGAGTGTGCTGATAAATGTTTAACATCTGATTCTGAAAAAAAATGTACACACAATACTTTTAATTTGCATTATTGATATTTTCTCTATCACTTTCTTAAGTCTAGACAACAAAAAACAATAAATCAAGCCCTGATTTGTAAAATTCACAGATTTTCTAGGTATAAATGCTCACACTGAAAATTTAAGAAAAATTAAGGCTATCATGGGCCTGTGCGAAGCAGCTCCAATATGATCCTGGCTATAAATCTCTCCAGCTGGGAAAAGAGGTAACACTAGGGGCCTATTATCCCCAGTTGGACCAACATGGGACTTTGGTTTCTTCTTTTCCTGTTGTGTTCATGATTTTCTAATTTTAGGTGAGTTAGTTTTGAGGTGTGAGCTTTAAAAAGTCAGAAAAGCTATCAGAGACCCAGGAATTGAAAGCTATGGCAGAGATGGCTGTAGTTGCTGCAGCCAAGTGGTCTGAGGAACCAGCATAGCATGGAGGAGTGATCTGTGCAACCCAGCCCAATAGTGAGTTTACTTGTCAATCAAGACTTAGGGAGCAATTGCCTCATTGGCTATGCCAAACCTGGAAGTAAACTAGATGGGGCAAATGTTTAGAAGTAGCTACTTTAAGTTTAAATTTATGGAGTGGTATATAAAATGGAGATGACACCTCTGGTTGTAAACTTTGGTTCTTTTTAGTAAACATCTCTTTCTAAAACCAAATTGATATTCATCAGTTATTAGTCATATCACTAGGTTAAGTTATATCGAGAGAACTAGATAGGGATTCAGAGCAATAGTTATAAAAGGATACCATAGCCTTTTAGGAAATCTATAGAGCCCTGAGGGGATTCTAAGCAGGTAACCTTGATCTAGAGACTCAATCCACCAGTGCCTTGGGATTGAAGAGAGCAAGCCCTGAGCTTATATGTACTACACTAGGTTTTGTGAGTAATACAAAAAAAATAGATCCCTTATCTCAAGAAACCTATAATCTAAGGATATAAAATATATAGACATGAAAAGTTAATAAGCAATGCAACACAATATGTGTTTAAATACTAATTAGGCATTTAGGTTAGGGAGAGATTATTATGAATGGTCAGGGAAACATTTAGAGGTGGTGTGATTTGCTTGAGTTGAACCTTGAAAGATGGCCAGGATTTGAGTACATTGGGTGAGTGAGTAGAGGGTCAGAATTCATGAAGGGGGAAAATGGAAGAAGCAAAAGCTTAGATATAGGAAGGAAAAAGATATATTTAAGATACAGTGAATTGACTGGGTTGAATGGAGCAAGGGCAAAAATGGTAGCTAATATTAGAAAGGTTAACTGGAACCAGATGGTTAGAGGACTTTGAACTTAACCTGAGCACTGCTGAAAGGGTTTAGAAACATCAGTTTTTTTGGGACTAATTTTGACTAATCTAGGAAATGAGGAAAAATTTAAAAAGGAGAGAGAGAGAAGTGAAAAGAAAAGGATCAAGAAAACGAAATCCTTGGCACATAGTAGAATAATAGGATTTGTAAAGTTGGAAGGAAACTTAGAGATCTAACTTCATCATTTTTATAGCTAAAGCAAATTGAGACCCAGAGAAATTTTTCTAAGCTATTTTTCTAAGATCAAAGCTATTCGGTAACAGATACAGGTTATAGGTAACAGGCTCATGCCTCTTGGTTCACAGGCCAGGCCAGGAGACTTTCTACCACATTGCATTGCCTCTGGTAGAAGATAGTTGTTTACTAATCAAAGAGAAAAGACACAAGCAATCATACTCTTTGAGACTCTAGAGGGGAGAACTGGCATCAGTAGATATAAGTTACTCATAAGGAGATGTCTGCTTAATATAATAAAGAACTTACTGGGCAGCTGGGTAGCTCAGTGGATTGAGAGTCAGGCCTAGAGATGGGAGGTCCTAGGTTCAAATCCAGCCTCAGACACTTCCCAGCTGTGTGATCCTGGGCAAGTCACTTGACCCCCATTGCCTACCCTTACCACTCTTCCACCAAGGAGAAGTTGAGGGTTAAAAAAAAAAAAAAGAACTTGCTACCAATGAGAGCTGCTCAGTGGTGGATTGGGTTGACACTCAAGGACAAGATGCTAGAAAGATTTTAGAGATTGAAAGAGTTGTTGCTGGAGGATGCCACAGTTAGGAACTTACTTGTGTGTTTAGATAGCAAAGGCAATATGATTAACCATTGCCTTCTAACTGTTTTAAGTGCTAAAACAGTGAGGGAAAGGTGGCAGTTACAACACACTCTCCTACATACACTCCCTTCATTTTCATACCACATACCTAATCCCATTATTTTCCTCCCCACTTCATTAGAATAATAGATCCTAGGGAAGAGGGAAGCCATAAGCAATATGATAAGAATAAAACTTTCTCTTTGATGGCAAGACACTTTTAAAAAAACATTTATTAATATTTATTTTTTAGAAAAGTTGACATGGTTACATAATTCATGCTCTTATTTTCCCCTTCACCTCCCGAGCTCCCCCCACCCCATGGCTGATGCACATTTCCACTGGTTTTATCATGTGTGGTTGATCAAAACCTATTTCCAAATTGTTGATAGTTGCATTGGTGTGGTAGTTTCGAGTCTACATCCCCAATCATGTCTGCCTTAACCCATGTGTTCAAGCAGTTGTTCCTCTTCTGTTTCCACTCCTGTAGTTGGCAAGACACTTTTAATTCCAATCTGACCTGTCTCTTAGGAGCAGGATCTCCAAAATGAAGTGATTATCAGATCTTGCATACATCATAGAATTCTAAAGGTGAGATTTAGTTTCTAACTCTAGAACAAGGTTTCTAAATCTGGGGTCCACAGACTTCTGAGGAGTCTATGGGTAGAATTCAGGGCATTTGGATGGGAAAAATATGTTATCATTTCTATTAATCTGGCTGAAATTTATTTCCTTAAATTAAAAAAAAAGTATTATTCTTGGAAGATGTTGATAAGTTTCACCTGACTGCCAAAGAGGTCTATGACACAAAAAATGTTAGCAACCTTTGCTCTAGAACAGGGGTTGGCAACGTATGGCTCTTCCTGCAGGAGCCATAAAGTCATTTTTTTTCAGGCACTGTTACAGGAGCCGCACTGTGAGCACTGTACGGCTCTCACGAAATTACATTTTTAAAAATGTGGCGTTTATGGCTCTCATGGCCAAAAAGGTTGCCGACCCCTGCTCTAGAAGGAGTTAGGTGGCAGTGATATCCAGCAGATAAATCCTAGGGCTTTAGGAATTGATTCTGGAAAAGAAGGTTGAATATAATTTCTATAAAAAAGATATGTAATCAATCAATAAGAGGTAGCTAGGTGGCATAATGGGTAGTGTACTGGGCCTGGATTCAGAAAGATGAGTCTTCCTGAGTTCAAATCTGATCTTATACACTAACTGGCTGTGTGACCCTGGGCAAGTCACTTAACCCTGTTTGCCTCAGTTTCCTTATCTGTAAAATAAGAAGGAAATGTCAAACCACTCTAGTGTCTTTGCCAAGAAAACCCTACTTGGGGTCATAAAGAGTTGAACATGACTGAAAAATGACTGACTGACAGTCAAACAATAAACCAACAAGCATGTATTAAGTTCTTACTGTGTGCCATGTACTGTGCTAGACACAGAAGTTTGCTGTTGTTCATCCCTGTGAGTGGCAGTTGTTGGAGATGACTGTCTCGTACACCATAGGTTTTGCTACCCAAGATTATAAGGTAGCAAAAATTATGGTCTAGGTGATATTACTATTCCTAGAGCTCCTATGCCATCTGTCTTAATGGCAGTTGGACAGCCATTACTGGTGATCAGGGAGGTGGATCTTTCTCCACTATTATTTCTGCCCTCAATGATGACTATGAGGATTTTGTTGGAAGCAAGTCTGGTGGTTTGGGGGACCCTGTTAACCCCAAAGCTCTTGAGTTTATAGTCCTGAACTATCTTCTTCAGAGTCTAAAAGAAAATGGTAGTCAAGGTGGGGATGGTGATTTGACTTGCCTGGCTCATGCTTACCCCCATCTCTCCCTCAGGATGTCTTGCTATTATAGTGAGGCTAGCTTGCCTGCTTTATGAGAAGACAAGCCCCTAGAAAAACACATACAGAATTAATATATAAAGTCTATAAATATGCATATATTTATATCCACGCAAAACTAAATACAAAGTATTTTAGTTGAGAAGGCACTAGCAGTTGGAAGAATCAGAAAATGCTTCATGGAGAAGATGGTGCCTAAATTAAAGCCTAACAAGAAAGTCAGGGTAAGGAGGGAGGGCAATACCAGGCACGGGAAGAGCCAGTACAAAGATTTGGAAATGAGAGATGGAATGTTATATTTGAAGAACAGTGAGAAGTCCAGTTGGATTACTTATTGTAAGAGAGGAGATAGTGTTCAATGAGCCTAGAAAGTTGGAACTATGTTGTATAAGGCTTTAGAAGCTAAATAAATAAGTTGATTATTTATCCTAGAGGCAGTAAGTCACTGGAATTGGTTGGGTAGGGGAGTCATATAGCCAAAACTATACTTAAGGAAAATTACTTTAGCAGCTTTGTATAAGATGGACTGAGATGGTAAGAAACTTGAGTCAGGGAGACCCACTGGGAGGTTTATGCAATAAAGTAGGTGATGAGGACATAAACTAAGGTGGTAGCTGTGTGAGTGGAGAGGAGGAGTTAGAATTGAAAGATGTGAAAACTGAAATGGCAAAATCTGATATCTGATTGGATATGAGGAATGAGGGAGAGAGAGGAGTTCAAGATAATGCTGAGATTATGAACTTGATTACTTTTTATCTTGAGGCAATCTTCAATGAGTTCAGTAATAGTCTCTGGAGAGATTTAGAAAAGAGATTTGTGACCCTATTAACATTCAACAGATACATCATGAATTACATATAACTATTATTCATAAGATCAGATGAATACAGCAAAACAAAATGCCAGTAATTCCTTTCATGTCTATAAGGAGCCACAAGAAGCTCAGGGATGTTTGCATTCTGCTTTCAAATTTACACCTTCAATGCACTTTGGTGATCTTTCCTGCATGTATCAACTCAAAGGCTTCATTAAATTTGATCAAAAGGTAGATATGAGTCAAAAACTCATCAAATTTGATCTTCTTTGACTATATGCAGACCAGCTTTGGGACACTTTCTATCCTCTAAAGGCTGTGTTGATACCAGCTGAAATGGATGAGTGGAGATCCCCTCACCTGGAATAGCTTGTGAAAGGGAATTTTTATTCCCTTTGTCTATTTTAAGTTAATCAATCAAGAACTTAAAGTACCCCTACTTAATACTTCGTAAGTCACTAACAAAGAAAGTTTATACCCTAAAAGGCCACAAGCACTGCTTGACACCCCTACCTATCCCCCCCAGCAGGAAGTGCCAGGCAAATTGAGAGGCTGTGATTGGTTCCTGTGAAGTGGGAGAAAGACAGGAAATGACATGTAGAAACTACTTATAAAAAGCTAGCCCAAGGACTCCTAATGATGCTGAGCTGGTGAGACCCTTGTTGAAGAGGCTCCTGGACTTCCACATGGAGATCAGAACTTTATCAGGGAGCAAGCTGAATTTCTTCATATTAGGAGCTCTAGGGTGGTAGGGTGGAAATATTTTCTACTTTCCTCATACATTTCCCTCCTTTTACTATATTTATATTAAATTAAATTATTAAGAGCTACTAACAACATTTTGACTTAAGAAGTTAATTTTATAAATGGCAACCACAATAATTCTTTTTTTAACCATTATTATCTTTGTCAAACCAATTTTTTTTTAAACCCTTACCTTCTGTCTTGGAGTCAATACTGTATATTGGCTCCAAGGCAGAAGAGTGGTAAGGGCTAGGCAATGGGGGTCAAGTGACTTGCCCAGGGTCACACAGCTGGGAAGTGTCTGAGGCCTGATTTGAACCTAGGACCTCCTGTCTCTAGGCCTGGCTCTCAATCCACTGAGCTACCCAGCTGCCCCCTCTCATAATTTTTTTTAATGCATAATTGAAGGAAATGCTAAATTTAAGTTAATAAAGCTCTAATTGTTCTCACTATCTAAGTTCACAGACCCCAAAAACTATCCAAGGATTTGTTCCATAAAGTGACATAGTGGATAGAGCACTGAGTCTGAGGTTAGGAAGACCTGAATTAAAATTCAACCTTAGAGACACTTATTAGCTATTTGACCCCAGGGCAAATCACTTAATCTCTGTCTGTTTCTGTTTCCTTAACTGTAAAATGGGGATAATAATAGCACCTACCTCCCAGGTTATTGTGAGGATCAAATAAGATAATATCTAAAAAGTGCTTAGCAGTGTTCAGCATATAACAGGTAATTAATAAAAGTTTGTTTTCTTCCTTACTTTCCCCATGAGAATCCCTGATTTAGAGAAAACAGTAATGAATTATTTTAGACTTGTTGAGTTTAAGGTGTCACTGGGACATTATCATCAATATCAAAATGATAATAATAATAATAATAATAATACTTTGTTTCAGGCACTGTGGGAAGTGCTTTACAGATACTATCTCATTTGATCCTTACAACTGTTTTAGGAGGCAGTTGCTATTATTTTCCCTATTTTACAGATGAGGGAACTGAGGCAGACAAAGGTTACCCAGGGTCATGCAGACATTAAGTGCCTGAGACTGGATTTGAATTCAGGGTCTCTTGACTCCAGGCTTTGTGCTCTATTTATTGTGCCATCTAACTACTCATCTATCTAGTTGGACATCCAGTTTGGATTATTTGATAGTTAGTGATCCAAAACTAAAGCTCACTATTGCCTAAATATTCAGGCGCACCCATAGTCAGGCAAGGAAGATAGAAGTGGACTGTGTGTTACCAGAATTTCAGTGCCAGACCCCATGCCTGGCAGTTATGACTATACGTGACATTCAGACAATTATTATACAGGATATTGGCTGTATGGTGGCATAGATATTTCAACTAAAGCTTTCTATGAATTCATTTGCATTTTCTTAATCACACAACATATCTTTCCTCCCCATTTCTTCCTTCCCTCAGTATTTCTTCCCTGTCCATCTATCCCTTCCTCCTAGTATGCCCCCCCAACACACACAACCCCTGCCTATGGGAGAAGGGCAGGTGGCAGGTGGCAGCTCTGGCTGCTCAGAGCCTAGGGCAGAAGGCCTGAGTTGCCACATGAGTCATAGTTTCTGAACTTAGTGTCTGGCATTGAAATTCTGGTAAGACACATTCTCATCCTATTTTCCTTGGCTGAATATGGAAGTCAGTGAATATTTAAGCCATAGTGTTGACAAATATGTTCTCGATTTATAGAAAATATTTTCAAGACTATTTACATATTTGTGTTATACTAGAAAACTTCCAGAAACTATATGAATATTCTCATTTTGTAGGATTTATTAAAGACAGTAGGACCTTGTTTTATGTGAACCCAATACATAAATTCAGTTATACACGATTGGGTATCAAAAAAATAAAGGCATGGGGGCAGCTGGGCAGCTCAGTGGATTGAGAGCCAGGCCTAAAGATGGAAGGTCCTAGGTTCAAATCTGGTCTCAGACACTTCCCAGCTGTGTGACCCTGGGCAAGTCACTTGACCCCCATTGCCTACTCTTCTGCCTTGGAGCTAATACACAGTATTGACTCCAAGATGGAAGGTAAGGGTTTAAAACAAACAAACAAATAAATGAAAAAAGGCAGAAAAATGTGTAAAATAAAAAATTTTAAATGATGCGCCAAATCTGAACCATTCCCAAGCAGCATAAAATCTTACAAAAATTTACTTAATCACATTCGTTCTCCCTCTGAGAAGCCTTAGTGTGAGTCACTGCATTGTTTTGCACCAAACATTAGCTCCGCCATCAGTCATCACTTGTAAGAAGTCATGTCTGAATAAGAGCAGGGCTTCTCTTTGTTTCATGAACACTATTATAAAAAGGAATTCTTTAATTTCCTTAATCTAATTGGGAACCTGGAGGTCCTTTTATCATAGAGATGTGTAGGGATTAACCAGCCTACAGTGGCAAGAAGTAGGAATGGGGAGCCCCCCGCTGAGCCAGCGTCAGTTGCTGACAGTTGGTTGGGGAGTTGCTGACAGTGAGGGCTGGCAGTTGCTGTGAAGTTGATTGCTGGGTGTGAGTTGGTCTTTGGGGGTTGGTTACTGGTAGTGTGGGTTGGTGTTTAGTTGCTGGAATATAAAGGTGGGTCTGAGCTTACTGAGAGGGCTTTTGGCTTTAGCCTTTAAAGGGATTTTTGCCTCTGGGATCTCTAGAGATCAGGAGGTCTGTCTCATAAGCAAGGATCTGCTGTCAGTTGGCTACTGACAGTTTGGGCTGTGATAGAAAATTGATTGAAGGAGTGAGTGAGTGGTAGCTGTCTATTATTTTAGGGAGTTAGGGAGTTAGTGAATCATTTATAGATAGTGTAGGTTAGATAGGCCTGGTGTTTGCCAGGCAAGAAGAAGCTATCCTCAGAAGACAGTTAGAGGTAGTTATTAGGAATTTTAGGTATATTTATAGGGTTTAAGATTAGATTATATTAAGATTATGTTAATCTTAAAATAATCTCTCTTTCCTCTTTTCTATTTTTTCCTCCTTTACTATATTCTTTTACTATCTCTATTTTAATTAAACTAAATCATTAATTGTTAAAAGTTGCTAGAAGTTTTCTTTTCTCTGGCTTAAAGGGATAATATTAATTTACAACTCTACTATATTTTCATTAAAACTCAAATTATTAAAAGCTGCTCTCTTATTTTGTCAAAACCCCTATTTTAACCCTTACACTACTTACATATTAATAATAGCCCTAAAATACAAGAGTAGTGATGCCAATAGCACTGATCAGCCCAAGTTGTAAAATGCCTAGATATGTTCATATAAGAAATACTTATTAAGTAATTCACTATTATGTGTGATTTTCAGTTTACAGGAAAGGTTCTGGAATGTATTGGCCACACAAAGCAAGGTCTTATTCCTGATATCCTTTGTCTCTTAAGAAAATCTATGTGTGCTTTTTGGGGGAGTTCGTTCCACTGAAAATAGTTTATTGGTCACCTACGAACAATCCTGATGATTTGGGAGCAGGGGGCTGACTAGGAAGGGGAGCTGGGAAACTCAAACTTTGAATTCCAGAAATCTTAATAACATTGTTAAAGGCTTTTTTGTATTGTGTGACGGTTGGAATTATGACCTTAATATTAGCAAAGTGGAAGGGAATGAGCCCATATGCAATACCTACTATGTGCTAGACACTGTGTGAAAGATTTTTTTAGTTTCATTTGATCTTCACCACAATCCTGGGAGATAAGTGCTATTATTGTTCTCATTTTAGAGTTGAGGAAAGTGAGGCAAACAGAGGTTAAGTGACTTGCCGAGGGTCCCATAGATAGGAAGTATCAGACTAGATTTGAACTAAGATCTCCCTGACTTAAAGCCTAGCATTCTGTCTGCCATGCTACCCAGCTGCCTCAGAGGGAAGGGAATCTCATATAATTATGAGAGTGAGAAGGGTACTGGTGAGGCTTTTGAATCTGGAAATGACAATAATGTTTCCCTCTATAGGATCTACTTGGGTAAGCCTTAAACTGCCTCCAGACTCAATTATAATAGCAATCACCTTTCATTATGTATTCTATGGCAGGTTTTCTGTATACTTTCAGGATATAAGCTGTCAGGAGTAAAGATGAAGTCAATAGTTTCCATGTCACTGTGAGAATGATCATTCTTGAGAACATTTTCAGTGGAGTGGGGAGAAACCTGTAGTTTTAAATACACTTATGTTTTGTACCAAGCACAATTGAGGAGTCAAAGAGCAGGAAGTTTCAAGATCAAATAGAAAACCCATATTGTCAAGATGAAGTGAAGAAGGGAGGCTGAAAGGATTGGAATAGTCCTTTGCTCTGCCAGGCTCACTGGAAGGAGGGACAAAGCCAAGAGAAGAAGAGTCAGTCTCCAAACCTGGTTAATTTACTATAGCAGAAATTTGTATGGCCACCCTGGGAAAAGAAAAGAGGACACTGATAAAGACCACGAACCACAAATGGTTCACTGGCACACCTTGGAGAAATTCTATGGGTTTGTTGCCCATATTCAGATAATAATCTAGAAATTTCAAGATGTGACACCTAATACCCTCACCTCTACTCTGGCCTGGCAGTCTTCACCAGCTCCCTTTACAAATACCCAGCCTCACAGGACTCGAAACCATAACACATTAATTTAGAGTTAAAAGAAACAAATTAGATTTCTATCAGAACCCATTGAAAATAACAATATTCATCAGAGAGCAGAAGCTTCCCTAAACAAGTTTCAGTAGCTGTTTTGGAGAAGATTCTGGGAGATTTAGACCAGGAAGTTGTTCTTTCAAATTAATGGCCTTTCTTTGGCTGCTGGTCATTGTAAAGTGTTGCTTTCCTTTAGAGTTCTCACTTTGGACTCTCCCAGCAGATGTTTCTGTCCTAAGCCTTTTTTTTTTTATTCTTTGTACAAGATTTCTACAGCTTCCCTTTCTATAGTTTTTTGTTTGTTTGTTTTTAGCTTCGAGCAGATGGTGATCATTCCCTGAAGATAAACCCTAATCCAGGGTTTCTTCAAGCTTATGGGACAGTTCAAATGGAGCTCTTTCTATTGCATTTCCAACAGACCTTGATCTGACTTAGAGCCCACCAAAGGTCTATGGCAGTGGTTTTTTAATCATTTTTTTTGAGCCTTAGACCCCTTTGGTAGTCTGGGAAAGTCTGTGAACTCCTCAGAATAATGTTTTTAAATACACAAAATAAAGTATATTAAATTACAAAATAAATTGTATTGAAATACTATTATCAATTTTTTTTTAAAACCAAGTTGATGGACTTCAGGTAAAAGGAAAGGAGATGCCATGCATTCTCCCTATATATACACTGACCCAAGTGCTAAGAGGACCCAGAGTTGACTTCAAAGGTAAGGTTTTTATTGTTCAAAGAAGGTATTTATATTTTAAAATAATATTGGTAGTGTAATCATGACTTCTATTATTACTTCTAATAATAAGTGAATAGTAACTAATATTTATATAACTTCAAGGTTTACAAAGAATCTCATGTGATCTCATCTGATTTTCACAATCACCCTGTGAGGTAGGTACTAATATTACTCCCATTTTACAGATGAGGAAATTGTGGCTGACAAAACTTGACCAGAATTACACATTTAATAAGTAACAGGTTCAAACTTGAATATGACACTCTAAGGGGAAGGAGAAGGCTGGAAAAAATTTTAAACCTGTGACATAAGGGCAATGCCTTTTCTCTGAGAGGGCTTTGTAAGCACCAGGGGTGAATGCCACTTCCCTGTCACATGAGGGCTCAGGTACTCAGATTCTTAAAGCTGTTCCATGGGCTAGTCATCCTCTCTAGCCTTTTAATAGCACAATTTTCCAGCATTTCTCCTTAGCAAACCATCTGGAAAAGCTGCCTATTACTGCTACCGTCATTCAATAACCTGGCTTTTTAAGGATAACATATTCATCTTTCATCTAGTGCAGTTGGAAGAATGATTCCTACCTCCTATAAACAAAAGGTGGTCATTTGTCATCTAAGTGACAAGCTGTATGTAGGACTCACATCCATTAAACTCGAGCTCAGCCTGGTAATGTTACATAAAAGATTTTCTCAAAGGCTTTTGTTTCAAGAGCTTGGCTTCTGATGGTTTTCCTCATCTTCCCAACCAGTAAGCTTTATCAGGTGTATTGGGTGATGTTTTTCCTCATCTCCATGGCAATTTTTGAAAGTGCAAGATTCACTCTTCAGCTATTCTCATTGTGTGCAGCTGGATAAACCCTAGCTGTGATAATATGAAGTGTTTAAATGGAGGCATTCTGGTACCCTATAATGCAAGGGTATTCGGGTACAGCTAATCTTCAGTTGCTCATAAGTATATACCTAATTTGAGTCAACTGCATCTCTATTTTCTCCCCTGGCCAAGGGATGCCCAAGTTAAATTTGGGACAGGTTAGGGGAGAAAGTGTATGAGCATCTCGGTCTCTGTGACCTTGGGCTTTTAGATTATTTGTTGTGGAGAATTATCCTATAAGCCTCATCTCCCCTTCACAAAGGAAGATAAATGAGGGAAGACAGAAAGGTAATATTGCCTGAAGTTACATATGATGCAGTATGTTAGCCAGATGTAACGCCAGGAAGGCCAGCCTGATTTCCAGATTTAGTCTCTAATCACCCATATATGTATGAGTCACTTTATTCTAAAGGACAGAATAAAGCCTCTCAGGGAAGTTAATTTGGCTTTGCTGAATGATTATTGCATGAACCTCTCTAGCTTCCAACCCGCTGCTTATTGGGTGTCAATGATGATTTGGAAATACTTGCTCCAAGGACAGCTGAAATACACAGGGTTGGAGTTTTCCATAGAATTAAAGGTTTCCCACATTCTGTGAAGCATCTGGAAAGCCTGTGAGCTGAAAACAACAACAAAGCCCCACAAAAAAACACCAACATCATTAGAGAGAGAGAGAGGGAGAGAGAGAGAGAGAGAGAGAGAGAGAGAGAGAGAGAGAGATAGAGAATGAGAATCAAAGGGAGCAGTAGCAGAGCAAACACTGGAGTTGTGAGAGCCCAGGCTTGAGTCATTCTGGGGATTTTTGTAGCACAAAACATTTCATGCTGTTTCTAGGAGAGCATATGATTTAGAAGAGTGAATGAAAATGACTTATAAATTATAAGGCTCTGATTATCACGTAGATAGGGGCCTGGAGGAAGGGCAACAACTATAAAGAGCCTCTCTTGATAACTCCCCAGTAGTCTTTTTTTTTTTTTTGACAGAATACCAATTTGCTCATCTTTAGGACTCAGTGTAAGGAATAAGAAAATAGGAACATCAGATCAATGAGCCATTTAGTCTAACATTCTGTCCCTGATGGGTCCCGAGGGAAGTTTGGTAGCAGAGCCTTGTAATTGCCTTCCATGAATAATGTTATGATCCAGGTCATGGAAATAACCCTCATACCCCTAACTTCTTCTAATTAGCTGTTTGTATATTTGTCAGAAATAGTGTGGATGGAACTTGTCTTGAAGTCAGGAAGACCTAATTTTAAGTTCTGTCTCCAGCATATACTGGCTGTGTGATCCTAGGGAAGACACTTAAATTAATCTGTTGGGGCTCTAGGCCAGGAGTGTCAGTGGAAACAAGGGCCACTAAACTCCACGTGAGGATTCTTGACCACCACATATTGACTGTGACCCAATAAAAAGCCCTCCTTGAAAATAGTTTGGAAACTGTCTTTTCTCCTTCCTTATTACAAACAGGGTAGACAAATCTTCCTGGCCAAGTTGTCAATCCTCCTTGCCACAGCCCTCCCTCAGTCATAGCAACATGAGAGACCAATCAGGGGCCAATTAGGACATTAACATCCTTTAGCAAAGGACCAGACCATATAATCCCTCCCCACAAAACCCGATCACACATGTTTATCTTCTTGGAAGATGTCCCAGTCCAGTAAATTAGAGTATTCCCCTGATCATCTCCTTTACATATATCTATATCTATCTTATCTTCCTTGTTCGATTAAAAAAAAACTCTTAGTTTATGATTCAGTAACATCTCTAAGACAGAACAGCTATAAGGGCTAGGCAAATAGGGTTAAGTGACTTGGCTAGCATCATACAACTAAGAAGTGTCTGAGGCCAGATTTGAACCCATCTTGCTAGATTTTAAAATCTTTTAGAATTGTCATCATATAGTTTCTTGTATATTCCACTATACTCATCATAACGCCTTGCATATTGTTGTTGTTGTTGAATCATTTTAAGTTATGTCTGACTCTCTTTGTGACCCTATTTGGGATTTCCTTGTAAAAGTACTGGAGTGATTTGCCATTTCCTTCTCCAGCTCATTTTGCAGATGAGGAAACTGAGGCAAACAGAGTTAAGTCACTTGTCCAGGATCACATAGCTGTTAAGTGTCTAAGGACAGATTTGAACTCAAGAAGGTGAGTCTTCCTGATTTCAAGCCTAGCACTTAGCACATAATAGATACTGGATGTAGTTTTATCTTGGTTAATTAATTATAATCACATTAATAAGAAGGAAGGAAGGAAACAAGCATTTATTAAGCACCTACTATGTGCCAGGAAAATGCCAAATGGTTTACATATATTATCTATGATATAGGAGTAAGAATTCCTTTAAATCAGAAATGTTAATAATTTAATCAGTTGGGGATGATAATTTGCCTGGAAGATCAAAGGAATAGTGTTAGTGACTTGTTGGGAAAACTTTTAGGTGATAGGGATTCCAGGACGGTAAGGAGGCCATGGTTTTCTCAGTGGAGACACCATACTCTAGAAATGTGGTTTTTAGCTGTCATGCTGACTGCCCCAGTAGGACCTCTGCAGCAGATCTTCTCAGGAAGCCCAGGATGAAGCACTCATTTTCTGGGCAAAAGAGAGCCAGAATACCTTCGCTCTCTGCTGGAAATGGCAGAGAATGCTGAGAAGGGCAAAGTACTACATAGGATGGTAGAATAGGAAGCCATGATGGAGAGCAAAGACTAGTACCATCTTCTGAGAGTAGAGGAAAACTAAAGGTGGAGCCTTGGAGAGAAACAACTCCAAGTAAGTAATAGAAGATCATCACAAATGGATTTCAATCAGATCAGCTTTGTGCAGGATGGGCAAAGCAACCTTACCAAGAAGCACCAAAGGGGAGAGACAACTTCCACTAGCAGAAGCAGAAAACTGCCAGCTAACTGAAGCCATACTGTGTAAACTTTAGGAGGAATCATATAGGGAAGACCAATGAGGAGTGGACAGCTGGCGCTGGAATCAGGAAGAATTGAGTTCAAATCTGGCCTCAGACACTTATAAGGGGTGTATCTGGGTAAGTCACTTACCTTAACCTTTTCCTCAATTTTCTCATCTATAATATGAGCTAGAGAAGGAAATGGAAAATCACTCTGGTATCTTTGCCAAGAAAATCTCAAAGGGGTCACCAAGAGTCAGACACAACTAAATCAACAAAACAACAAGGATGAGTGACCTCAGCCATTTAGCCAAGACAGTGACTGATGAACTTCAGCTAGATACATACATGTACACATGTATGGTCACACCTTCTGGGAGCCCTAATCCCAGAATGTTGTAAGTGACTGAGGTTCTAAGTCTCTCTGGGGAACATTGTTCATTGACAGATATTCTTTTCTATCAATTCTATTTGTCTTTGGTTTTTCCCATAATATACCCATTCCTTCTTTGAGTCTTGCACTGTGTTCAAGGGGAATTGGTGACAACACACTGGAGAGTGTCAGAGGATGAAGGTCTGACCATCCTCACCAAGGAGCAGAAAACCAGATAGGTGAGTGATCCTTCAGGGTATAATTATGTAAAACCACACACACACACACACACACACACACACACACACACACACACAATCTCTGAAATCTTTTTTTCTATTTTTTATTGTCATGTAAAATACACTTCCATATTGGTCTTTGTTGTAAGAGCAAAGTCATACCTAACTAAAACCCCCAAATATAATCATAAATTCAATGATATGAAAGACTACTCCATCAGTTCTTTCTCTGGAGGTGAATAGCATTCCCCATCATAAGTCTTTTGGGATTGTCCCAGATCACCACACTGCTGAGAGTAGACAAGTTTTCACAGATAATCATCATCCAATATTTTTAAAATAAATTAAAAATATTTTTCCATGGTTACATGATTCATTTTCTCTCTCTCATCTCTTCCCTCCCCTCTCCCAGAGCTGACAAGCAATTCCACTGGATTATACAATCATTGTCCAAAAATTGATGTTATTGTGTTCAATGTTCTCCCAGTTTTGTTTATCTCACTATGAAATCTTCCAATAAAAGGATTTTCATGTGTATGAACTTTATCAGGTACACTGTGAAGGGCAGCATGGCATAATGGAAAGAAGGGTAGACTTAGAGTCGGAAGATTTGGGTTCAGATCCCATCCTGGGTATTTACTAATCGAATGACAATGAACAAGTGATTCATCTCTCTGAACTTGCTTCATCATCTGTAAATCTGGAATATTAACTTCTCTGTGATCTACCTCCTACATTTGAGGAAATGCCTCAGACTAGCCATGCTTATCTCTTACCCATCTCTGCTCCTGCTCTCTAGACTTTCACACCTGTGACAGCAACCCTTTCCACCAACCCTTTACAGATCCCTTTTATGCATTGTCTTTTTCCATTGGAATATAAACCCCTTGAGGGTAAGAACTGTCTTCTTTTTTGCTTGTTTTCCCAGGTTTTAAAATAGTGTCTGGCACATAATAAAGGCTTAATAAATGCAGTATCTAATTTAATCTATTTCATAGGATTGTTGTGAGGAAAATGCCTTATAAACTTCAGAGCTCTCTAAGTAAGTGAACTATTGCAGTGGTTATTGTTATTCATAACTACAAGTCAACAAAAATTGTATGCAATATATACTTTTTATTTTTATTTAATTTTTTTCAATAAACAAAAATCTATTTTCTCTTTCTCCACAGTGACTACCACCCCAATTCCATTTCACCAATTTGCAGCAATTACAAAAGGATATTCACTTTGAAGATATAGTAAAAAGAAAAGAAAAATAGCACCCTGCCCTCATAACCACCCTTAGTTTTGGGGGAGATGGGGCTCATTTATAGTATTTTATTTTGGACAGTTAGGTGGCCAGTGAATAGAGCACTGTGCCTGGAGTCAGGAAGATGAGTGTAAATCCAATCTCACACACTTGCTAGCTGTGTGACCCTAAGCAAGTCACCTCTGTCTGCTTCAATTTCCTTAACTGTAAAATTGATATAGTAATAGCCCCTAATTCCCAAAGTTATGAGAGTAAAATTAAACAATCTTCATAAAGCTTACTATCTACCTCACACATCATGGATTCGTAATAAATACTCATTCCTTCCTCCTCCCAACAATATAAGTAGGGGCGATTAGAGGAGAACCAAATTAGAGGAAGGAAGTTGTATACTTCTTGATAGCTTTGGATCTAATCTTAGTCATCTTTTTATTTTCTTCCACATTGAACATAAGGTTCTACAAATAGCAGCACCAGCAAATTTTTGAGTGAATTAATCAACTCAGCGGCTATATTAAGAAAAAATAAATCTAGTATTTTCTGAAGTGATCACAAAATCACAATCTATCAAAGAATCTTACCACTAAAAAATACTTCATAGGCTATTTAGTCTAAGCTCTACTTAAACAATACACCCAACAAAGTGAATTTTTTGCCTGAAGACCTCTAGTCTTAAGTAACCATTACCTCCTTAAGTGGTCATTCCACTCTAATTGCTAGGACATTTTTTTCTCTTTACATCAAACTAAAACTTCTCTCTTTGCATCTTTCACTTCTGGCTTCTAGGTCTGCTCTTTGGCACCATGTAGAACAAGTTGAATTTTCCTCCATATGAAAAAGTGGGTATTGACTATATTAATTATCAACCTACCCTACTTAAAATAATGAGGAAATGAAAATTATTTCATATGATTTAATAATTGATTTTATTCTATAATTGACCCTATTCTGTATTACTGGCCCATTTTCTCAAATCACATTTCTTTGTTCTTGAGTTAAGTTCAGGAAAGCAGTTTTCCCTCTGAGTTATTTTAAAGGTATGGTTGGGAAAAAAAGTTGATATCATTGCAAAGTTAACTGAAATGAGACTTTGGTAGGAGAGCAGAAAACTCCTCCTAAGAAAAGCAAGTAACACAAGGAACATTGCTCCCTAAAAAAGACCACCAGTACCCAGGCCTTTGACCCTTTTTACCTTCTATTGTAATAATGTCGTGTTGTCTAATATCTTACTTTTACTTCTTGTTAAGTAAATATTTCTGGACATTGTTAAGTGACTTGTCTAGTTATTAGCTATTAAGTGTCTGAGATAACATGCCAGGAAGTAGGCCATAAAAGGGGACTAAATTGTTGTTACTGTTTTATATTTCCATGTTTTAAAAGTCAATTTGCTAACATACCCCAAGGCCAGTTCAGAATTTAAATAAATTTTATTGGTATTAAAAGATTTTAAATTTCCTTCCTCTTCTACCCACCTCTGTGCAATTAAATCTTGTTCTATAATTCTATAAACAAGTGAAATAACAATGTATGAAATTCTAATTTATCTTCAATTCACATTTTATAAGAAAACATTAACTTTTGTGCAAATTAATTTACTAAAACTCTAAAAATGCAAATGAACAAAATAGCCATCTCCCATTACATTATATAAGCTGAAAACTTAGTGGCTCAGTTTTTCCAATTTATTCATAAACTTATTTTCTTGGCCAGCAAATAAAAATAATTATTCATGATGTCCCTAAAATTAATATCCTGTATCTTTGAAATAGCATTCTATTAGTTTACAACGAAAGGAAATTTATGTGAAAGGGCTAAAATATTCTTCAAATAATATTATGATTTATGTATTGGGAAATGGAGCAATTTACCTGAGACCTTTATCAGCCATAGAGATGCAACTATTCTATGTTTATTTTGAAATGCTATGTGCATAAAACTATAAATTTTCTAAAAAAATACAAAGGCTGATGATGAAATAATAACTTATATTTTGATGGTTCTTTACAAATTTTCAAAATGTTCTTATATAACTAAATATTTACATTTTAGAAGCCTGATTATCTGGACTAATTAAAACTGAAGAGACTTTATTGAATATTTACAACTTTGGACTGATTAAAGACTTGGCGACAGTGAAGCCTTGATGAAATTCTGAATATAATGATGAATCTATAATTAATTCAAGTTTCCAGGGGGCTACAGTGAGACATGGAGGTATATGAAATATTTAGGTATGCCTGTAAGCATATTTGCATAAAATTATCTTATTTGCATATATAAGGATAAAGTCCATGATTCTATTCCCTAACAATTTCTATATTGTGTCTATTATTACTGCTTTTAAGGTTGTTTCTTGATTTTTCCCTTCCTTGTTTTTTATTTTTTTAGTAACTTTGCCCTGCCAGTGCCTCTCAGTAACTGCCCCATCCCTCAGCATCATTAAACCAGTAACCCTAAAAGAGAAGAGTATCATCAAACAAGGAGAAAAGCCACAGGAAGTTCAGTGGCTTATGAATTGGGACAAGCAATTATTTTGATATAGTTCAATTTTTTAATAATTATGCCTCTAGATACTTGCTGATATAACTTTTGACCTTTATCAGATGAAATCAGATCAAGATGGCTTCTCCACATTTAGTTGTTTTTTTTTTATCAGCTAAATGTTGGATTTTGTTCCATACATAGATGCTGCCTTGCTTTCTTGCTCTGTCTCTAATTCTGTGATTTTAAAGAATGAATATTACCTCAAGGAAACATAGGAAAAAGATGTCTGTCTTGGAAAGTCCTTTTTTTTTTTAAATGATGGTTAGAGATATTGTGTCAACTGTTAGTGTGGGAAAATCAAGTGTTCATGGGTCATTCAAGCCAATGATGAAATAGGATCGGTTACATTGAAGTGTAAAGGAAAGTGCTGGTAGAAAATGAAAAACAAAGCTAAGAAATGATGAACTATCACTGCAAAGTAGCCTGGTGTTCTCAGAAAATAAGTAGACCTTCAGAGGGACCTGGTAGCTGGAGCAGTTGTTACTGACTGGTCTTTTTTTTGTGTCCTGGATCCCTTTGGCTGTCAGATGAAATCTATGAAGCCCTTCTCAGAATAATGTTGTTAAATGCATAAAATATGTAAGATTACAAAGGAATCAATTATAATTAAAAATAGTTATAAAATACTTGAAAATCGAATTCATAAACCTAGGTTAAGAATATCTGATATATAGTATAGTATGAGTTTCTTTAAGGGAGATGTGAGAATGGTGAGAAAACCAATAAAAATGAACAAAACAAAAAACTAACCATTTCTTTGAACAAAAACACTTATCATAAGCAAGGCATCACAAAACTGTAGTTCTGAAATTTGGGAAAAGGTAATCTTTACTAAGAAAATTCACTTTTTCCTTCAAGAAGATGTCAAACTGTCATCAAGTGGGAACAGCTTTTGATGTCTTTATCTATCTTTATCTATAAGTGCTAGGCATCTTTATCAGGCTGTAAAATATCTATCCCAAAAATGGTTTGGGATTTTTTGTTTCCACTTGGCCTAGAAGTCTTGTACTCATTGAGGAATGATACGCCTTGGTAAAAAATATTTACATATTGGGAATCAAAATTGTTCTGAAATCATAGAAACTTCCAAATGGAGGTAGAATATTATAATATGATCTTGGACCATGCAACCTATTACAAAATGACATTTATCAAAGAGAGGTGGACATAAGTATATTTTAATGGCCTGAGAATTTGCCTGATTTAAACTTCATTGAAAATCTATGGATTATAATCTAGGCTAGACTTGAAAAAATGCACTGTTTGTAAAAATTATTCTTAATAGTTAATATTGGTGATGAAAAATTAAAGAAAATGGCTCAAAATCTTGTGAATTCAATGTGCAAAACAAATTATTTCAACCAAAGGAGAAATGTTGCATATTCAAAGTCAGGGGCAACTGGTTGCTTGGTGGATAGAAAGCCAGACCTGGAGACTTTCAAATATGGCCTGAGGGGTTCCTAGCTGTGTGACCCTGAGTAAGTCACTTAACCCCAGTTGCCTAGCCCTTACAGATCTTCTGCCTTGGAACTGATACTGAGTATTGATTCTAAGACAGAAGGTAAGATTTTTTAAAAATACTAAAAAATTTTAAGATTTATCTTTTTAAATTAAATTAAATTTTTTTCTTGTTTACAACTGGTTTATTCTTTGATTTAGTTGATTAACTTAATGCAGAGTCCAGGTAAGCTTTACTCATTCAGAAATGAGGAAACTGAGTCTGGGAAAAGTAAGGCTTTCTTTTTACCCTCAAAGGTCACATAGTGGCACTCAAGCCTAGAGTTTAGGTCTTTTGTCTCTGATTCAGCACTCTGCATAGTATGCTATTAGGTTAGGCAATTCAGCAAAAATCTTTTCTGGAAAGGAAAAAGATGGCTAGTAAGATGTTGATTTTGACTTTGATGACCTAGATGTTGATGATTTTGCTGTTGATGTTGTTGTTGTTGTTGATGCTGATGCTAATGCTAATGATGTTGTTAACATTGTTGATGTTGTTAATGATGATGTTGTTGATGATGATGAAGACAATGAAGATGATGATGTTGATGTGCTTATAATGCTGATGATATTGATGTTGATGATGGTGTTGATGATGTTGTTGTTGATGATGATGTCAATATTGATGACATTGATGTTGATGGTGATGATATTGTTGTTGATAATGATGTTGTTGATTGTGTTGATGATGATGGTGAAGATTTTGATGTTGATGTTGATGATGAGGATGATTGAATTTGGAGTTAGAAGTTTTCCTTCCATTTGAACCTTTTTGACCCTTCCCACTGTAATGATTAAAATTTTCTTGGAGACAATCTTCCATTGTATTGGTCTTCTCCACCTCCCCACCCCCATGAACTTCTTTATGCAAAATATATTTCCCCCTTTTTATCTCTTTTCCCATTTATCTTAGTATTACCCTCTTTTTTACTCCTAGTTTTTTACATACTTTTTTGTCACTGTACCCTCTAAGTATACTTCTTCTAGCTATCCTGATGGTAATAACAATTTTTAAGAGCTACTAATATCATATTTTCATATAGGAATACAAATCATTTGAAGTTATTGGGTCTCTTAAATTTTTTTTTCCCACTTTCTTAATTACCTTTTGGTTATTCTCTTGAGTTCTATGTTTGGGCATCAAATTTTCTGTTTAAGTTAGGTCTTTTCTTTGGGAATGCTTGGAAGTCTTCTATTTTATTAAATGACCATACTTTCCACTACAAGAATATAGTCAATTTTGCTGGGTAGTTGATTTTTGGTTGTAGACCAAGTTCCCTTGCTTTCTGGAATATCATATACCATACCTTCTGGTCCTTCGGTGTGAATGTGGCTCCATGATATCTGAGTGGTTTCTTCTTAGCAGCTTGTAATTTTTTCCCTTGGTCTGGTAGTTCTTGAATTTGGCTACAACATTCCTGGGCATTATCAATTGGGGATTAAATGTAGGAGGTGATCTGTGGATTCTTTCAATCTCTACTTTTCCCTCCTATTCAAGAATGTTGGGGAAGTTTTCTTGGATAATTTCCTGTAGAATGATGTTTAGGCTTTTTCTTTTGTCATGATTTTCTGGTAGTCCAGTAATTCTTAAATTGCCTCTTCTGAATCTATTTTCCAGGTCTGTAATTTTGTCAATGAGGTGTTTCATATTTTCCTCAATTTCTTCATTCTTTTGATTTTGTTTTATAGACACTGTCTTGTGAAGCCATTTGCTTCTAGTTGTTGGATTCTAATTTTTAAAGATTGAATTTCATCCCTGGCTTTTTGGTCATCCTTCTCCTTCTGGTCTGTTTTTCTTTGTAGGTCATCTTTTACTTTCTTTGCTTCATTTTCAAGCTGGTAAATTCTGGCTTTCAAGACACTACTTTCTTGTTTTAGTTGTCTTCAGCCTCTCTTAATTGTTTTTTGAATTGTATTTTGAGTTCTTCCAAAACCTGAATCCAATTTGCTGGAGTTTTTGCATTTTTTTTCTTGGGGTTCCTTGGTCCACCTCTGTTCCATTTGCTCTTTATTCATTACCTGGATTGAAGCTGTTGATTGTAATTCTTTTTCTGTTGTTTACTCATATTTTTTTCCTTCTTTGACCCCTGTCATTGACTGTAATCTACCTCTGATTATTTGCTAGGTTTGTGGGTTTGGGCTATTCTGTCCTGAAGGGGCTTCTTCTCCACTCTGCTGATTAACTAGTTTAGGCTAATGGAGTATTAATGAGTCCTGATGTCAGATCTTCCCCAACTGGCAGCAGAAGCTGAAGGTGTAGGTGAAGGTCTGGAGGCTGAAGGGAGCTGTGCTTCCATCCTGTTATCAAGGTATTCTGCGGGGGTTACAGCCTTCACCCTGGGATCTGAATCAGCTGGATTCTTGTGCTCTCAGTGTAGTCAGTGGGGGAAGGATGTTGGAGATTCTAAGATTTATCTTACAAATCAATAAGCCTAATATAATTTTGCTTAATTCTAAGTAATTTCTCAACACTTCAACATGTCATATAAAACCTATCATGAACCATGATGACCTGTGGGCCAGAAATTCTCCTTCATTTTGTTGCTCCTACTGACAAATGCCACCACTTCCATGTTAAAATTGTCAAAAGACAACTATTCAACTTGAGCAACAAGCCATGAATTCTCAGATGACATAAATAATATTTAGTATTTTCATCAACTCAGAAGAAAGTTAATCTGGCATATACTTAATGATGTGTATAATTGTTATTGTGCTACATGGCAAGTAGTCCTCAATAGGTAAAGATTAATGTATAGAACAATAATTAATATTATTTTGTACAGGCAAGCCAAATTGAAAGAATTTTATACTTTGTCTCTTTGACTCTCTGTCTCTATCTCTCCTTCTATCTCTCTCTTGCTTTTTCTCTAGCATCCATAGAGAATTAACATTGAAAGGTTTTCTTCAAAACATGTAAAGACAGTGTTTACCTTTTATTGTTATTTATTATTCAACTTATTTATTTATAAAAACCCTTACCTTCTATCTTAGAATCAATACTGCGTATTGATTCCAAGGCAGAAGAGTGGTAAGGGTGGGCAATGGAGGTTAAATGCCTTGCCCAGGATCACATGACTAGGAAGTATCTGAGGCTAGATTTGAACCTAGGATCTCCCATCTCTAGGTCTGACTCTCAATCCATCTAACTGCCCCCTTGTTTATTCAATGTAACAAATATTTTAAGTGCTTATCAATTAAGAATCATTTACTAGTCACCCACAAATTTCCAAGCATCTCAAGGAGATACCATTATAATGGAGAAGACAACATGTGCCTAAATAGTTATATACAAAACACATACACAGAAGATACTAGGTAACCTTGAGGGGATGATGCTTTTTAGCTGGAAGGACCAGAAAAGGCCTCATGAAGATTATAAAGTGGGCAGTGCAGCAAAACATCAAACACATTTTAAATGTAATGAATATTCTGTGCAAGGCTTGGAAGGAATAAATACAAAACCAAAATAGCTCCTGACTCTAAGGATTTTAAATTATACTATTTAAAATTGTATTCCGTGTAGTAACAAAGTGCTTTAATTTCATTATCTCATTCAGTCCTTATAACAACCTAATGAGATAAGTAATTGTGTCCATTTGACAGATTAAAAAACTGACCTTTGGATAGGTTATATGGTTTGGTCTAAGATTCAACAATTACTGATTGAGACATCAAGGTCTGGGACAGGGATTTTTAGTCTTTTTTTGTGTGTAGTGGACCTTTATCTCTCTGGTGAAACCTGGGGACCCCTTCTTAGAATAGTCTTTTTAAATGCATAAAATAAAATACATTGGATTAAAAAGAAACCAATTGAATTGAAATTTATCAAAATATATTTGCACATATGTGTGCATACATGTAGGTATATAAACATACACATACATGCCCATGATATCTCAAAAGTCTTAGTGTAATTCCAAACTTTAATAGCTTATTTATATGCATATACAAGTTGTTAGATAGACAGGTAGATATATAGACAGACAGATGGTTAGAGACAGAGACAGACAGAGAGAAAGAACTTGTGTACCAAATGTCTTGGTGTAGTTTTAAATTTTAAGAGCTTATTACATATGTGTATGTATATATATATATATATATGTGTGTGTGTATTTGCACACACCTATGTTTGTAGTTTATGAACCTCATCTTTAGCACACCTAGTTTAGGATATGTTTAATTGTGCTGAGAGTATATAACATGAAATCCATATATCTCATCTACACAGAAATCTCTATGGGGACTAAGACTTGAACCTCAGTGCTTGAATTCCCAGGATAGGCTCTCATTCTGTTGTCCTACATTCTTTTATTTTCATTTTTAAATTTTTATAAAAAGAAACCCTCACCTTTTGTCTTAGAATCAGTCCCGTGTATTGGTTTCAAGGCAGAAGAGTGGTAAGGGCTAGGCAATTGGGATTAAGGGACTTGCCCAGGATCACATAGCTAGAAAGTATCTGAGGCCATATTTGAACCCAGGACCTCCCATCTCTGGCCTGGCTCTCTATCCATTGAGTCACCTAGCTGCCCTGAGACCTACATTTCTCACTTTCTACTTCATGTGCTTGTAACAATTCTATTTCATTTTCCAGAGGGTCTCATAATTACTAATCAATCAACCAGTCAACAAGCATTTATGAATTACCTGCAAATTACAGGACAAAACCAAACAGTCTCTTTCCTCAAGGACTTTATCTTCTAAGGAAGGAGGGGGAACAGGCATGAAAATATAAAAGTGTATACAGAGCAAACAGAAAATAAATACAAGGAAGTTTTGGGAGGTCCCTAGTATTTAGAGGAGACCAGGAAAGGTTTCATGGACAAATGGGCCCTTGAGCTGAGTCTTGAGAAGTGGAGGTGAGGAAAGAGTGAATTCTAGGCATGGAGGGCTGTCATGTCTGAGGAATATTAGCAAGATCAGTGTAAATGCAGTGAAGAAAAGAGTTCATGGAAAGAACTAAAGGGTGAGAAGATGGAAAAGTCAGGAAGGGGCCAGGTGGTGAAGAGCTTTAAATTCTAGACAGAAGAGCCTACATTTGAGCCAGTGTCACTTGGGAAGCTCTAGTCTAGAGTTAATTGAGTAGGGCCCTGACATGATCAAATATACACTTCAGGAAAGTCACTCTGGCAGCTGTGTAGAAGATGGACTGGAGAGGGGAGACGCTTGAGGGAAGAAGAGATTAATGACATCGTATGGCAAGAAGTAATAAGGACTTGGCAAATCCAGGCAAGCAGTGGATAGGAGAAGATAATGTAAGTGGAGGCAAAAGTGATCAGATTTGGCAAATTTGGCAAATCGAATATGTGGGTTGATAAAGAGTGAGAAATTAAGCATGATGCTGAGGCTGCAAATCTATGTGTCTAGAAGAATGGTAATGTCTTTGACACTAGTAGGAAAGAGGTGGTGAGTTTAAGGGGAAAGATGAGTTTTGCTTTGAACTTGGTGAGTTTGATATGCCTGTACGACATCGACATCCATTTTGATAAGATGAGGTCATTGAGAAAGGGTAGAGAGAAAAAGAGGAGGCTCAAGATAGAGCCTTTGGAAATACTTGGTTAAGGGCATGTTTTATATATATATATAAAATGATCTAGCAAAGAAGGCCAAGGACTCTCTCAAATATATAAAAGCATCATCATGAAAACCCAGAGCAGAGAAAGTATGAAAGAGGAGGAAGTAGCCAATAGTGTAATATGCCACAAAGAGGTTAAGAAGAATGAGAAAAGGCAACTCTAATTGCCATTAGTTTTGGCACTTAGAACACCACTGGTAAAAAGAGAGACAGACAGACAGACAGACAGACAGACACAGAGACAGAGACACAGAGACAGAGAGAAAGAGAGCTGATTGATGAATTTCAGCTGATTGATGAGGTCAGAAGTCACATTGCATAAGGTTGAAGAGAGAGTGAGAAGAGAGAAAGTAGAGGCAGGGATATAGACAGCTTTTTCAAGGAGTTGGCTGCCAAAAAGAGGAATGGTACAGGGTATTAGCAAAGAAGGTAGGATCTACTGAGTTTTTTGCTTTTTGGATGGGTCAAGGAGATCAGGTCATTTTTGCAGGCTGCAGGGAAGGAAACAATTGAAAAAGAAAGAGAGGTAGGATGGCATCTGACACAGATATGTCCAAGAGAATAGGGAAATATTCAAAAGGTAACACCAAGCTTCTATAAAACTGGTGGCACAGAGTCATCGTTTCCAAAATATTGTGTCTAAAACATGAAGCAACTTAGAACACATTCCAATTCATAATACCTTTTTCTAAAACAGGTACAGTCTGAGAAATAAACACAGACAATGGGGAGAGCCACCCAGGTAACCAGACTCCCCAGAGATGTACTGCTTTATCATCACATAAGGATCCTGCTAACTTTTTTTGCTTTTTCTCATAGTATCACAAAACTATGGAGTTTAGGGCTGCTGAGAAGTCATCTTCAACCAGTCAATTAACCATCTTTTAATGAAGCATTTGACTAGGTCTTTAAGGACCCTTCAAGCACAAGACCTATGATTTTATGACCTCTGTTTTTAAGCAATTCTGTGAGGAATATTGAAACTAATTTCTAAAATTATGTGCTAATAACCTGAAGCGAAAGCCAGGGAACATAGCTCTGATAGCTTCCAATAAAAGGAGAAGCAAGTCCTTTGGCAGAGAAGAGAGAAAAAGAGTGATTCAACTACATTTATTGTTTCCTAGTTTGAGCAGCTATAGCACTGTGATATTTAAATAAACCAAATAGCCACAAGGGAATAAAAAGGAGAAAATATGCTTCAAAGTACAAGATAGGTTGTCTTCATCATCATCATCTTCATCATCATCACCATCATCATTAAACAACAAAAATTCATTGAATATTTTAAATACTTCAAGCAGAGCTCTAAGATCAATGAAATTATTTTTGTTGATCTTGACTTCCTACAGAGTTGGAGGTTTTTTTGCCTTCGCCATTCTTTTGTCTTAGAATTCATACTAAGACAGAAGGTAAGGGTTAAAGTGTCTGGGTCCATATTTGGAGCCAACTCTTCCCAACTTTATGCCTGGTGCTCTATCCACTATGCTGTCTAACTGCCCCTGAGAGAGTTTTACAAAGAGAAAAAGGGCATTAACTTGTGCTTTCTTTTATATCTTCTTTTTTTTTTCTTGGTGAGAACAGGGCAATTACAATCATCCTATAAAAGTTTCTAGATTAGAAGACAAACAATTCAACATTTACTGTATTTAGCACAGACTATCATAGTTTAAGGTCAAATTTATGATATTTTGGACTTGTATTTCATATACAGTTTGGGGAATCTTGCAAAATCAATTTGTAAAATACATTTATACCAATTTTATATGTCTCTATATAATTTTAATTATTTTATTCTTTGTGTTTTTTTTATAGTTCCTTGTATTTCATGATGCAACCTTTATTATATACATGATTTGGGCATGCCACTTTTTTTAAGAATGCAGTTCTCAGTTCTAAATTATAACATTGTTTCTATGGGAAAATACAACTATAACATAGTTTTTGTGCCTTTTTTTTTACCTTCTATCAAGATCCACTTTATGATATGGCTTCTAAGAATGTATTTTGGTAAAAGTAGAGACTGCTCATCTTTTATCCAAATGTATTCATACTGTTATATTCATTTTCTTATCAAAGAAAGATCTTGGATCTCAGTCTTCCAAACCTGAGTTTCCATGATCCTCTTCCCCACCCACCTCTCTCTTAAGATCCAGCATTTGATTCCTTATGTTTTCCCAATGCTTCCATATACTTTAAATGTCAATAATACCCTATACTCTTTATATTCCCCATATAAACTTGAATAGTTCTTATATAAGACATATCCATCTACCCTCTTCTTGTATTCTACCTAGAAAGACTGGTCTCATGTGTTATAAGTTGCAAAGATTTTAACAAATTTGAAATGTTAGTCCATGTTGTTCCAACATTTCAAATTCCTTTAAATATTATAAGGGAAGGAAGAGGTGGAGAGTTGGATCAAGAGGGCTGCTACATGGGAAGGGGAGGATGTACTGAGAAATGACTCTGGAAACTTAGCAGATTCTGAAAATTTTAATGTAGAAGGAAGTTGGGGATAGGGACTGAACCTGTGATTTTATTGGTATATGGACTTCTAGATGAAGAAACTCTTACTGGTGCAGATCAGCACTTTTTATGAAACATATAGTATCAGAAAGGTTTTCTAAGCTTTGAAAGCTTAAGTGACTTGTCCAGGGTCACATAGCTAGTATGTGTCGGAGTCAGATCTTCTGAGCTTCAAGGCAAATTATTAAACCAAACTGTTACTCCCAAGTGAAAGAATCAATCTATCAAGAAACATCTATTAAACCTATTATATACCAAGTACTATACAAGTCCCTACCTTCAGAATGCTCAGATTATTGTTGACATTGTTGAGTCATTTTCGCTTATGTCTGACTTTTTGTGAGTTTTCTTAGCTATGATACCATTTCTTGGCTATGATACCCATTTTGAGTTTTCTTGGCTGTGATACCAGAGTGGTTTGTCTTTTCCTTCTTCAGCTCATTTTACAAATGAGGAACCTGAGTCAAACAGCGTTAAATGACTTGCCCAGGAACAAATAGCTAGTAAATTTCTGAGGCCAGATTTACAATCAAGAAGGGAGTCTTCTGGATTCCAGGGATAGTACTTTATTTAACCTTTTAGCAAAGGTTAAATTGGTCTATAGAGGCCAGGAAATATGTTCCTAGAGCTTCCTTGGAAATTCTCAAGGATTCAGTGTTTAAACTTTTGGAGATTATAAAATTCATGTCTTTCCATAGTGGAGAACCCTTAAGGAAAAGAAATGGATGCATTATCCCAACCACTTACATCTAGCATTGATTCCTAAATGTTACACCCATAGAAATCTATAAAAAGTAATTTTGGAAAGAAGGTACTAGTAACTTGGAGAATCCAAAAAGGCCTCATGTAGGAGGTGGTATTTGAACTCTGACAACATAATAAAAGACTCATTTGAATTCAAATTCAACAAAATGAAGGATTCAACATGGCAGAGGTTCCTGCTTCACTTTGTTGAGCAAGTGCATTCCACCATGAGAGTCAGCCTATGTAAAGGCATGGTTATGGGAGATGGAATGTCAAGTGTGAGAAACAGTGAGAAGACAAATTTGGTTCAACTTTAGAATGTGTGAAGAGAAGTAACTAATAAGAAAGCTAAAACTTGTGCTAGATTTGACCAGATTGAGAACATCTTTAAGGACCACACGGAGGAGTTTGTATTTGACCATTTCAAGGAGGAGTTCTTCCTATGACTGAATAATTTCTTCAGAAAATGTTTAGGACTTTGATAAGAGTGCTATAAAAGGATTTCAGTGAAGTAAGATTTTCAGGAGTATCTAGGTATCAGTGGATAGAGCACTAAGTCTGGAATCAGGAAGACTTTGAGTTCAAACCCAGCCTCAGATAGCTATGGGATCCTGGGCAAGGCATTTAACTTGTTTTTGCCTTACTTTCCTTAACTAAAAGGGAATGATGATAGCATCAAATTGAGATAATATTTCTAAAGCACTTAGCACAATTCTTGGCACATAATAGATAATAAATATTTGTCTCCTTCTTTGTTCCTTGAGGTAATAGTGAACTACTAGAATTTTTGATCAGGGAGATCACATATACTTTAGAAATCACTTTGGTGATTATATGGGAAAATGGATTAGATGTTGGGGAGTCTTCAAGCAGAGAAGTTATTGTGATAATCTAGGGAATAGGTGATAAGAGCCTCAGCTAGACTATGTAACATGGAAAATGGCAGGGTGGAATTCCTACAAGATACAAGCCCAGAATTCCAGGGGCCCCCCGCTGGAGAACTCTGGGTGAGGGGACAGTTGGAAAGGGGTTTGACAGTTGATCTGGGGGTTGAGGTGAGCAGGTCTCTCTGCTCGCTGTTCCTGGTTTGGGGTTGGCCTGGGTGGCCATAGTGGCAAAAGCTTATTAAGCTTGGTTCCTGTCAGTTGCCAGCCTAAGAAGTCAGATTCTTCTCAGTCCTTAACATCAAGAGATCAAGCTTCCCATTGGTCCCTCAATCAGACCTGTGGGGAACATAAGTTGAGAAAGTGGATGTCATTAGAGATTTGCCTTTGCTGAGCCTAGCTTGAAGACACACTGGCCTGCCTCCATATTCAACTGAAAACCAACTGCTGGAGGGGGGGGGAAGGGGTTTGAGAGCAAGGAGTACCTTACCTCCTCTCTACTCACTCAAGCCTATTTGTGGGGGAGAAGTGAGTCTTGCAGGCTCCTCGTTCAGGCCAGTCCATCAGCTTCCCAAACATCCTTGTTATAACAAACACAACAACTATAGGTTGTGTGATTAGAGAGAACATGGATACAAAAGACATTGTATATTATTAACAAGACTTGTCAAGTTATCAGGTGAGAAAAAGTCATACTTCAAGAATGATTGCAAAGTTATAAATCTTGGTGAGTCAAAGGGCTAGACTTCAGGGGAGAGGTCAGAGTTGAATATATAGATTTGAGAATATTCTGAATAGACATGATAATTGAACCTGTGAGACTGAATGAAGAGACAGTGAGAGAGAGAAGAGAGGAAGACTGAGAACAACCACCCAGGAATATACCAATAGTTATGGGGCACGATGGTTGATGATCTAGCAAATGAAACTAAAAATGAACAGTTAAACAGTTAGGAAGAGAACCAAGAAAGCAAGATGACAACAACTTTGTGAAGAGAGATTAGCCAGGAAGAAAAAGGTGATCAACAATGCCAATGCTTTGTGCAGAAAGGTTGAGAAGGATGATGATTGAGAAAAAGATCATACTACTTGTCAATTAAGAGACCACTGGTGACTTTGCAGAGAATGGTTTTAGTTGAGTGATGAGATTAATTAAGTAGCAAGAGAAAAGGAAGTAGAGATATTGAGTATAGATAACTTTTTCTATGAATTTAACTATGAAAAGGAGGAGAGACATAGAAGATTAGTTTGAGAGGACGGAAGGATCAAGTGAAGTTTTTTTTGCTTTTTTTAAAGACTGGAGAAGACTTGGTCATGCTCTTCAGGACTAAGCACAAATCTCTAGGACATTCATCTAGAGTTCTCCTTGCAAGTTTATAATTCATTAATCTATAAGTGAACATTCACTGGGCACAATTGTTCTCATCCAGTTGAACTATTGACTCCACTTTTCTCCACTTCCCCAACAAAATAGCATTACTTTGTAAAAACGCTTTGCTCAAATCTAGGTAAATTATATCCAGAGTATTTCCCTGATTTTTCTCAGTCCAGCAACCTTATTTAAAAAAGTAAATGAGCCTAGTTTATCATGATATTTTCTTGATGAAGCTATGCTGTTATGATTACCGCTTCCTTTTCTAGATGTGCATTAATCATCCTTTAATAATGCCTTCTGGAGTTTTTCAAGGAATCAAAATCAAGTTTCATTGATCTATCATTTGTAGATTCTTTTGTCTTCTTTTCCAATATCTTTCCTTAATTCTCCATAATCTTTCTTTTTTTTTTTACACTCTTGCCTTCTGTCTTAAAATCAATACTAAGTATCAGTTCCAAGGCAGAAGAGCCATAAGGGCTAGGCCATTTGGGATTAAGTAACCTGTCCAGGACAACACACTTAGGAAGTATCTGAGACCAAATTTGAACCTAGATCCTCCCAACTCCTGGCCTCATTCTCTATCCACTGAGCCACCTAGCTGCTCCTCTCCATAATCTTTAAGTGGTCACTGGTGATGACTTGGTAATCACATCTGTCAGTTCCTTTGGTAGCCAAAGATGATGTTCATCTTTGGCCAGGAACCAGGTGAACTACCTATAATATAATACCTATAGTCACAACTAGTTAAATGAAATTCGGTTGCCTCTAAGTCTTACATTCTATATACTATGCCATACTGCTTCTCATAGTAAATGTTTAATTCATGGTTGCTGAAGTGATCCATATTCCCAAAACATGATGCCCAGAACTGACCAGTCCTCCACATTTGGTTTAGCCAATGCAGAGAACAGGGTGTTCTGACAGTATACTTCTACATTTTCTTTATTAGCTTTTAGCTGCCACTTTCTTCTGCTGAGATATAAAGGTGAAAACATAAAAATGAATTAGCGACTTTCTAGCAATTATACTTTGATGATTAAAAGATCATTGCTATCTGACTATGTTACCCTCCTGTTCAGAAATCATATTGCCTAAAACTATAAAGTGCAAACGTCTCAGACTGGCACATAAAGGCTTTCACAATTTGATTCCAAGCTACCTGTCTAGCCTTATTTCATGCTATTTTTCTTCACACATTCTAATTTCAGTTAAATTCATGTCTACTAGCTGCTCTCCTCTTTCAACCTGTCATCAACTCCCTTCATGCTGTTGCACAGTCTATCCTGCATGTTTGGAATGCATTCCTGCCCCATCATTGCCTATTGAAGTCTTTTTCTTCTTTTAAGGGCCAACTTAGTTATCATTCCATCCATCAGCCTTCTGATTATACAAGCTCAAATTTTTCCAGAGCCCTTTGTATCTCTTATTTACCTATCACAATTTACCTTGTTATCAAGTTCATTAGTTTTCTTTGGCTCAGACCTGTGACTTCAACTCCTGGTGAAGCTTCTTCTGCCAGTGTAAATCCATAACTGTTCTGCAATCTATAGTCTTAGAGAACTGCATGGAGCACTGAAAGGTTTGGTCATTTGTCCAGGGTCACACAGCCAGCACAAATTAAAGGTTAGATTTATTAGTACATTGGTATTATTTATCATCCCTATTAGATTATAAACTCATGTGAGTAGAAACTATCAAGTTTAAGTCTTAAAGAAGCATATTACTTCATTTCCTTGCTTTTCCTTTTTTTTTTAACCCATTCCATTCCTTGTCTTCCACATAGATTTGGGAATGAATAAGGAGAATGAGGATAATTCTCTATTTAGTGATTTATGTTTTTATCTGAAGAAATCAATAACTAATCAGCTTCAAAAATATGATGATTCTCCCAGATTTGCTGATGCTTATTGGAAAAGAATCTAAGAAACTCAGGAAGGACTGGAATTAGTTTCCTCTTGCCTTCTGGACCCTGAGCATTACCCTGATACAGGACTATCCATGGACCAATCTATTTACTATCATGAGTAAAGATATCATGGTAGTTATACCTCCTTCTAATCCATATCTGATAAATTCTTATAGTCTACCCTATAGTTCACCTATTTCTGACCCCCAAAATAAAACCATTCAGCTCCTGGATATTGACAGTTGCAGCTTTGGTGGACCTGAGGACCTCTTTGAACTTTGTAGATTTTGTCCTTTAGACCTGGTGTGATCCTCAGTTCTGATGCCTTCTCATTAGGGAGTGTGACAATCAGAAAAAAACCCAAATCTTTGTGTGTATGGTGGGGTGGGGTAGGGAGTAAGGAACTAACCCTTCTTAAAGCAACAGGCTTCCTCTGCTTTAGTCTTACCTCCTTCTTGTACCTGGAAAGCATCTGATATCTTCTATGTTTGTGGTTATCAGTTCTAGAAATTTCAATATCCCACGCAACTTCTATAATCAGAGCCCCTTGCCTTTGACATTAAAGGTGAGAAAGTAAGCAGATGCTCCTGAGTGAGAGAATCCTTCAACAGAATCCATGATCTTCACTTCTTTCATTGCTTACTTACTAGGGGACCTACCTAATCTTTCCAGTGTGTGGTCTAAAATAGTTTCAAGGTGGAGCTTGCTACATGTCACCTGATGCCCTAATATTGGAGGTTTAAGCTTCAAACCTCAATTTGGCATAGTTGGCATACTGAATTGACATACTGTGCTACAAAAGTAGGATCTCAGTCATCAATAGTGATTAGAAAGAATGACTAGTCTTCAGATTGGGAGTCCCAAGCTTGAGGGGCTGCCTTTCTGTAGTGCCATTAATGAACGCCATGACTGAGAGACCTTTTTATCTTAGGACTAATCTATATTATTCTTCCCTTGACCTTAAATCTCCATTTTGGGTTCTTGTCTCTTAAGTCTTAAGACTTATTTCACATGAACTAAAGTATGTCAAATAAAGGCTTCTTGTATTTAGCATCACAGTCTGAACCATTTGTGGAGCTCTTCTAAATCTCCCAAACTAGTAGGGTAGATTGAGACAGAGAATAATAAGGAAATATCCTTCATGTTGTTCAGTTGTTCAACCATGTCTGCCTCTTCATGACCCCATGGACTACAGCACACCAAGCTTTTCTATCCTCTAGTCACTCCAAGTCTGTCGTTTCCATGACATTATCTATCCATCTTATCCTTTGCTACCTTTTCCTTTTGCCTTCAATCATTCCCAACATCAGGGTCTTTTCTAATGAGTCCTATCTTCTCATTATTTGGCCAAAGATTTAAGCTATAGATTCACTATTTGACTTTCCAGTGAATAGTCTGAATTAATCTCCTTGTTCTCCAAGGGACTCTCAAAAGTCTTCACCAGTACCACAATTCGAAAGTGTTGATTCTATGGTGCTCTGCTTTTCTTATAGCCCAACTCTCACAGCTATATATAGTTATGATAATACAGACCTTTGTCAGCAAGGTGATGTCTCTGCTTTTTAGTATACTGTGAAGATTTGCAATAGCTTCTCTTCCAAAGAGCAAGTGACTTTTAATTTTGTGGCTATAGTCACCATCTGCAGTGATGTTTGAGTCCAAGAATATAAAATCTGACACAGTTTTAATTTCTTTTCCCTCTCTTAGCCAGGAAGCTATGAGATTAGTTGCCAAGATCTTGGTTTTTTATGTTAAACTTCAAGCCAGCTTTTACATTCTCCTCTTTCACCCCCAACAAGAGGTTCCTTAATTCTTCTTCACTTTCTGCCTTTAGAGAGTATCATCTGCATATCTGAAATTGTTGATTTTTCTCCTAAACCTTAACTCCAGCTTTTGATTCATCCAGCCTGGCATTTTGCATAATGTTCTATAGAGAACCAGCTCTATATTTCTGGGGGTTCAGAGTGGCGTTTAGTGGTGTTGGATTGAATGAGAACAGCTCATAACTGCTCAAACTTGCCATGGAGTCTTGAGTTTAATATATACTGGTTTCACACAAAGAGCACAAAGAAAGAATCACAGCTGTGAAGGGATTACAAATTTTACAAAAACCCATTAGAATCTAAAAAGTAGAGCAATAAGTCCAGGGTCAAAGGCCAAATTCCAGCCACCAATTAGTAGGAGGTTAATTCTGGGAGCAGAAATATATTTCATAAATATCCTAAGTAATTGAATCCTATACTCTTGATTTACAGGATTGCACCTGGTCAGATAAAGTCTTGTCTAGCTTTGTCTATTTCTGGCCTTGATTGTCTAAGTAATATATTTTTTTGGAGTTCAGGCTCTTAATCAGGAAAGAAATTGTTAACTCTGTACCTTCTGGTTTGCTAGGAACTTAAAGCTTTTCAATAAGTCTATAATGTTTTTCCAATAAGAAAAGGTATGGATCATAAAAGGAGTCAAAAGAGGAGTCTCAGATTTTTATCCGTTTGGGACTCTGTTTCTCTTATTTGCCTTCCACAATGTTCTTTCCACATAACTTAAATATATAAGGTGACAATATACAACCTTGTAGTACTCCCTTTCTAATTGTCAACTAATTCATTGTTCCATCTTTAGTTCTAACTGTTGCTTCTTGGCCCACATACAGGTTCCCAAGGAAACAAGTGAGATGACCTTTTTTTTTGAGGTTTTGCCACATTTTGTGGTGATCCACACAGTAAAAGGTTTTAGTGTATTCAATGAAGCAGAAGTAGATGGCTTTTTTTCCCCCTGGAATTCCCTTGCTTTCTCCACAAACCAGCACATGATGACAATTTAGTCTCTAGTTTTTCTGCCTCTTCAAAAACTACTTTGTTCTTCTAACAATTCTCAGTTCACATATGAAGCCTAACTTGCCAAATCTTAATCTTAACCTTGCTGACATGTGAAATGAGAGCAATTAGTCAGTAATTTGAACATCCTTTGGCATTGTTATTCTTTAGATTGGACAAAAACTGATCTTTTCCAATCCAATAGCCTCTGTTGAGTTTTCCAAATTTGCTGGCAGCATCATATTTTAAAATTTTAAATAACCCAGTTAGAATTCCATCATCTCCACTAGCCTTATTGTTAGCAATGCTACCTTAGGCCCATTTGATTTCATTCTCCGGGATGTCTAGCTTTATGTCAACAACTACACTGTTTATGTTCAGGTCTTTATTGTATAGTTCTTCCATGTATTATTGTTACCTTTTACTCATCTCACCTACTTCTATTGAATCCCTACATTTTTTTGTTTTTTTTATGCCGATTTTTACATAAAACATTCCCTTGATATCTTTAATTTTCTTGAAGAAATCTCTTGTCTTTCCCATTCTGTTGTTTTATTTTGTTTTTCAATTTCTTTGCATGGCCCATTAAAAAAACCTTATCTCTCCTTACTATTTAGAATTCTGCATTCAATTGGACATATCTTTCCTTTTCTCCTTTCCCTTTTCTCTTCCCTTCTGAACTATTTGTAAAGTCATTTTGTTTTTTTGGTCTTCTTTTTCTTTGGAATGTTTTTGTTGTTGTTGCCTCTTGTACAATATTGTGAGCCTTTGTCCAGAGTTCTTCAGGCACTGTAGAAGACTGATTGGAGAAATAGGGTCAAAATAGGGGCTATTATCTGGATTCCCTATGTGACCAATCCAGGATGAGGATTGGTCCTGTTTGTGTTTGGTCCTGGTCACCTGAGCCCTGAAAAGCTCTGGTACCAGTAGGTTGGTTAATCCAAAAACAACTTGACCCCTTCAAGAGGCTACTGGGAGTCATTTAGAGAAATAGAGTCTGTAATAGATATTTTATCTGGATCCCATTACAAAATCATCAGCAAGTAAAACTGTGCGTATGATTTTTTCTGCACTGCATGTCAGGACGCAGACAGAATGGGCCATCTAAGGTAAAAACCTGAGACTCCTCTTTTGACTCATTTTCAGATCCCCACCTTTTGTTAATATTAATATTCTTATTGGAAAGCTTGAGTCCTTAGCAGACCAGCAGCTACTGAGTTCACCATTTTTCTCCTTGATAATTAAGAAGCCTAAACTCTAAAAAATATATTACTTAGATAAGGCCAGAGACAGACAAGCTAGACAAGACTTTATCTAACCAGGTGCAATCCTGTAAATCGGGAAGACAGGACTCAATTAGTAAAAATCTCTATGAAATATATTTCTGCTCCCAGAATTAACTTCTTACTAATCGGTGGTTGGAATTTGGCCTTTGACCCTGGACCTATCTCTCTACTTTTTAGACTTTAATGGGTTTTTGTATGATTTGTAACCCCTTCACAGCTGTGACTCTTTCTTTGTGTTCTTTGTTTGAAACCAGTATAAAATAAACTCAAGAACTCCATGAAGCTGGAGCAGCTATGGGCTAACCACTAGTCTGGTTGTTCTCAGTTTCTGTTTCCTGTCTTTTCAATCCGATGCCACTAAACGCCACTCAGGACCCAAAATATATAGAGCTGGCTCTCTATAAGGCACTCTATCTATCAGATCTAATCCTCTTAAATCTACTCATCACTTTCACTTCATATTCCTAAGGGATGTTATTTAAGTCATATCCATGAGGTTTGATGGTTTCCCCTTCTTTCTTCATTTTAAATCTGAATTTTGCAACAAGAAGCTCATGATCTGAGCCACAGTCAGCTCCAGGTCTTGTTTAACTGACTCTATAGGGCTTTTTCACCTTTGACTGCAAAATATATAATCAGTCTGATTTTGATATTGCTCTTCTGGTAATGTACTTGTGTAGCCTTTTAGGTTGTTGAAAAAGAATGATTGCTATAACCAGCTCATTATGTTGACAAAACTTTATTAATCTCTTCCCTGCTTTGTTTTGTACTCCAAGGCCAAGTTTATCTGATATTCTATTTATCTTTTGATTTCCTACTTTAGTCTTCCATTCTCCTTTGATGAATGTGACATCTTTTTCAGGTGTTATTTTTAGAAGATGTCGTAGGTCTTCATAGAACTGATCAACTTTGGCTTCTTTGACTTAGATGCTGCATAATAATAATCATAGCTAGCATTTCTATAGAGTTTTAAAGTTTGCAAAGCACTTTCCAAATGTTTTCTCATTTTATCCCCCAAATGACATTAGGAGGTAGATGTTATTATTAGCCACATTTTGTAGTTGAGGTTATTGAAGCAAATAGATGTTTAAGTGACTTGTCCAAGGTTATGTACCTAGTAAGTTTCTGAGTTTGGATTTGAATTTGGGTATTCATTATTCCAAGACTGAGCTCCCAATAGTATGTATAAGGGAAAAGAGAACCAGCAGGCTCAAATGTAGGAGTGTAGTAATGATTAGAATGAGTACATATTGGACCATAATAGTCAATTTATTGTTATCATAATTAGGATTGTGGAGTCCTGGAACAAAGTGGAGATTCTGAGGATCAGAGTTTACAACATAAAATCTCTCTGATATCTTATTCCTATTCTTGAGTCTAACTGGAAATATTCTGAAAAGTATAAATTAAAAATCTCTTGGATCACACAACACTATAGTTTTCTGATTATTATTTCTCTTTCTCTGATAGGTCCTCTATTTATATGAATAAATCTCAGAAGCTGGCTATAAAAGGAAATAGGAGAATATAAAGAGGCAGTTGGCATTAATTCATTCTGTTTTCCCCAAAAGCATTAATCCTTGAAAAATTCAAAATAAGTATGTTATTTTAAAAGGCATATTTTAAAATTTGCCAAGAGAACATTTTGCTGTAATGCATAAACATAAAGCATCAATATTGTTCAAGTAATAGTGAATGCCTTTAGCAATAGGGAAACTATTTTCTACTTATTATCTAGCATTCTACACTGACAATTGCTTAATTCACCATTCTATCTTCCTATGATGTAAATACATATACATTATATTAAAAAATAAAGTTCTGAATTTCAGAAGGAAGTGGTAAAGAAGAGAGCTCTTTGCCAGTAACTCATAGTGTGACCTTTGGCAAGACATTGCATTTTTTTTTGGATTTTAGTTTCTTCTTCAAAATATGGGCATTGTTAACTGCCCTCTCCTCCCGGTTAGTCTCTCCTCTTTGGGGTTTTTGGGATGATACTCTCTGTTGATTCTCCTCCTACCTTGTCTCAGTGGTCCTCTGCCTTCTTTGCTGGTTCATCATCCATATTATTGTGAAAGGGAATTATTTTATCTTAACTTAATCAATCAAGTACTTGCAGTTCTCTATCCTTTTAACTTATCATTCAGGAACTTAAGGATCCTTTTGATAAAAGTTCACACCCTCAGAGGACAGGAGGTGGATCCCACAGGAACTGCCCCAGCCCTGGGCAGTGCCAGGCAAATTAGGAAACTTTGATTGATTCCTGAGATATGACTGGGAAAGCTGATGGGTAGAGAAAACTGCATATAAGTGGGAGCCTCTGGGAGTGTGGGAGTCTTTTTTTGGTGTCTCAGTCTTTTTTTTGGCATCTTGGTCTTTTGGTGGCTCACTGTTTTTTGTGCTCAGTCTGGTGCAGCTCAGCTTCACTAGGCATTCAGTTCTGCCTTGGATTTGGCATGGGTGGCTTGAGGAGTTTGGTTTTGTTAAGTTTTTTTTAAAGCCCTATATGGTATAGCTTAAATTTTCTAGGATTATTGAGCATTACTCCCGCTCTTACACTCAACAATATAGCTAAATTATCTTTTTTTAAACTCTTACTTTCCATCTTAGAATCAATACTGTGTATTGGTTCCAAAGCAAAAGAGTGGTAAGGGGATTAAGTGACTTTCCCAGGGTCACACAGCTAGGAAGTATCTGAGGCCAGAGTTGAACCCAGGACCTCCTGTCCCTAGGCCTGGCTCTCAATCCGCTGAACCACTCAGTTGCCCCTTAGCTAAATTATCTTTTCACTGTTCTCCACACCTATCACGACATCTCTCAGTCTTCATGTCTTTGCAATGGCAGTTCTCCATGCCCAGATTGCCTTCTTTCCTTAGCTCAGCCTTCGAGTACCTCTTTTTCTTTTGCATGAAGTCTTTCCTGATGCCCTCAAAAGCTAATATTCTCTATCTTGATCTACCTTGTACTGAACTACTTATACTTATTAACTTTCTACCTATGTGATAGATGCTTTTTCTATGTGTCTTCTCCATTATAATGAAGATTAACTGACACAGGGATTATTTCATTCTTTATACTTGTATATTCATCCCCAAAGATAGTGTCTGATACACCATAAGTGTTTCATTCTTATTGACTAGTCAATTGATTCTTGGGAAGACAAACACCTTTCTCCTCTTCAGAGGATCCAGATCACAAATCTATATATCCAATATTAGTTTCTCTGAGCCCCAATTTTGCCTTATCATCCACCTAATAGATATCTCAAACTGGATATCCCAGAGCTATCTCAAACTGAACGTGTTTAAAAGGAATTCACCTCTCTCTTTCCCCAAATTTTCCCTCTTTCAAACTTTCTTATTATCAGGAAGATATCATTCTTATATTTACCCAGGATTGTGGCATTTGTGTCATCTTAAACAAATCATTCTCACTCATCCCACACATCTAATCAATTCCAAAATCTTGTCATTTATATCTCCATGACATTTCTCTCATATGCCTGATTCTCCTCATTTGCATAGCCATCTTCCTTGATCAGGCTTTCTTTACCACTTCCCTAGAGTCTTCCTTAGACCACTTCACACCTATACTCCACAAACCCCATTGGCTTCTTATTGCCACTAGGATTAAATACAAATTCTTCTGAATATCATTTAAAACTCTCTACAGCTTGTCCCCTTCCTACCTTCCAGTATTTTTTATACATTATTCTATAAGTTCTACAAATAATGGGCTATTTGTTATTCTACATACACAATACACTATTTCCTATGTATTTAATTTGATTCCACCACCACCTCTTCCTCAAACTTGAGATGTACTTTCATCTAGATCTTTTAGAATCCTTGGTTTCCTTCAAGTTTTAGTTCTAGGGCCATCTTCTTCATGGTTCCCTCAGCTGCTGAGCTACCCTTTCCAGAAAAGACTATGTATTCATGTGTATATATTCTGTGTATTCTTTTATGTGTATATGTTTTCTCTCTCATTAAAATATAAGCTCCTTGAGGGCAGGGATTGTTTTTGCATTTTCTTTACTATTGATAGAGTTTATTAGTTCCTTGTGCATAGTAAGTACATAGTGACTTTTAATTGATATACAAATCTAATCCTCAGTCTAATCCAATTCAAATTATTATATTGGAGATTAAGTTAAATTATTTTTCTTGGTTTAATAAATGGTAAGGGAATCTTAGTGAAGTCATCATTCTGAATAATCATTACAGGCTGCTTTTTGTACCAAAGTAATAATTAGTAACTTCTTTTTTCTTTTCTTCATCATGAAAACAGACACCTCTATATTAATACAGTAATCATTTGCTGAGATGCCTTAAACCTTCATTGCCCCTAAATGTTTTCAACCTTTTCTATTCTATAGAAACTGTCATTATAGAAAGAACTAATTTATAAGCCCTTATCTTCCATTTAAAAATCAATTTTAAGTATTGATTCTAAGGCAGAAGAATGGTAAAAACTAGGCAATTGGGGTTAAGTGACTTGCCCAGAATTACATAGGTAGGAAGTGTCTGAAGTGAGATTTGTACCCAAGACCTCCCATCTCCAGGCTTAGGTCTCTATCCACTGAGCACCTAGATGTCTTCCCAAAAGGTCTACTTTTTACCTCCAGAATAATTATAGATTGTATTAATGAGGGAGAGATCTAAAGTGATTGATGAAATTAATGGTTTTGGAGTCAGAAGACTTGGTTTCAATCTCAGGTCAGCTACTAGCTATCTTGTATGTTAGATAAAATGTTCACTAAGATTCCTTCCATCTCTAAATTCTTCTGTCAAAATAATACCTTAAATTTATATTCACAGTTCACAGAGAACGTTAGTATTCATTATCAACAAGTCTGTGCAGGTATTACTGAGGTAAGTGAGACTCAAAAAGTTTAAGCAAGAAAACCAATGTAACCAAGATTAGAAGGTAAACAATAAACTGGGAAAAACATTTTATAGCATATTGCTGTGATAAAAATCTAGTTTCTCAAGCATAAAGAGAACTAAGTTGAATTTATAAGAATATAAGTCATTCCCCAAGTGGTCAAAGCATATGAACAAGCAGTTTTCAGATGAAGAAATCAAAGCTATCAATCAGCATATGGAAAAATGTTCTAAATAACTCTTGATTAGAGAGATGCAAATTAAAACAACTCTGTGATACCACATCATACCTATCAAATTGGCCAAAATGATGGTAAAGGAAAATTATATGGATATAATATGGAAAATGTTGGAAAGGTTGTGGCAAAACTGGGACACTAATTCATTGTTGGTGGAGTTGTGAACTGATCCAACCATTCTGGAGGGCAATATGGAACTATGCCCAAAGGGCTATAAAATTGTGCATACCCTTTGATCCTGTAATACTGCTACTAGGTAATATTTTTTAAAAAGGGGGAGGGGGGATGACCTACTTGTACAAAAATATCTATAGCAACCTTTTCTATGGTGGCAAAGAATTGGAAATTATAGGGCTATCCAACAACTGGGGAATGACTGAACAAATCATGGTATATGCTTGTGATGGAATATTACTGTACTATAAAAAACAATGAACAGGATTTCAGAAAAAGCTGAAAAGATCTACACAAACTGATACAGAGTAAAATAAGCAGAACCAGGAGAACATTGTACACAGTTAAATCTATATTGTGGAATGTGAAAGACTTAGCTACTCTCAACAAAACAATGATCCAGAACAATTTTTTTTAGATGCTAGCAGAGACCATGTGGCTTTATTTAGAGAAAACAATGGACAGCAGGGAAGGGGGGAGGGGGGAGGAAGAGAGAGGGGAAGGAAAGGAAAAAGGATTCCAGAATAATTCTGAAGGAATTATGACAAAGAATGCTACACACCTTCAGAGAAAGAACTGTTGGAGTCAGAATGCAGATCAAAGCATAATATATTCATAAAATTTTTAAAAAGCATACTAGTTTCACATTAATTTATGTTTTTAGTTTGGGGTTTTGATTTTATTTGAGTATTCTCTTATAACAATGACAAGTATGAAAGTATGTTTTGCATGGTAATATATGTATTGTAAATACTTTTGCAAGAAGCCATGTTGGCCAAGCATGATTGCCAGTTACTAGGTCGGAACACAGAATGCAGTAAGGGCATTTGAGCTGGCATGGGACCAAAAGTCAGTTGGGATGATGCTATATAAGCAGAAAAACTCAGAATATCAGGATCTCAATCTGAAGATACTGGTGGGAGGATGGGTCATCTCAGAATTGTCTCATAGCTAGGTTTAGTTCCTTAATCTGCTCAAAGACTATTCTGTGCATATCAGCATCCAGCTTCAGTTATTAAATAACATCTATTAATCAACACTAACATACCAACTTAAATACCAATCTGGTGAAAATGATGTCGGGACTTTACTAGTCTCAGCATCTTCCAACAGCAATGACTAAAGTCCCAGCAACCTCTCCCTTGGTTTTCAGAGGGTGGCCAAAGTAGAGGGGTTTCCAAGAGGCCCAATAGGTACAGTGCTCTAACAATACCATCTGACACAGGAGAAAGTAAGATCCATGTTAAAAAATGTTTAAGTTTTGAGAATTTTATTTGCTATGCAGTATTTAGGGTACTCTAGATTTCATGTGCTATAAAAAGTGAATATTGTCTGAAATCAGTGTTTTTTAATTGAAATGTAGCACAACAGGTCATAGAATTCTAGGGAAATTCTAGAGAGAAAAATGTTTTGCATGTTACCAATTTTGTGTACTACATTTAATGGGTTATTTCTTTGTTTCTATATTGGGAAAAGTACATATTATCAAAATTAATGTTTATTATAAAGAATTGAATGCAGAAAAATATATTTTCAACTATCTCTAGTGAAAGATTATAGATTTTTAGTGGTCACAAGCAACCTAATTCCATTTTTCCTATGCAGTTTTTTAAACTTTTACAATGCTTTCTAGGAACATTACCCCTGAGAAAGTTGAGGATTGACTATATATGAGAGTGATAATGGAGAGTGGCTTTGGTGTGGGTGTTCCCTTTCCAAACACTGGTGAACTGGCCATATTGTTTTCAGAGATTTCAGGCCAAAGGTTTGACTCCCTGGAGGCTAGAATGAATTCACAAGTAGTACTGGCTCAATTGGATTATCAGAACAGAGGATAAGAATACTCAGAAGATGTTTTGAACACAGGAAACATATACTTGGCTCTGTGTTGGGATGGGTATCATAGGTATTATTTTGGTGTTTGAGCCTTTGGTTGAGTAACACTAGGGCTTTATAATAATTTCCCAGTCAATGGGGATATGATTGAGGATGTAGACTCTAAACCAGGGGTCGGCAACCTTTTTGGCTGTGAGAGCCATAAATGCCACATTTTTTAAAATGTAATTTCGTGAGAGTCGTACAGTGCTCACAGTGCGCGCTCCTGTAACAGCCTGAAAAAAAAATTTACTTTATGGCTCCTGCAGAAAGAGCCATATCTGGCCCTCAAAAGAGCCAGATATGGCTCGAGAGCCATACATTGCAGACCCCTATAATAGAGGAAGGCAAAATATAAAGGAGACCAAAAAGGGAGGAGGGAGTGGAGGAAAGACTTTCTCATGCAAGAATTAGGCAGTTGTGTATGGAGATGGAGTAGGCAAGAGAGTAAGTCAGAAATGGAGAATGAGTAATGGATAGGATTTTTTGTTGAAGGAACAAGGTACTTAGCTTGTAGAAGAAAAGACTGTGGGTGGGGAGCATAAAGGGGGAGAATTTTCTTTAATTATTTGAAGGGCTGCTAAGAGGAATAGAAATTAGACTTGTTCTATTTGGCCCAAAAGAGCAGAACTAGAAGCAGTGAATGAAAGATGCAAAAGAAGCAAGTTTTAGCTTGGTGTAAAGATAATTTTCCTGTCAAAAAGTGATTCCAGTTTTGGTAATTAGTCCTCCCTTTAGGGAACTTCAAATGATGGCTATATGAGGATTCTTTTTCAGATATGAACTGGACTAGATGGTCTCTGAGGTCCTTTCCAGTTCTGAAGACTTTGATTCTAGTTAAGTAGACTAGAAATACCTTTCCATGTCATTTACCTAGAACAGTGATGGGCAAACTTTTTAAAGAGGAGGCCAAAGGAAAGGAAATGCTCATCTCTCAGTCTGTTTCTAAGGCAACTCTTTTGAAGTTTCATTGTATTGTATCCTACTCATTGTATTCGTCAGATTAAGAATAATGTCGCATAGCTGGATAGAACATTACAGGGGGCCACATCTGGCCCGTGGGCCATAGTTTGCCCATCACTGAGAGCTATAGAGCTGTCAGTGAAGTAAACTGATTAGGACTGTGATTGAGGACAAGTAGGCATTTAGCAGGTGGGAAAGCTTTTACTTTTCCAGAAATGGAAGAAAGTTTTCAGTTTTGTTTAACTGAAACCTCTGCCTGGTGTACAGAGATAATTGGAATTTGTTCATTCTATTTTGTGGAGGTGGTCAGAGATTAAAGTGAGCTAAACAAAAAACAGAAATGGTTCCCTTTTCTTTTCCAAACTATCACCACTTCCCAATCCTATCACATAAGGAAGAGGAGCAGAGTCAAGGAAAATTGAATATGTGGTGCTCCAGAATGGTTTTTATCCACTCCAAAGTAATGGAATTTAGTCAGAGCTTTCCTTTTTCTTTCCAGTCCAAAACATTAAAAGTAGTGGAAGTTCTGAAGTGAGGAGAAAAAAAACTGAAGACATGACTATTAATTTGTTGTCCTATTTCCCACCCACACTTCTCCTCTATCACCGACTCTGGGTGTAACACCAGGTCTTGATTTCAGAGAACAAGCCACGTGTGCCTGGACACATAGCTCATATTCTATTTATGTCCTTCAGGCCAGTTTCCTACTTTTTCATTCAGTAAATGTGATATACTCTTGTAGACTTTCCTTTTAGGCATCATGCTGCTCCAATAAGCTCATCTTTCTCAACTAACTAGGTAAAAAGAGTAGTTCACTACAGTTTATTCAGAGAACTGTGCACGGCAGGATACTGGTCTGTCTGAGGGGAGGAGCGAGCACAAACTACAGAACACCCAGGCTATTTCAACACTAGAACATCAACAAGCATGTGAACAGTGTACCTCAACTGTCTTAACTGAAGGCTCCTTCACAAATGAGGACAAGATTTTTTTTGGTTCTATGTAGGAGTACTTACTTGACTATTTTTTTAAACCCTTTACTCCCAGCTGGATTCTTCCCTGATAATAATAAGCAATATTTATATAGTGCCTTTCATTTTCAGATCAAAAAGTTCTCTGTGAACCTTTCAAATAACACAAAAAGGTCACCTACCACTAAGTGCAGCCACCTAGAGTGCAGAAGGCAGCCATCAAATTACAGGCATCCTACAATAACACTTGTATACAGGATGAGAACTATAGAATATTCTACATTTAGAAAGTCTTTGATAAAATAGAAGACTTCCATGGAATAAGATCTCAAAAAAGGGCCATTAAATATGGTGACTTGATAACCCCTGAGATGGTTTTTTCAAAATAATGATGGGAACAGAATGCAAATAATAAAGAGCTGAAAAGAGACCTTGAAGTGAAGAAGTAGAAGTGTTGGGTGTAGATAATTTTTTTGAACTGGAAGAAGCCTAATGAAAGTGGTAAATTAAGAAGGATGGAAGGATAAATTAAGAAGGAAAAATTGATAGTGACTGACAGGAGGCAAAGAAATCATAAGGATGTAGTTGCAATAGTCTAGCAAAACTAAATGAGGGGGGGCAGCTGGATAGCTCAGTGGAGTGAGAGTCAGGCCTAGAGACAGGAGGTCCTAGGTTCAAACCCGGCCTCAGCCACTTCCCAGCTGTGTGACCCTGGGCAAGTCACTTGACCCCCATTGCCCACCCTTACCAATCATCCACCTATGAGACAATACACCAAAGTACAAGGGTTTAAAAAAAAACACCAAATGAGGGGGAGGTCAATGAATGAAAAGATTGGTATGATTAGGGGCTGTACTTCAAAGAGAGAATTTATGATCATGATTTTATGACATATGTAAGAGTTAAAGGAGAAGGAAAAGTGATTGATTCTGAGGTTTCAAATCTATATAAATAGGAAAATGAAAAAAACACTAACGAAAAAAGAGAAAGTAGAGAGTAAGAAGCATAGGTGAGAAATATGGGTTTAATTTTTGGCATGCTATTTGAAGTGATTTCAGGCTAACCAAAAAGAAAGAGATAGATGACTAGGGAAGTTCATTTCATTGCTGAATGGACAAGAATTTATCTTTAGAATACCCACAGTTAATATTTATAGATGGTCTGAAAATATTTAATTCTTAGCACCTTTTGTCTATTTGTTCTTTACCACAATCATGAGATAGTGAGCCCCTTGAGGACCACAACCATTTCTATTTTTCTTTGTATCTCCAAAGCCAATACCTGGCACATTGCAATTGCTTAAAAAATAACTTCAATTAACTATCACAGTGAAAATGGGAGTTGTAAAAAACTGAAGGATATGTGTTTCTTCTTAATTTGATGGGTTGCCATAACCAAAGAACTAATCAACTACTTGATCAATCTACTAGTGCTGATCCTCCCTCTACTTAGTAAGGTTAGTCAGTCTATGGTAGGGGTCGGCAACGTATGGCTCTCGAGCCATATCTGGCCCTCTGCAGGAGTCATAAAGTCAATTTTTTTTCAGGCACTGTTACAGGAGTGTGCACTGTGAGCACTGTACAGCTCTCACGAAATTACATTTAAAAAAATGTGGCATTTATGGCTCTCATGGCCAAAAAGGTTGTCGACCTCTGCTCTATTAGAACATAAGCTCCTTAAGAATAGGGGCTACTTTGTTTTCTAGTTTTTATATTCCCAGCACTCAAACACAGTTCCTGGCATATAGTAAATGTAGTAAGTGCTTAATTAATGCTTTCTCTATCTATCCTTCAAACCAATTCTTATCCGGCATGAACTCAAGGCCTTTTACCATTCTTAGTCTCTAGACCAATGGTTATAAATCTGGTATCTACGAACATTTCGAGGGTCCACGGAGAGATTTCAAAGGGTCCACAAACTTGAATGAGAAAAAAATTACAACTTTATTTTTGCTAACCTTTAACAGAAATTTAGCATTTCCTTTAATTTCTTAAAACAATTGTTATGGGTAGGGGTCTATAGGCTTTACCAGACTGTCAAAACAGCCATTATACAAAAAAATTAAGAACCACTACTCCAGATACTCTTCAACTTAACAATATTCTTTTTAAAATGTGGTGCTCAAAACTGACTATAATAATATAGATTAAGTCTGATTAGGTCAGTATACAATGAGAACTTCTTTATCACCTGTAGAGAGCCATAAACAAGCAATTTGATCTGTAATTCTTATCAGATCCAACTATAACTGATGATTATAACCAATTTTAACTTCTTTCATTATTCAAAGTTTTCCTGTCTAAAAAATCATGTTATTTTGAAAAGAAGGGGGATATGTCAGGAGCTATTAAGAGAAATTAGAATCTCAAGTAGATATTTTTATCTGGACCCCCTCAAAAGATCAATACAGACTGGCAGAGCCATGTATTATCTTTCCACCCTATTTATGGGACAAGACAGGTGTGGGATATCTAAGATAAAAATCTGAGATTCCTCTTTTGATTCCTTTCAAAATTCTCACCTTCCTTCAAAATACATTATAGTCTTATTGAAAAAGCTTTGGGCTCTCAGCACTCCAGCATGAGGGGGGCTAACTCTGTTCCCCTTTGCCCAAGAACACAGATGGCTGGTACGGCCAAGGCCGAACCCTTGACAGGGCATTTTGCCCAGAATTAAAGTAAAATAATGAGGCTCAAAAAATTGTTTAATACCATCAAGGCCTAGAAACTGACGGGGCTTTCTGACCTAACGGAGATGTCCCAGGCTCCACTTAAAGATAACACATGTAGTTGATAGTTTAGCATAGGTTTTTGTCTACGCCTTGGAGGCTTCTAAGGCTTTTGTTTTGACTATAGTAAAAATCTTGCTTTCTGTAACTGTGGGAAACTTTCTTGGCTTTTGGGGGAAAGGGATCTTTAATTTCCTTTATAATAAAGTGGCTACTTCAGTATTTCTTGAAGTACAATGAGCTAACAAGCCGTGCTTCCAATCTGTTTCATTCTTTGCTTCCTACGACCACCCAGGCCACTCAGATCAGTCTCTGGTTATAGAGTATCGATCTCTATAATCACCTCTTTATTTATGGATACTATATTCCTTAATGAAGCTTGATTTTATTAGCATTTTTGGCTGCCAAATCATACTATTGATTTATTTTGAATTTGCAGATGACTAAAATCCCTATCCCTCTCTTTTTAAGATAAATTGCCTTTTAACTATGCAGACAAAGCAACAAGCATTTATTAAGTTTGCAGGCACTATCCTAAGTGATGAGGATGAAAATACAAGCAAAAAGAAAGTAAGACCCAAAAGGTCACTGAAGAGGGGGACAGGGAAGAGATCCAAGGATAAGGGAGCAGGTATTGAGTATGGATATTCTAGGGTAACAGTAAAAATAGCTAACATTTACATTGTGCAAAGGAAAAGACAAAGGACTGTACTAAGTGCTTTACAAATATTAGCCAATTTGACCTTATAACAACCCTAGAAAGAAACTGCAATTATTATCCTTATTTTATAGTTATGGAAACTGAGGCAATGAGGTTAAAAGTTTTGTTTAGGGTCACACAGCTAGGAATCAGAGTCTGATGCCAGACCCAATAGGGGAAAAACTGTACCATGTTGAGTTAGCATGGTGAGGTTTGTACAGTCAGAAATACAGCTGAGAAAGGAATTGTAAAAAGATGGAGGCACCAGGGATGTTACAATATAATCTAAATGGTTGTGGGTACACACACTGGGTTGTATGAGAGACAGGACCAGGGTAGGGAGACCAGAGTACACAGCTAAGTTGCTCCTAACTGACAAGAATGGCTGTTGGCCAACTGTCAGCCAGCTCACCACTAGGCCAGAGTCTTTGAAACCAGCAGGCAAGGTAAAAAGTTTTAACAGTTTTAATTATGTTCAACTAAATAAAGGTGGGATAGGGGATTCTACACTAAAAACCCAAATGGCAAAACCACAGGGCAAGGGGAGGACTTCTCTACTCTAATCTTAGTGATCTAAGCAGGCAGAGCCCAAAGGAGCAGTAATGGAGTCTCTGGGAGGCTGCTTCAAACCTGGTTCCAGCCATGTTTGACCAGCACAGCTAATGGGCTGAGGGTGGCTTTGGGGTTCTCACGGTAATCCACAGATGATCACAGGATGCCAAAAGCTAAGGTGGTCCAAGGTATCCAAGTAGAGAGAATGTGCTTGAGATGCTGTCCACCAGATCCCAAACTCCTCCTCTACCTGGTGCTGCTCTGTAATCCATAGATGATCACAGGATGTCAAAAGCTAAGGTGGTCCAAGGTATCCAAGTAGAGAGGGTGTGCTTGAGATGCTGTCCACCAGATCCCAGACTCCTCCTCCACCTGGTGCTGCTCTGTAGGTCTTGTCCACTTGTTAGAAACCACAACCACTCAGGATCCCAGGGAATCGGGATGCAGGTCTGAGATCTCCCAGGGTTAGCAACAGTTTGTGCCAACCACTAATGGAGTTTCTCTCAGAGCACAAGCAACTTCCTGCTCCTTCATTCAATCTTGGAATGCTCCAGTCCTTCCTGCTAGGTCAACCTTAATACTTAATTAATTACTAACTAATCTTCCTCAAAACAGAATTCAACATTTCTCCACATATCACACTTGTGAAGCTGATTTTTTTAATTCATATGTAAGATTTTACAATTATTACTATTAAGAATGGATAAGAATGATAGATGGAGAAAGCAAAGGTATAGATACCACTGTAAATGGTAAATCTCCCTCTACAACATTGACTGAAAGGAGAAATGGAGCAGTATATTGGAATGTATGGGTTTATGGAAAATGTGACACCCAATGGGTACAGGTAAAAGAAGTCAATTATGATAATTATTTATATTTTCTTTTAAAAGGAATAAACATATAGACGTAAATCAACTGCCATCATCATGGAAATTATTTTGAACAGAAAGAGTGGGTTAAATATTATTGGTTGATTGATGAGAGAAAGTGTGTCTTTCCTAGTCAAGATCTACAAACTAATAAGAAAATGTGATTTGAAAGTTTATTTTTGGACTGGGAGCTGGGAGCCAGGAGCTGGGATCTGAAGTGCGAATTTGAGTGTCTGAGCTTCCCCTCCAAACTTAGTCAGAGTACCCCACTGGCTCCTGAGAGAGCCAACACAGGAGGGGGCTGGGGCCATAGATCATAGACCCAATGAATAAATGCAAAGGCCTAGAATAGCTGTTTATAGAACTGAATGCCTTTCTGAAGATCTTAGACAAGGGAAACCTGAGTAAAACAGCTGTGGTGAAGAAAAGTTTCCTTACTGACATTCTTCAACTCTACATGAAGTCCAGCAATTCTGATGTGGAATATATTTATTTGAACAAAGTTACAACCCATAAACAGCCAAATGTGTAGAAGGAAAAGACAAAGGCAAAGTACAGAATTTCTTAGATTCTCTGACCAGTGGAGAGTTGATACAGTATTTTTCTGCCCCACAGAAGAGCCTGATTTCCCACCTCCTGAAATAATTCCAGAAAGGAAATAATTCCCAGCCCCCTAAGATCAAGTCTCTAGAGCAGGGGTCAGCAACCTTTTTGGCCGTGAGAGCCATAAACGCCACATTTTTTAAAATGTAATTTTGTGAGAGCCGTACAGTGCTCACAGTGCGTGCTCTTATAACAGCGCCTGAAAAATTGACTTCATGGCTCCTGCAGAAAGAGCCATACATTGCCGACCCCTTCTCTAGAGGGATATTATGAAGAGGCAGAACCATATGATACTTTCTGGTGAACCTGTGAGCAGCTCCCTCCTATGAATCTTATGAGGAAAAAGAGAGCAACAAAAGCAAGTCAACAATCTACTAATGGTCATCCCTTGAACTCACCATTGAACTGGTAAATGAAATCTAGCTCTGTACCTTCCTGTAGTGGAAGAAGTGGCCAGGACCATTGATCAAGCAGTTGATTGTCATTAAGGAGAGTAGATTACTATGCTACAAATCCTCCAAGGATCACAGTCCCCAGCTCTAGGTGAATATAGTGGGCTGTAGTGTTGTCTACAAGGAGAAACAAGTGAGGAAGAAAGAGCATAACTTGAAGATCACTCCAACAAATGCTGATGTGATTGTCCTGGGGATTCAGAGCAAAGACCAAAAATAGAGCAATGGCTCTGGGTCATCCTAGAAGTCAGTGGCTTTCCTTCTGAAGGAGTTTCTGAGGGAAACCAATACAGCCCTGATGCCCAGTGTCTCAAATGTCAGAAACCAGATAGAGCTAAGACATAACTATTAGTTCCAGGATGTGAGAGTAATGTGGATGGTCATCCTGAGACCACAGAAACCAGAGATGTTAAGAAGAAAGGTATAGCAGGTCTCAAATTGAACAATTTGATGAACCTGGGGAGGAAGAAATCTGCTTCACTGGAAAATTCTGAGAGGTCTCTGAGTTATCTGAATGTTGATCAATAGCCAGTGGAAATCGGTGGTGTTATGTGAAGGAAAGCCACTGCACATCTACCTGAACAGGAACTGAACTAAATCAGCCCAGCAGCTACTCAAGCTGATTAGTTCAGAGTTCCATAACAAGAAGTTGAGTTTTTGTTGTTTTTTTTTTTTTTTTTTTTTTTTTTAGGGAGAGAGGGAAGAAACATGTGAAGAATCCAGGTAGCTGAATGATTCTCTCACTTGGAATTTTGGTTTCAGTAACTAAGATGACCTAAAATTATTACTATTATGTCTATTCAGTACTGCATACAATTTTCCCTGTTTGGAGCCAGTCTCCAGGATTAGTGACTCAAACCCAGAGCAGCTGTATGATAGAAGTTAAACAACCTCTGTTTGAAGTTGTTTGGAATGTGGAAATAGCCTAGAACTTGCATTAGAACAAAAAATCAACTTGTGGGGATGCTGCCCTTTCAGAGGAGAGGAAAAAGACTAGGTAGCTTTACTTCAAGTAAGTTATTATTAATAAAAGACCCTCATTCACTGGTTTAAATGATGTAAGAATGTTTTTTGTTTAATATGAGGACGATATTCTATTGGGCACTAACATGTTTTATAAGTAACTATGAAATCACCACCTTAAAGCCTTTATACAAGTCATTTTTGAGAACGTGTAGTCTCACATGCAGATTTTGGTCACACATCCAAAAATGTTCTCATTATCCTTGTTTAAAAGACATTGTCTGAGTACTAGTTCAAAGATATTTCATTAACCAGGTTGAATGAACAGATAAAAATTTCCTTTTCTCTTTATTAGGTTAGTTTAAATGTATGAATTAAATGTCTCAAACTGAGATGATACAAACACTCTTTTTCCTCATTTGGTAGACAGTGCCCAGGCCCCTTCCAAGGATATTGTAAAATTTGTTGAATGGGGATAGGAGAGTATGTCTCCCACTCCACCTTTAAAAACAAGCAAACAAATCACAACTAACATATGATGATCTTCCACTTGGTGGCCCTGTTTTTTCCTTTGATAGAAAAATAAACATTTGGTGTATATTTGTTGTTACTTGAAAGTTTATTTTTGTGTCTACTGCCTAACCACATTGTGGTTAGAAAGAGAGGAAGCTAAAAAAGGAACAAGTATTTACATTTTTTCTTGTGATATTATGATTCATGAGGAAAATGACACCATCTACAAATGAGATGTTAATGACTCACAACTTGTGCTTCTTTAGTCTCTCATCACCCACCACAAGCAGATACATGACAACGACATTTAAAACTCCAAGTTTCCTATTTTATTCATTGTTTCAAGATCCATTGATAATATAATTCATCACTTTCTAGCAACACAGAAGAGTTTATATTCATGGTGTCAGAAGTATCTGATAAACTAAATAAGTTTTTAACTTAGTAATTTAACATTTATTCAACAAATATTTATTAAGCACCCATTATATATAAGGCATTGTGCTAGGCTCTGGGGATACAAAGATAAAGAAACCATTACTCTTTGTTCTCAAGAAACTTATAATATAGTAGAAGAGAGAAAATGTATGCACAAAGTCTCAAAAACCAAGTAAAATAAAGTAGAACGTAATTGTACAAAACCATAATAAAGTTTATAATAGTTGTTATTTCTAAATATGGACTTCTATATTTTCTTCTTTTAAAATATATTTAATTTTAAGGAATGTCTATATTTTGACCACTAAGGTATTTCTAATTGGGAGAATTAAGGAAGGCATCTTGGAAGAAGAGGCATTTGAATTGAATTTTGAAAATTGGATAGAATTTCAATAATTAATAGAGATGAGGTGAAGGGAAAATAATTAAATGACCAAAAATGATTCCAGACAACCAATGATAAAATATGTTACCTCCTGACAGAGTAATGTCAGACTTAAGATAAAAAATGAGAAATACTTTTTCGATATAGCTAATGTAGAAATCTGTTTTGCTTGACTTTAGGTATTGCTACCTAAGGGTTTGGTTTTTTCTTTTTTCTTTTTCAAAGATTTGGGAGGGGGGAGAGAGAGAGAGAGAGAGAGAGAGAGAGAGAGAGAGAGAGAGAGAGAGAGAGAGAGAGAGAGAGAGAGAGAGTAGAGCTAGATGGGGCCGCTTTTCCTCCAAAAAAGAAGAGAAGGAAGGCCTGAGGAAATTACTGATAAGCAGGACAGTTTTGAAAGTAACATGTTGAATTTAGTATGTATATGAAAAAAATCTGAAGAGTTGCAATTTCATATACAATCGTCTCCTGTTCTACAATGTATGTATATAGGAAATTCAAATTTTATTTGGCACTTATTAATTAAGTTTAGAATTTTTAAAATGAAAAAAATTCAATAGGGGGAGAATTGATTGGCTTGCTTTTGGAATATTAGAAGGACATTTTAACAAACCCCAAGCTTCCCCTTGAAACAAAAGCATATCTTTTTAACACCAATATTCTTCTATCATTGCTTTATACAAGAGCTATACAGAATGAATAAGTATGATATTTAATGATAATAATGATAATTAACATCACTGAAGGGAATATGTGAATCAAATGAGATCATAGATCTTTTTGAGTGTTTTCAACAATATTTACCTTCACAATGCTATGAGGATGAAATGAGGTAATATATGTAATAAATTACACAAATGACAGCCAAATAATTAATTTTTTTATTACAGTGTGATTTTTCTGATATTTTCTGTCATCATCCTCTTTATAAAAAGGACTACTGTGATTTAAATCTTGTATTAAGGTCTTTAAGGTAAAGATAGGCATTAATTTTTAAAAAGATGAAGATAATGATTAAAAGTGGAAATAGAGGACAAAAAAGGGAAAGCAGTTGGGAAAATAATTTTTAATTAATTTTAACTTTAAAAATTTTTTTAAATTCACAGGCCCATTAACAAAATACTGCCTTTTTGTGTATGGTCCTTACTTTTCACTATCTTTGGGAGGAAAGGGAAAAAAGGTGAAGAGAAGAAAGCGGAATGAAGTAGAGTTTTGCTTCTTTGGGTGAAGGATATGGGAGAATGTGTGTTTGGGGGGCCTTGAGTAGATATTGAAGGTGGGCAATAAACCTATAGAGAAAGAAGAGAGATTGCATTTGGAAATTTTCAGTTTTTTCTATAATCTCAAATTGTTCCTTCATGGAAAAAAAATCCAGCCTTTTAACACAAATATTCTCCAAGTGGTCCCATGTGGCTATAAATCAGCAATCATCACAATTAAAAAGAATCAAAACTGTGGGTGACTCAAAGGACAGTGGCAGGAAATAAAGATGGATGTCATTCACACAAAAGTTGCATAAAAGTCATCATTCAAGAAGTATATGATTGCAAAAAGTGATGTGCCAGTCATGTAGCAAGATCAAAGGATACTTGAGTGTGGCACTGTTCTCATGAAATATTAAAAGCCCTAGAGGAAGGACCCTAATATGTTGTATAGATCCTCTTTGAAGGATTTATGCATTAACACAGAGAAGAATTACATTAGATTAAGAAGGTTGAATGGGTTTTGATCTTGAGCCTATGTTAATGAGATCATGACCAAATTGCAGTATCTAAGCATTATGTACCTTCCAGCTCTTAATATTCTTTGAGTCTATGAAGATATACAAAAGTGTAATAAACTGCTATTCCTGGACTTGATAGGAAAGGTATCATGTAAGAAAAGGTGGTCATGTAGCCACATATTTCTCAACTTTTGTCAGAAAAAAATCAATTCCATACCTATCAAGCTACCAAAAAACTTCTTTACTGAATTAGAAAAAACTATAACAAATTTCATCTGGAAGAACAAAAGATCAAGAATATCAAGGGAAATAATGAAAAAAAATGCGAAGGAAGGGGGCCTAGCAGTACCAGATATTA
>NC_058133.1:115335484-115399087 GCF_016433145.1 Gracilinanus agilis
TCTCTCTCTCTCTCTCTCTCTCTCTCTCTCTCTCTCTCTCTCTCTCTCTCTCTCTCTCTCTCTCGAATCTGTGTAAGTGATTTATCTCACTCTTGAGATTGTTTCTCCACTTCTGAAAAAAGTCAAATGAATTCTGTCAGAGCATCCTTACTTTGAATTCTGTCTTTGTTTTTTTTAATTTTTGGTTTGTTTTTTTGAAAGAGTAGTCTTTGGCATCTGACAGGACTGTTAAGATTTTTCAGTAAAAAGTTAACGCATAGGTAGTCAGCATTAAGACGGTTTTTTTCCCCTTCCGTTTTTCTCCTTTCAAAGAGAATCCACTCGAGTGTGTGTGTGTGTGTGTGTGTGTGTGTGTGTGTGAGTGTGAGTGTGATTTATTTCCACAGGTAATTCACTCTTAAAATTATTTCTCTACTTCTGAAATAAGTCAAATGAAATCTATTTGAGCATACTCCTTTTGAATACTGCTGTTCCTCAGTTTGATGTTTTTGGAGGAAATTTGTGATCTTAAGATTTCTGACAGGACTATTATGCTTTTCAGTAAAAAGTTAGTGCATAAGCAGTTGGCATTAAGGCATGTTGTGTTTTTTCCCCTTTTTTTCCTTTCAAAGAAAAGTAGTATGAATTAAAGCTTGTTTTCTTTAATCATTAAGTAGAACAAGTCAAGCCAACAAGCATTTATTTATTAAGCATCTGCTAGATGCCAATCAGTGTACTAATTTAGGTTTCCCCCACCCCCATCCTGCCCTAAAAGGCAAAAACCAGCCCCTGGTCTCAAGGAGTTTACAGTCTAATGGAGAACATAACATGTAAATGACTAGGTATATAAAGGAAAAATTGAAGATAATCACAGAAAAAAATATAGAAGTTGAAACCTCTTCGACAGTTCAGAGGCTTTTACAACAGTACAGACATTCTGTACAAGAATAGGAGATTTTTTGAGTTCTAATTTCTCTCTCAAGGGAATCTTGAAACTGAAAACTTCTTGTGTATGTGACCATGTCTGTACTTCAGTAGTTTAAATCTAAATTCCAGAATCTTCCTTTCCCACAAATCAAAACATTTCAAAGATCCATTCCAGCAAGTTCTCCATCTCTAGGAACCCATTCAGATGAGCATTTTTATCAAACAAAAATTTGTACAGGTTTGAGTGCTAGATACAGATCTAAAAAGGAAATCATTCTTTCCCTTGAGGAGCTTACATTTTTTTAACAAGAGGGGAGGCATTTCTTTTTAAAAAGAATGATATACACTTGATGGTATTTATATATAAGGTCTAAATCTATTTCATGGATACAATAGGAAATATTTGAATTTTTCAACTATTGTAAGCACAGTCTTGTCAATCATATTCTCAAATTAATTTGATACTTTACATTCTTGAATGGCTTACAGTTTAACGGAGAGGGATCCTTTTGTTTGCTCCCATGTACTTTAAAAGCTGATTTATTTATTTTTTATCTCAAGTTTCTCAGCTATAAAATGGAGATAATAACAGTGCCTGACTTTCAGGATTTTTTGAGGACTAAATGTGATCTTTGTAAAGTGTTTAGCACAATCTCTGGCACATAGTAGGTCCTATATAAATGCTAATTATCATCATCATCATCATCATCATCTGTTTATGCCCAATTCTGTGATTTAATTGGCATGGGTAAATATTGATGATTAAATGTTCTCTACTAATAAATATTTTCAATTTTCTGCAAGTTCTTATCTAAGGGTGTTGCCTGAGGTATTGAGAAGTTAAGTGACTTGTCTAGGGTTAAAGCTAGTATCTGTCAGAGACAGAACTTGAACCCTGTCTTCCTGACTCTTAAGTCTGGATATCTGTTAACTTATGCCATGCTTCCTCTAATATATATTTATATATTATATTTGTTCTTTTAGATATTTATGGAGTGGCTGTTAAGGAGAATGTGTCTATGTGTATATATAGAACATAAAATATGTATGTAGTATAACTATATGTGGGTATATGTATATATTGCTCTTGAACTGTTTCAGGCATGACAGATTCTTTGGGCCCAATTTGAGGTTTTCTTGGCAAAGAACATGGAGTGGTTTTCCATTTCCTTCTCCAGCTCATTTTACAGATGAGGAAACTGAGGCAAACAGGGTTAAATGACTTGCCCAAAGCCATACAGCTAATATCAGGGCTGGATTTGAACTCAAGTCTTCCTGATTCCAGGCCTGCCCCTATATGTATGTTTGTGTATGTATGTATATATATTTGTGTATTTGTATATTGTTTATATATTCATTCAAACAATTCTCAGATATCCATTGCAATAACAGTCCTAAGACTGGGTTAGCTAGTTTAGAAAATGTATCTAAAAGTATATATATCATTTCACTAAACCTTTTTTTAAAAGGTAGAACTATGGGGGCAACTGGGTAGCTCAGTGGATTGAGAGCCAGGCCTAGAGACGAGAGGTCCTAGGTTCAAATCCAGCCTCAGACACTTCCCAGCTGTGTGACCCTGGGCAAGTCACTTGATCCCCATTGCCTACCCTTACCACTCTTCCACCTATAAGTCAATACACAGAAGTTAAAGGTTTAAAAATAAAAAAAATAAAAATAAAAAAAGGTAGAACTATGATCAAGGAACTAAATTTATTGACTTAAAAATTATTTTCTCTGCACATTTACTCAATGAAGTGGCAACAGAAGGTTAAGGGGAAAGATTAATCATAGACAAGATAACCTGAATAATAAAGAACTGGCTACTTACAGATTTTTTTAATAGAGGTTTTTTTTTTTTTTTTTTTTTTTTTTTTTTTTTTAACCCTTACCTTCTGTGGAAGAGTTGTAAGGGGTAGGCAATGGGAGTTAAATGACTTGCCTAGGGTCACACAGCTAGGAAGTGTCTGAGTCAGAATTTGAACCCAGAACCTCCTGTGTTTTAGGCCTGATTCTCAATCCACCAAGATGCCCCCTACTTAGAGTTTTAAGAGTAATCTTCACTTTTTTCTCTTACCTAACATTTCCCATTGTCTACCCACTTTGATTTATTGCTCCTTGATAGTTAGGTTCAATTCATTTGTTCTTGTTAACAAATGAATTTCTAAAATTGACTGCTTAAATAGTTTCTAAATCATTTTGATTTGCTTTCCTACCTTTATGCTTTAGCAAAAGGTTCATTCATATTTGTAGTCTAGAAGAGAAGCTTATAAAATACAGGCTTAAAACATAGGAAAATTATTTCATGATAACAAAATTTTAAAATGTATTTATTATTTTTCTACTTTGGAAGAAAATTACAATAAAAAATCTTAGCATTTAGAATAAGAATTGAGTATCAGGCCAAGTGAGACTACATTTTAATTACTAAATATTTACATTTTTATACACGGGACCCCAGTAGAGTATCATTAAAATAGTGTTGGACTGAATACTTCAGTTTTAGTTATAGAATCATAATGTTCATTGAATTGACTTGAATAGAGTTGGAAGAGACTTTAGAGTTCATCTAGGTTAATCTGCTCCATATAAAATGTGTGGCTAATCAGCATGCTCTGATCTTTGCCATACAAATTTTTGACAAGCCATTCCCCTCATTTTATGGTTGTAGTTGATTGTTTTTAAACTCAGTTGAAAAACTTTTTATTTTTTAAATTTCATTTCCTCTATGTTGACCCATTGTTCTAGGCCAGAGGTATCAAACACCTGCCCATAATATTCCAGCTATAATTAGAACCAGGTTAAAAATATAATTGGGAAATATTTAACCAAATAAATAAGAACACAGTAGAACATAGATAATAATACTAATATATGGTTTTCTAAGTCAGTATGTGGCAAAAGGGATATTTCTATGCAGGTTAGCAGGTCCTGTTTCTTTTTTAATTTGACACCACTGTTCTAGACCACTGAAAGAATTCTGATTTCAGATTATGTTATCCTAGCATATTAGCTATTCCTCCTAGCTGTGTCATTTATAAGTTTAGTAAACAAAACCTTTTGTCTTCATTAAAAGAATTTATTAATTTCTTCATTAAAGGAATTTATAAAATTATTTAGCAGCACAGGATCAAGGAGAGAGTTTTGTTGTATGATTCTAGAAAATTTCCTACAAGTTGAGCCAATCAATTAATCAATACTCTTGTGCATATGGTTGTGCAACCAGCTGTATACATACATACCCAACTGTATTACTACTCATTGTATATTTCTCCCTCTTGTTCCTAAGAATATCATTTAGCCTTGCTGAAATCCAGGTAATATTGCCACTGCCTACCTGGATGACCTTGAGTGAGAGACAGTTTGATATCATGGAAAGAATATTGGCTTTGGAACAAAGGACTTGGTCTCAGTCCTGACTCTGCTGCTTTACTCTGTGGAACTTCAAGCAAGTCACTTAACATCTCAGGCTTTTAATTCCTTCATCTTTTGATAAGGAATGATGGGGTTTGGAATAGATGATTTATAAGCATCTTTTCAATTTTATCTTTCATGAAATAGCATTTACTACCAAAGCAGAAAAGAGAATAATTATAATTTTGTTAACTTCTCTGACCTTTTAGTTTGTAAGAAAAGTATTTTTAACTTAATCTCTATTTCCTCTAAAATGCTATAATGTTAAGGTGAAATCAAACCACTTCTAAGAGTGGTTTGAGATGTTTAGTATGAAGTCCAGTAAAATGCTAAGCACAATAGAGATATGTTGCTAATTTTGGAGACTAGTGCTACATATTCCTAGAAAAATGTATCACTCTGTATACACGTAATTTAACTAACTAACCTCTGTCATTACATGGCATTTAAAATTTTTAAAAAGTGAGTTCATTTACAGGGACAGCTAGGTGGCTCAATGAATTGAGAATCCAGGCCTAGATACAGGAAGTCCTCAGTTCAAATGTGGCCTCAGACACTTCTTAGCTGTGTAGCCCCAGACAAGTCAATTAACACCCATTGCCTAGCCCTTACTACTCTTCTAAACCAATTTACAGTATTGAATCTATGACAGAAGGTAAGGGTTAAAAAATGGAGTTTATTTAATGTAAAATTTATAATCTTTTTCATAGCAATAGATTTCATAAATGTAGAATGGTTTATTTTTAGAGGGAATATTCAAATTAATCAATGGCTAGTTGACTAATAAATGAATATTAGAACATATAAGTAATATGTATGTAATAAGTAATATATAATATGTTAGAGCATATAAGTAATACATGTAATAAGTAATACATAAAATATATATAAATAAAATGAGGTAGCATGGCTTAATCAAGAGATCCAGCCTCAGAGTCAGGAGGACCTGGGTTTAGTTTGTCTCTGACCTGTATTTGACTATGTCACCCTGGGTAAGTCACTGACCTCTCCAGGTAGCTTTTTAAGACTGTAAGTTGCAGAGAAGGTACTAACTAACCTATTTTGTTAGAAGTAACTTCCTTCCCTGAAGATTTTTTTGTACTAGTGAAATTACAGCTCCAATCCTTATACATATTTTGTTCACTATTTTTAATATTTTGGATAAAATTAAAATAAGGATGAAATTGCTTTTGAGCCATAGTGACTATGCATTTATGGGCCTATATTTTTTAGTAGATTTATAAAGTTTATTTTAATTTTCTCCTACAATCTGACCGAAAAAATTAAGAACTAACAGGGGAAACCATAGTTTTTATTAGGATCTATGTTATTTTATCTTTATTGCTTCAGCTGAAGAGCAACAATAGAAGAGTACAATTTATGTTATTGTGAAAGGTACTACAAGCCATGCACAGCCTAATTATTCCTTACCCCAGCTTGGGAATAGCAATACAACTAGTATCTTCTAAAACAAAAAAAGTGTCAGTTTATATATGCTGAAGATAACAATGCATTTATACTTTTTATCTCACCTGATTGTTCCTCATGTATTTTCATAAATTTATCCTCCATGGATGATATGTCCAACATACTAGAGACCTTTCTCTGGTTCTTTAGACATTTTAGGGATGTTGTTGCTGTATTTGGGCAGTCCATTTGTCCTCACATATCAGTCTTCCTTTATCATATACAGAACTGATGTTTTTTACTCTACTTCTTGTGTACTTCTTGTGGTAATATACTGTATTTACTTTCTATCCTCTTTATCTTCATATTTTTGCATGTTACTTAAGATTTTGATTTTTTGAGCTGTCTCATAATTTGCTACCATAATAGCATTACTAGTAAAATATTCCTGTAATATACTCCACATAACTAGTACAAGCAGATTCTTTTTCATGGCTTTAGTTTCATAAGTTTTATATTAAGCATGTGATACTCATCTCGGCAATATTGTGGATAGTTTTTCAAAATTGAAATTTATTATTATTTGAGATCTTTGAACCTTTCATCAGGATGATTACAAAGATGCTTGAAATAGTAAACTTTCATTCATTGGAGCCCAGAAATTCCTAATGAGCATATTTTTCTTGCATTTAACTTTTAGGATTAAAAAACAAATTATGTGATATTGTCTGTTATTCAAAAATGTATTTTTGAATTACTCTATAATGAGAACTCACGTTCACAGTGATGACCTTGACTGGATCACTTAATGATCCAGAATCAAGAAATTATGATTTAGTAGATAGCACATATAGAGGAATGACAGCCAGGAAAGAGAGTTATGGTCTAGAAGGCCACAAAGGTGTTGAGTGGGGCAATAGGATAAGCAATTAACCCACCCTTTTTATTTGTAGTGTCGATTTCACTTGTAGTGTTTATTTAGCTCAGGCACTAAGCAGTTCTCATTAAGAGATCAAAAGGGAAGATAGAAGGAAGCATGGTAGCTGGGTCTTCATTCTCTATGGATGGATGATTGCAAAGCTTTGTGGCATGAATGGGATTGTTTTGCTTTTATTTTTATATCTGTTGTACTTAGTAAAGTGCTTGGCACATAAGTGCTTAATAAATGCTTTTCATTCAGCTAAGTATTAAGTTGCCTTTTACTTATTCAGAAAATGGTACCAATATACTGGAGTAAGAGTTAGCAAAATAGGAAGTCAACCTTCTCTTCTCCATCCTCTCCCTTCCCCGCTTCACTGAATATTTGAGGTCAGATTTTTACTATATAATAACTTCCTTTATACTTTAAAGTTTACAAAGCAATATTCTGAAAGCAGTCTTGTGGTCTAGGTATTATAGACCCAACAACAGTAACGTAATTTTCTGAGTGTCTTCAAACTAGTTGAGTGACAGAACTGGGTTTCTCACCAGTTTTTCTGACCTCTGATTTGATGTTTTCCCCATTTTTACAGCTGCTTCCTCTAATATTAAGAAACTTTCATCAGCCCTTAAATCAAAAGTGACAAAATAAGTAAGTGGAATACACCAAGAAGTAGTTAGAATTTGGGGGAATGGACTGAATTTAGGAATAGTAGATGAAATGTTTTGATTCAAAATATCATATACACAGACTAAAAATAAAAAATCTTTTTTTAAGATTTAAATATTTTATTTTTTTAGAAAAAATTTTCATTTACATGATTCATGTTTTTACTTTTCCCTTCCCCCCTTCTTACATCCCCCCATATCCAATGCACATTTCCACAGGTTTTAACGTGTCATCAATCAAGACTTATTTCCATATTATTGATAGTTGCATTGGTGTGGTCGTTTCGAGTCTATATCCCTAATCATGTCAGCATCAACCCATGTGTTCAAGCAGTTGTTTTTCTTCTGTGTTTCCACTCCTGTAGTTCTTCCTCTGAATGTGGGTAGTGTTCTTTTCCATAGATCCCTCAGAATTGTCTTGGGTCATTGCATTGCTGCTAGTACAGAAGTCCATTACATTCTATTTTACCACAGTGTATCAGTCTTTGTGTACAATGTTCTTCTGGCTCTGCTCCTTTCACTCTGAATCAATTCCTGGAGGTCTTTCCAGTTCACATGGAATTCCTCCAGTTTATTATTCCTTTGAGCACAGTAGTATTCTATCACCAACATATACCACAATTTGTTCAGCCATTCCCCAATTGAAGGGCATACCCTTGTTTTCCAGTTTTTTGCCACCACAAAAAGCGTGGCTATAAATATTTTTGTACAAGTCTTTTTCTTATTATCTCTTTGGGGTATAAACCAAGCAGTGCTATGACTGGACCAAAAGGCAGATAGTCTTTTAAAGCCCTTTGGGCATAGTTCTAAATTGCCATCCAGAATGGTTGTATCAATTCACAACTGCAACAGCAATGTATTAATGTCCCAATTTTGCCACATCCCCAGAGACCTGACTATTCAATATAAGACTATTATTGTGTTAATATTTATCTCAGAGTTCAGGCCCCTTTGAACTTTGGAGACCATAGGTAGAAATGAATATACAGAATTTTTTCAGAGCCAATATTATTAAAGTATAATTGTTGTGAAGTCCTTCAGGTGGAATCTCAGTGTGGGTTAATGGAAAAACTACTGACTCATATCAAAAAGTACATGGATTGAGATCCCAGCTCTGTTAACTTATTATCTTGGGCAAGTTACTTAGTTTCTTTTTAGTTTACTGTAAAATAAAGGGTTTAGAGTACCATTCTAGCTCTAAATCAGTTATTCTCTTTGCGGATAATATTGTGCTTATTGCATCAAGTCCTGGAGCATTAATTGAAGTTTCTAAATGAGATTCACAATCACTTAAAAGCTGTTGCCCTGTGTATATCAGTCCAATCCAGTAAACATTTATTAAGCACCCACAATGTGACAGGTATTGTGCTAAGCTCTGGAGATACAATTAGTAAAAAGAAAGACAGTCTTTGCTTTCAATGAGGTTATAATTTAAAGGGAGAGATGAACATATAAAATGAAGCAGGAAAAAGGATGGAGGGATGGGATACTAGGGGCTACTTAGCACTGGGGGCATCTTGTTACATAGAGTTGAAACCAGGAAGGGTTGCAGATGCAAGATGGAATGATCTGAGAATCTAGTTAATGCCTTCTATAAAGGAAGGTGTTGGGAGGAGTTTAGTACTCCACCTTCAGTCACAGGGAAGAGGTGGCTGAGGGAGGTAGAGTAAATCAAAGCTTGAGTTAGTAACATGATGGTGAATTTAGAAGTGAGAATCTTATCCTGGGAGGGGTAGGTATCTTGTGGGGAGTTGAAACCAGGTAGGGCAACAGTTGCCAAAGGTAGGGTGGTTTAAACACTCTCAGTTGTACAAACTGTGATATACATTCATGTGAATAGTTCTATCTAGTCTATCAGCAAATACATTTTGGAAAATACTGTAGCTGAACAATGAACTGGGTGCTGGGCCCAGGATTCAAAAGGAAGATTTGAGGAAAGCAGCCCATATTGATTACCCTTGGAAAATTATACATTGCTTTTTAATGATTCCAAGCTTCTTTTAAAAAGTGTGAGTATATATACATGCACATTCACACACATTTGCTTGTATATTACAGTAGTAGCAAAATATTACAGTAATAGCAATATATGGTCAGTTAGTCAATAAACATTTGTTAAATACTTACTGTGTTCCAGGCACTGTGCTAAATACTAGAGATCCAAAGAAAGGCAAAAGATTGTCCCTGTCCTCAAGGACCTCACAATTTAATGGGAGAAGATAACACATAAAAAGAAGCTGAAAGGAAGGGTACCTGCCAGGGGCATGAGGAAGTCCTACAGCCAGGTGGAAAATGTTGAGATGGCTTCCTTGGGACCCCTCCTTAAAGGGAAGATCTGGGAGGAACTCTCCATGTTTATCCTCTATTCTCTTCAATCAGAGGGAGAGAGAGAAGCACGCCAGGAAATCAAGATGCCGAAAAAATGTGAATTTCACAGTTGTGAACTTTCAGGAAGATGAATTCTAAATCAGTGAAGTCCAGGGAGGGCATCTAGGTGAGAAATGATATAGCTGCAAATCATGGAAGTATGACAGTGTTACAGTTACCAAAAGGAAAACAGAGAGATACACTATGGGCATGAGTAGGCCCTAAACAATGAAGAGGAACAGCTAGGGAGCACAGTGGATAGGGCACCAGGCCTGGAATTGAGAGGACCTGGGTTTAAATGTGGTCTCAGATATTTCCTACTTTAGTGACTGAGCAAATCATTTAACCTGTTTTCCTAGCCCTTGCCCTTCTGTCTTACAGTTGTTACTAAGACAGAAAGTAAGAGAGAAAAAAAAAATTGAAGAGGAAACACTTAAAATATATTATCAGAGAAATGGACTGGAGAAGGAAAGTGGGTCAATATATGTAAGAAACGAGAGAGACAGAGACAGAGAGAGAGACAGAGTGGGGGTGGGATGGGGAGAGAGAGAGAGGGAGGAATAATGGATGGACAGGTGTAACCATTGCAGTGATTGTAGTTGGTAGCTATGGCAAGAGATGGAAGAGAGTGGAAGGCCTCAGCAAAGGCGGACCCCTTGTGGAGATTTTAGGAAAAAACATGGATAATAGCAGAAGATAAGTTATGTTTGGATTTTGTTCTGTACTGATGAGTTTGAGATCACAGATCCATTTAAGTATAGATAGGATTATCCCTTAAACATAATTTTTATAACAGCCTAAATAAAAGAAATCTTACTACGTAAATGTAAGAGTGGGAATCCAAAGACTTTTAAAAAGAAAAAGATTAAAAAGTAGGCATAAAATTTAATGACATAAAAGGAATGGATGTCTTTTGGAATAACTAAGGAAAATATGTTAATATTAAGATTCTAAATAGTGGAAGAAAAGGTATATAAGAAAACTTCCCTTTATAAGTTAACTTACGATACAATAATATAGTAAACAATTATTAAGCACCTATTATGTGCCAGGCACTTTGCTAAGCACTGGGTATACAACTAAGAAAAATAGCCTCTCCTTTCAAGGACCTTATAGTCTAATGAGAGAAGACCACTTACAAAAGGAAGCTAAAAAGAGGGCGGGGAGAAGGTACAGCCAAGGGGGCATATGATGATGGTGGAGTCAAATCTAAGCAGTGCTATAGCTGGAGGAAATGAAGAGTTTTCTGGGCTTCTACACCCTCTTTAAATAGAGGGTCTGGGAGGAGTATTTTCCTTCCCCTCCAGCCCTCTAATCAGAAGGCTTCCAGAAATTCTTTCCAATATGTATAATATACCTGTGGTCAGTGGGGAAAACTCGAATAGGGATCAAATTACAAGAAAGTATGCACTTGAATTTTTTATATATATATATATATATATTTTTTTTTTTTTTTTATTTATTTTTTAAACCCTTAACTTCTGTGTATTGACTTATAGGTGGAAGAGTGGTAAGGGTAGGCAATGGGGGTCAAGTGACTTGCCCAGGGTCACACAGCTGGATTTGAACCTAGGACCTCCCGTCTCTAGGCCTGGCTTTCCATCCACTGAGCTACCCAGCTGCCCCCTGCACTTGAATTTTGAAATTGTGTACCAGGAGGATTTCCTTGTACTTACAGCTTTTTGGATAGATTTAAGAAGTAGCTATGCTAAAGATACTCAGTATTAACTGGTTATGAATTTAATGTCTATTAATACTTTATTTTTTGTCCTTGCATTTATTTTTTTATTTATTTTATTACAATAACAAATTTATACATGTTTTCCAGCTATATGATTCATGTTGTCTCCCTTCGTCTTCCCTCGCTTCCTCCTGGAGTTGACAAGCAATTTCCACTGGGTTATACATGTATTATCACTCAAAACACATTTCCATATAATTCATTTTTGTAAGAGTAATCTTATAAAACCAAAACCCCAAAACGTGTGCCCAAATAAACAAGTGAGAAATCATATGTTTTTATCTGCATTTATACTCCAAAATTCTCTAGAGGTGGATAGCATTCTTTTTTTATAAGCTGTTCAGAATTGTCCTGGATCATTGTACTGCTCTTAGTAGCAAAGTCTATCACATTTGATCAGCCCATGATTATTTCAGTTGGTTCTGTTTATTTCACTCTGCATCAGTTTGTATATGTTTTCCAGTTCTTTCTGAAATCATCCTATTCATCATTCCTTATAGCACAATAGTATTCCGTCCATCATATATCACAATTTGTTCATCCATTCCCCAATTGAGGGGGATCCCTTTAGTTTCTAATGAATACTTTAAAAGATGTTGTTAGGAAGATGTTTCCTTTAGCTCATATGAAATACCTTCTGACTCAAGACCAAGTTGAAAAGAAGTTAAAAGTTATGAGGTATTAAAGAGAATCTAAATTTTGTTTGGCCTAGGTTAAAGTGCCAGAATGAACCTCCTAGTAAACGTACTAGTGAAAAAGAAAGTGAATCTAAACAGTTTGGAATTGATTAGTTTGCTTATTTAAACATATCAATCTATTAACTTAGTCCAGATTTTTAAAGAATCTAGCTTGACCTGCTGCAGAAATAACTTACTCTCTAAGTTAGACAGACATACTTATTGCATCTGTATGCCAACTCTGAAAGATTATGCCCATTTATATTTTGCTGGGCCAAAAGAATAACATTGACTAAAATTGTTGATTTCACTTTCCTACTGTTCATCTCCATGCTCATAGAAAAGGTTATTGTAGGAGGAATTGATAAAATCTCTGCAAAGGCCTTATTGAGAAATAATTTTTATTTTATATAGCTTAAGGTTCAGGATAATATTAGAATCTTTTAATAATTTCCTCAAAATGATGATATTCATGAAAATGGAAAATATTAGTTTATATTTTACACTTAAAAGCCAGAAAGCATGTTAAAGCTAATATATCATTGCTCACTTTACAGTTGAAGAAATTGAGGGCCACTTGACCAGGATGACATAGGAAATAAAACAGGAGAGCAAGGATGCTAGATCCAGCCAACTCTCCACTTCATCATTCTCTCTCTCTCTCTCTCTCTCTCTCTCTCTCTCTCTCTCTCTCTCTCTCTCTCTCTCTCTCTCTCTCTCCCCTTCTCCTTTTCTTCTCTCCCCTCCCCCCACAGCTGTGCCATTCAATATCCAACTATACGAGCTTACACAAATTATTTAATTTCATCAAACCTTAGTCATCTTAACTGTAAAATGACAATGTTAGATTCAGTGATCTCTAAAGTACCTTTCAGAGCTGAAATAATATGAATCAGTGGCTCCCAGACTTAATTTCTTTGTTCACATTTATATTTTTTAGATATTTACTGAAATATCTTTAATTGTAAACTGAATATTTCTAGGAAAGAGAGTTAGAAATCAAGAAGGCTAAGGATGATAACAAAAGTGTAGTAACTCCTCACCTCCTTTTATTCCTATTTATGTTGATGATTGGAGGGTAGGATAAAGAAAGAGAAAGTAGTGCTATTTTGGATAGTTTGGATAATAATAGGAGCAGACATCATCAGCTCATTGTATTTAGGCTGCCTGAGTTCAGTTGGGGGAGAGCATATCCCCAAAAGTAGCCACTAGATTAAAAAAGTCTTCACTCTTAGGATTACTGTTTAATTGCCTGTGCTCATGAAAAGAACTTAAGCAGAAGAGCCAATTTGGGCCTCGAGATCAAGTTTTAGGTTCACTTAGACTGAACCTAGGTAGCCTATACCTACCGAGCTGATAGTGTCTTTGCACCTTTTATCATCCAGACTGCCATAACTGCTGGTGGAAGTTCTCAAGTGTGTTGGGTAGAACTTCCTAGGGAGAACTTATAGGAGGACATATAATTCAAATCATGTTGGTAGGCTTGAGTGGTTAAGATTGGCATTTTGGGGAGGATAACCCCTCACTGATGAGATCATAGATTGATTTTTTATTTTGAGTATGTTTAAAGTTCTTTGCTTGGGGTTTAAAACTCAACTTCTCAAGTATAGAAGAGAGAGAGCCATGTCTAAAGAACAGTTCCTGTGAAAAAGATATGGAAATTTTAGTAGATTGAAAGTCCAAGATGAATTTGTATTATAATATGACACTCTAAAAAGCTAATGCAATCTTATGTTGCACTGAGAAGGCAGAATACCTATAATTAGGAAGGAGTTCCATTATGCCCTGTTAGGCCAGATATGAAGTAGAGTATGGGTAGCATTTTTTAGAATAAAATACAGACAAGTTACAACATAATCAGGAGAAGACAACTAGGTTGGTGAGGTGTAGGAAGTCAGGGATATAAGAGATTTTTTGATCAGGTGTGAGTTAGATAAGATTGCCCCTGAGGTTCCTTTTAACTATTAGATTTCCTGATTCTTTGAAGTGAAAAGACAAAAGGGTAGGCAAAAGCCAAAACCTGCTAAATAATGAATAGGAATTTATTTAGCATTTGAGTTTCTTTTTCATTTTGTTATTAAATTAATTTATTATTAAATTTTAAAAATTACTATTCAAATACTTTTTTAAAATCTCAAATTATTGCTAATAAATTTGTTAACCTTTATCATAACTTTCCGCTTCTTAATAATTGGATTACTACTGAGCTAATTTTTGTCATCATTGAAAATCCAGTTATATGGATTAATGCCTAAAGTTTAGGGAAATAAACTCTTAATTTTTTGCACATATTCCAGTGTGGTTTTTAGATCTTGAATCTTGCCAATGTTTGCCAATGATTAATTGGTACTAACTACCCCAAAGTAAGATAATAATTAAATGATTTATATTTTTATTCTTTCTGAGTTTATTATTAATATTCAGGAAATGTATTTACATTTACTAAATAGTTCTGTATTTTAATTTTATAAGGAGAAACACCCTACTGAAAAGAGATAATCATTCTTATTGTCACTAATTCATATGAGAAGTAGCTTGCTGTTGTGCTTGGAGACATGGCTTAGGACTCAGGAAGACCTATGTTCAAGTTCTGCTTCTGATACATCCTGTTTTGTATGACCTTGGGCAAAGTCAATTTCACCTCTCAGTACTCTAGGTCTTTCTCTAATACTTCAGACTTATAAATTCAGAGATGGAAAGAAGTCTCATCTCTATACTGGAAGAGGAAGCTCCTTACTATTTCCTATACCAATGAAATTACTAGCAATTTCATTAGGCTTTTACAGAATATTGTATGCTATGAATTTAATTTTAGTCACATAAAACAAAACTTTATTAATTTAGACTAAATTCTTTCTGAAGTGTAGATTATTTAAAAAGAAATCTTTTGCTGCTCTCATACCTAGAACTAATAAAATTTAAGCTTATTTCTTTGCATAAATTCTTCCCTAATAGATGAGAATGATTTATATATAGCATATACCCTAACCTTTCTACTGCCCTTCAGTCTTGCATCTCTTAACTGTCTTTCAGATACCTTGAACTAGATACCCAATGGATATCTTAAATCTCATCATGTCTCAAACTGAATTCATTATCTTTCCCCCTATGCCCTCCCCTCTTCAAAACTTTCCTATTGCTATTGAAGGCAACATCTCAACTCCTCACTGTCTTTCAACCTTCCACACCCCATATTCAATCTGCTGTGAAGGCCTGTTGATTTCACATTGCTTGAGTACATGGTCCTTTTGGTCTCTGATACTGCTACCACTCTCATGATAGGCCCTCATCATCTCACACCTAGCCTATAGCAGAAGCCTGCTGGTGAATCTGCTTCTTCACTCCAGTCTACCTCCATTCAGATGTCAATAGGATTTTCCTAAAGCACAATTCCAACCATTTTACCATTTCTATTTGAGAAATTCTAGTAGTCCCTTGTCACCTTCAGTATCAAATACAAAATTCTTCCTTGTTCAAAGCCCTTCATAACCTTATTCCCTACCATATACTCTTGGATTCAGTGACACTGGCCTCTTTGCTATTCTACAAAGACACTCCATTTCTCGGCCCCAGGCATCTTTTCTGTCTGTTCCCCCATACCTGGAATTCTCTACCTCCTCAACTCCAACAAATGATTTCCTCAGCTTCCTTTAAGCCCTAACTAAAGTCCCATCTTCTACAAGAAGCCTTTCCCAACTCCTCTAAATTCTAATGCCTTCTCTCAATTATTTCCTATTCATCCTGTAGATCTTGTTTGTACATATTTGTTTCCTTATAGTCTCCCCCATTAGATTGTGAGCTCCTGAGGGCAAGGACTACCTTGTCTCTTTGTATCCCTAGTGGCATTAACTTAGTAAATGCTTACTAAATTTGTATTGACTGATATATCAAAATACAAATATTAGCTTTAGTTTTTACTTTAGTTACAGTATAAAAACTCACATTTCTATAGTGTATTTTAAGTCACTTTCCTCATAACAATCTTGTATAGTAATATAAGCATTATTTCCTCCTATGTTACCAAGAAGGAAGCTGAGGCATAATGTCATCAGAGCACTGTACTTAGTCATGAGAATCTGCATTCAAATACTTTTTTCAGACCCTGAATAGCTATGTGACCCCTGGGCAAGACTATTAATTTCTTTTTGCCTTAGTTTTCCTCATATATAAAATGAAGTGGCTCTACTCGAAAGCTTCTAAAGTTACTTGGAACTCTAACCTAATGACCCCATGATACTAAATAACTTGCGTAGTGTCATACAAGTTCATTATTCTTCCCACCATTTTATCTTTACTAATCTAATTCTTGGCCAAATTCAGTAATTACTTTTCTCATTTCAGGACCTCGCATAGCACTTTGTACATATCATTTAATTCAACAGTAAATGTTATACTGAGTACTAGTTACATTCAGAGCAAGGCTGTTGAGAGAGGGCAAAGGTGGGCTGGATTAGACTTGTCTAATCATCTACGAATTTATAGTCCGGTAAAGAGATACACACAGATGCCATAATATGCAATATTTTAGTGGAGAACTATAAAACTTGAACTACATGAATTCTAGAGCTAAAGATATTTTTGGGCAAGGGGGATGAACAGTGCAAGCATCCCATCCATATTGAAGCATTTCCCATTGTGATTTTGATGCATCACAGGTTAACATAAGAAATTAAATGGGAATTTTGAGGAAGTTTTGTGGAAGCCACAAACCACAAGAGAAGGCTAACATGATACCCCTAAAAAGTTTAGAAACTCAGACATGCATAAAATATATGTATAATGTTGTATAATATCAACATATTTTATCTTTTAATACCATAAATTTACAATTTCTTTTTTAAAGTTAAAGTAAGTAAAAACTTAAAGTTTGTGAAAAGAACACAGAAGCCAGTAGACAACCCACAAAGGCTAGAAATGATGAGATATCTTAACATTGACCTACAGATAGCCTATGACCAAATACTTTACCCAAATTTTACAGTAAGATATTGTAAAAGAAAAAAAAAATTGAAGTTCTTCTCTGGTATGGCCTTCTCCAGCTCATTTTATGGATGAGGAAGCTGAGGCAAGTAAGATTAAGTGACTTGCCCGGGGTCACACAGCTAGTAAGTGTCTGAGGCAGGATTTGAACTCAGGAAGATAGTCTTTTTATCTATAGGCCCACCACTCTATTCACTGCACCTCTTAGCTGCCAGAATGGACTTTACCATCTAATCTAGTCCCCTCCCATCCTCATTTTACAAATGAGGAAAGTGAGACTCAGAGAGATTAAGTGATTTACTTGCCCAAAGTCACACAGGTAGAAAATAGCAAAGCTGGGATTTGAATTTAGTATTTTTATCTCCACGTATAGGGCCCTTTGTATGATATTACAAAGTGATTAAGTTCAATTAATTTTATAGTTTAAAATGCTGGTATAGTTAATAGTACGGGTATTTTGTAGATTAAATCTATTTTAGTGCTAGAAATATTTTTTAAAAATTTAGACTGCTTACCAAAGTAACTTAGTTTTTTAGTAGATATTGTGATTATCCTTTCATATTGTTGCTCTAAATATTTCTGTTATAATGAAGTGGTTAGTAGACTGCTCTTATAATCAGCAAAAAATACAATGATAGGGCAGCTGGGTAACTCAGTGGAGTGAGAGTCAGGCCTAGAGACAGGAGGTCCTAGGTTCAAACCCGGCCTCAGCCACTTCCCAGCTGTGTGACCCTGGGCAGGTCACTTGACCCCCATTGCCCACCCTTACCACTCTTCCACCTATGAGACAATACACCAAAAGTACAAGGGTTTAAAAAAAATACAATGATAAAATGAGAAATAATTCACAGTAGAATTATGAGGCACCATACATATACAGAATGCCTTCAAACTTTGATTAGGTTGTATTAATTAAAGCTTTCAATAAATTGGAATCTCATCATTGTGGAGACTGATTCTGCTTTGATACTCAACAACTCATAAACATGCTCAGTTACCTTTCCCTCTGATGAGAGAACTGGTCAATTAGCTCCTCCCCAAGCCTCTTTTCATAGAGGTCTCAGCCTTTTCCAACTAACTTCTTTTTCTAGAGCTGCTCTGACTGATCCCTTGCATATAGAACCTCTGGTGGTTCCTCCCCTCCACTCTCCCTTTTCCTCTCCTTTTGTGTATTGTCTTTACCTATTAGATTGTAAACTCCTTGAAGGAGCATCCAGGTGGTGCAGTAGATAGACTGCCAGTTTAGGAGTCAGAGGACTTGAGTTCAGATCTGGTCTTGGTGTCTAGCTTTGTGATTCTGGCAAGTTGCTCAAGCTCTGTTTGCCTCAGTTTCTTTATCTGTAAAATGGATATCATAACAGTTGTAAGGATCAAATGAGATAATAATTATAAATCACATATACTAGTGCCTGACATTTAGTAGGTGCTTAATAAATATTTATTAACTAATAACTCTTAAAGGAGGAGCATTTTTATGTCAGTTTTATTTTGGCATCATTATTTGCCAAAATAGAGGGATGAAATATGCTCTTTTATGAGGCTATATGATGAAACTGGAGAATTGTCCCCTGCAGTGATGCCTTACCCAGAAGATTGACAAAATAGGGGAATATGATGGAATAGGCCCCATATGTGCAGAGGTCTGTGCTATGTGTTAAGAGATTTGAAGAAATGACTGCTCATTTTCTGGAATGCTCTCCCTTCTTATCTGTCTCCTAGTCAGGATTCTTTCCTGAATCTTATTAATTAGTTCTAGTGTCTTCCCTTTGTTTTTCATAAATGATTTATCTTGTAAATAGCTTTTTGTTACAGTTATTTGCATATTGTCTAGAATCCTCAATACTTATTAACACAATGCCTGGTATTTAGTTAAGCACTGAATACATATTTATTGACTGAGTGATTGGCTAGGGCAATTTGTTTCTTCCAAGACATTCATGGGGTCCATAGAGACATTTGAATAGTCTTAATATGCCCCTGGAAATTTTGGATGTCTCTGGTTAACTTACTTGATTAATATGGTTTAAAGAAAAAATCAAGGTTACTTTAAAAAACATCCTCTGTCTTTTAAACATAAAAATTTAAACTTTACTTTGTGACAGTCAAACTAAGATTACATTGTTTTCTGACTTTTCTGATATTTTTTGAACAGGTGGAGAACGAACCTGTGGAGTACATGAGCTTATTTGCATTAGAAAAGGTAAGCAATGAAAAGTGACACTCCTTAAATAACAAAGATTTTTTTTGTTATATTTTATAGCAAGATAATAAATTACTTGATGACCATAACAAATTTTTTTAAATTTAAAGATTAGTTATGTAATAACATGTTCTTTCAAAGATTTTGCTTGTGGGATTTGATGGGCCAGTATAGTCTTGTTTCTAATCATTTGGTTTGATGAAGAGATAAAGAGTGGAGAGTACGATTTCTTTTCCTTTCTAGAATCTGGACTCAATGTGCTTATTTAGTTCCCCTTGACTTGATACTACACACTAGATCTGCTGTACTACTTTATCATTTTCTTCAGAGCATGCAGTATTATCTTAAATGCACATAGTAACTATGTGAAGTAGGCAGGCCAGGTTTTTTTATAATCCATTTTTGCAGATGAGGAAATGGAAACTGAAGCTAACTGGCTGACTTACCTAAATTCATATGGTTTGTAAATGACAGAACCAGGAGTCATAGCCAGGTCATCTGACTCCAGGTTCAGAGTTATTTTCCTCTACATCAACCTGCCTCTTCTGTTCTATTACTCTCTCCCACCAGAGATCTGAGGTGTTCATTAAAATTCAAATTGGGAACATATCCAAAGACCACACCATCCTTTGAACATCAACAGCTGGCTATGCCTACTTAAGAGGAATCACCTGTCAGCTAGGTGGCTTATCAAGGTGGCCCCAGGACAGGTAAACCACTTGTTAGACAGGAGGCAAGGAATAAGGTACATTTGAAATAGAATCAGGAAAAGCCTAATGACACTCCCAACTCCCAAGATTCACAGTGTGTGGGGTGGGTAAAAAAAATGGACTGGGGAATCCTCATAAATATCCTTTAAGGGAAGTAGGTTGCAAAATTGTTCTTGCCAGTTCTTAAATTTGGGGGATTTTGCTTTTCTTGCTTACTTCCAGACAAATTACTTCTCCTTCTTGCAGGTACCCTCCCTTTAGCAGTCATTTCACTATTGTTCCATGAATTCATTCAATGTAAATATAAATTTTTTGGTGCCAGATAATAAGACATCTAATTTAAGCATAGGTAATTAATCAAAAAGCATTTATTAAGTGGCTACTTAATGCCTGGCACCATGGGTGGATATAAAGAACAACAACAACAAAACCCAAACCACTTTGGCATCCCAAGTAGCTTACATTCTACAGTGGAGCATATGACATGTACACATGCAAGTCAATATAAAATAAATGCAAAATCAATTAGGAAAGACCCCATGTAAGAGATGGCACTGCATCTGAGCCTGGAAGGAATCTAGGGAGTTTAAAAGGGAGAGAGTTCTTTTCAGGCATATAGGATAGCTTGTGTAAAGGCATGATGCAAGGTATGAAGTGTTGTTTGTGAGGAACAGCAAGACTACCAGTTTTGATCTAGGTGTGGAAAAGGGGAGTGATTTAACAAACTAGGAAAAGGTGAGCTGAAGCCAAATTGCACTGTGCTTTAAATGTCAAACAAAGGATTTGCATTTTATCCTCAAGGCATTAGGGGCTACTGGAGTTTTTGTGGGGGTGGAGGGGTCATTATGACACTTGTATTTTAGAAAGATTAATTTGGCAGCTGTGGGGAATGGATTGGGGAAGACAGAGACTTAAAATAGGGAGACCAATTGGGTTGCTTTTGAAATAATGTAGGTGATGAGAGCCTGAACTAGAGTGGTGGCAGTGTGAGTAAAGAGAAGTTGATGAATGTGAGATTTTGTGGAAGTAGGCTTAGTGAAACTTGTTGTCTGATTGGATAAGGAGCTGAAGGAGAGTGAAGAGTCGAAAATGGTTCTGAGGTTGTGAATGAAAAGTTACAATAAACTGTAAAAGAACAGATAGTGTAAATAGATGTTGAGAGAACTGAAGGTGGCTAGCCAAACATGAGAACAGAATTGCTTCCCACATTGTGAAGAGAATAGGTAAGAATAAATAATCATGTTAATAATGGTTTTATGCAGTTCTGCATATTTTGCCTTTTAATAAATTTTTAAAATATTCACAAAATGATCACAGTTTTAGATGAATTATCATCATAATTGAAAACATAGCTTATACAATAAAGCAACACCTTTAGTTATTTTGTTTCCTTTGTGTTAATATTATCATAATAGTCCAGATTCTTCTAGTTTACCAACATGAGACATATACAGAAATTCATTCCTATTCTAGGCACATCATGACCCAAACTATTTGGTCCTGTGAATCTCTAAAAGCAAGGCTGCAATCCCAAGGATGTCCTTGCACATGTGGAGAGTACTCCACCATCTTCAATAGTACAGTTCAATTCTCAAGCACTAGGTGCCACTGTTTTTTCTAGATCTCATCATCTACATCATCAAGAGACAAACTTGATGGGAAGAACTGATTTCAGGACTTTATTAGAGTGGAAGCTCTTGATATTTTTGTTGTAGTCTGGCACAGCAAGAAGGAGCACAGGATTTGGAGTCAGAATACCCAGGTTAAAATCCTAGTTTGGTCTCTTAGTAATCTGGGTCACTCTGAGTAAATTATTTCTCTGTGTATCAGGTTACTTAGTATTAGATAACCTTCCATATCCAGATTTATGATACAGTAACACTTAATGAGTTCTGTGGTCTTAATTCAAGCAAAGAATTCTGCTACCCTCATTTTAGAGTGTGTGGTGTTTTAGCCAGTGGAGTAGTGGAAATAGGAGAATCAGGCAAATTAAATGGTAAGCAAAATCATTAGTAATAATTCCTATACTTGAACCAATATGAACCAGTACTATACTCATGAATTCTAGAAAAAGAAGAAAGTTGAAATACTGTTTGCCAATATCCATATCCTTTGTGTTTTTTGCGTTAATACATTTATGTCTACTTTTTATTTTTTCATGGAAACTCTTTAAAAATTATAACTTTAAATATGCTTTATATATCTGTATTCCTGAAAAAGTTTATGTAATTAAACTATTTCAAGGACACAGAGGTAGTGAAATATATTAGAATTGTTTATTAACAGGAACATTGTTATGAATTCTTTATAAAGTGAAAACTTTTTACAAAGTTAATCAATTTTTATTTTATAAATTTGCATATCTTTTTTAAATGAGGCATACATGTAATTAATTTTTTAGAAGGGGAAAATACTTAAATGCAAGGTAGATAAAAATCACTTTAAAAATAAAGATCACTTTGATCTTTATTAAACATTTAACATTTTTTATAGTTTCTTTGTAACAAAATATGTAACATTCTTATTTAAATCATATTAAAGGAACTTTCTAATAAGAATTGTCCAACAATAATATGGGTTGCTTTTTACATAGCTTCCACACAGAAATCATTCAGAGACTAAATGACCATCTTTGAGAGTATTGTAGAAAGAATTCCTACATTAGATGGGAAGTTGAATTAGATGAGCCCTGAGATCTTTTCTAACCATGATGCTATGATTCTTTTTATGGAACATATAACTCTTATCACTGTTCCTGACACATAGTAGATACCTAAAAAATGCTTGTTTTAGTCTAAATAAGTTTGGAGAGCATCCTTAACATTTATTTATTGTAGCATAATGAATTTTTTAGCCACAGCAACTCACAAAGACCATAAATCAAAGTGGTGTGATACATAAATCATAGTAGAGTGATTGCCTGGTAACAATAAAAGCTAGCATTTACATAGTACTTAAAGATTTATAGAGTGCTTTACAGATATTGGTAGGTACTGTTATTATCCCCATTTTACAAGTGAGGGAATGAGGCAGACAAATGTTAAGTGACTCGCCTAGAGTCACACAACTAAGTGTCTGAAGAAGAATTTGAACTCATGTCTTTTTGATTTTAAGCTTAGCATTCTATCCATAATACTACCTAGAAACCACAAATCAGCATTATCTCTTGTATTGTATTTTTATTATGTTAAACATTTCCCAGTGACATTTTAATCTCTATATACTAGTACTAGACACCTCTGGTCTAACCATGACCTCAAAAAGAAATCCCTTCTACTTTAATTTATTCACTTATTTTATTGGGCAAGGGGGTATAGAAATGTAGATTGCTTTGTAAATAGTAACAGCTCAACAGTAGATTGCCTCTTTTATGTTTTTAGTTAACTGACAAGTGCAGGGAATATATGATTTCACTTATTTTGTTGATTATCAAAAAAAAGAACACATATTTGATTCCATAGAATAAAAGTTATTCTAAAGGATTTTCTGCTTCCAGTCCATATGACTGAGGGATTTTGTACAGCTAATGAGGTCATTTAGGTTTTATTCTTTGCAGAGGACATTATGCCAATTACATCAAGCTTTAGAAAAGTAGAGTGCTTACTCTCCATCTGTCAATACTTTTAAAAGATTGGCGCAACAGTCCACCAGGAAAATGCAATGGATGAAACATACCTGTTGTCCAAATTATTGTTGTTCATCCTTCATTTTTGAAGAGGACCAGTGACAACACAAACTGATGTCTTGACTTGAGCATGAATTCGATTTTAGTGAGGCAGAGCTGCACAAAGTTGTCAAGCTTCATTCTCTTCCAGAGTCATCCAAGTCCAATGGCAAAGCAAAAGTCAGGATGACTGGTGATGGTCATAGGCTGCAGTGATTGAACTTAGTGTCTTTGATGTGTGACCAAACTCTTAAGCCCTCCACAGCACCAGTTTCAGCTGCCTTCATGGCCATTGGAACAAATTATTCTCATTTGCCTATTCTTTTGGGAGAATTCTTCACATGCTCGGAGCAGACATCCTTTTGACTCACTGATGGGTTTGAGGCCCGTTGCTTACCCTTAAGGTGCTTTAGCTCCTCTGTAGAGACATTTTTACTAGGTTGTGGCCACAGTGAATGTTACAGCTTTTGGGAGTCAAAGGTGAGAATTGGGTGGAATATGCATACCAAAGTGGATGACCAGCACTGAAAAGGGAGCTCACATTTTAATGGAGGAAGTGGGGAGAGTAACATGGAAAAAAATTGTATGTATGAAACATATTGTATGCTCTGGGAATGATCTCTTGAAGAAGGCAGGATTTGAGATAAGTCTTGAAAAAAGCCAGGAGGCAGAGGCAAGGAGATAAACATGAGAGACACCTGTAAAAAGGAAAAGTTGGGAAATGCAGTGGCTTATTGTTGGAATTATAATAAATATAGACTGATATTAAAAGAATAAGTAATATTTTAATTGAGGCCATGTTGGTAAAATAAAGAATGACCATGCGCCTGCTAAGATCTATTTCAAAGTCCCCGCCATACCTTCTCCCCATAGATCACGTGCCTGGCTCCTTCCATACCAAAGAGGGAGCGAGCATGTAACAAAAAGTACAGGTACCAAAAAAAAAGCCCCCTCCAGTGACCTCAGGAGTCTTAAATCATTCTCTTATGTAATCACACTTCCTTTCTACCTCCATTACAAGAGGAATCATGGGAAATGTAGTTTCTGAGTCCCCTAAACGTCCACAGAAAGTTTGTCATATATCTAAATATTTAAAGGCTCAAATGAGCCCCAAATACCTCTTAATGGAACCCCCAAAATTCCAAATAACACATTTTGGCAGGGTTTTAACAGTTACTTTGAATGTACATTTTATGCCAATAGGGGACTGCCCCCAATTGGCTTCTTGTCAATGCCCCTAGGAAAACATTGGTTTTGCATTCATTCTCTTCCATTCCCCTCTTATCTCTAGTGTAGTTAGAAGACCTTTGTGGGTATAAGATGATTATGTAAAATGATCACTTGGGGTGACTAGGCACCCAAGGGTCATCAGGCGGGATTGTGTAAATGGAATTAGCTCATCCTCATTCATTGTTAGACTCTAGCCATCAGAAATAATGTCACCCCACTGAACTTAGTGAGGAGGGGAAGATTAGTTACCCACACATGACAATAAATAACAAATCAAGAACAAGGGACTGCCCTTTGGGCAGTCCAGAACAGTTGTGAGGCTGCCATTTGCCCACTTGAAATTGAAGGTGGATTCAGGAAGTGACAAAAGATGCTATCTCTTAAATATGATGGTAACTTCCTGTGGAGGCAGTTGGCGCTTTGAACTTGGTGTAGAAGGATCTCTGGCAAGACCTCAGATGGCTTCCCTCTGAATTGTCATGTGGGTAAGTTAGACTGACTTCCTTTCTCCTCCCTTGGTGTTTCTGGAGGCTCTACCCTAAAGGAGGCCTCTCTTGCCTCTCTAATTGTAAAAGGCCTTGGGGCTAGAAGCCTTGTTTAATTAACTTCTGTGCTCCTTTGCTGAGGCCTGTAAATTCATACCTGATCTGGACCTCTGGTCCAGGCCAGAGTTTCTCTCAATTTCTCTACCTTTAACCTTCCTAATTGTAAATAAACTTCCATAAAAGTCATCTTGACTTGGGTCTATTTTAATTTGGAATCGAGTTAATCCGATTCCTGGTGACCATACCTTAAATATCTAGTTTCCCCTCTTACATTATGCAACGACTAGCAAATAGGCCAGTATAACTGAATTGTAGAGTACATGGACAGAAGAAAAGTGTAAAAACTTGCAAAAATTTGAAGGGGCCAGGTTATAAATTATTAATTTAAAATTAATTAAAATAAATTATTTAAATGCCAATTAAGATTTTATATTTGACCTGAACATAATAGGGAGCTGCTTAAATTTATTGAGGAGGTGAGTGATAGAGTCAGCTGTGTGATTTAGGAAGATCACCTTGGCAGCTGAGGGGAAGATGAATTAGAGTGGGGAGAGACTGGGAGTAGAGAAACCAACTAGCAGGCTATTGCAGTTGTCCAGATGTGAGGTGATGGGGCCTACCCCAGGGTTGCAGCGGTGTGAATACAGAGAAGGGGGGTCTTCATTATATAAGACTTGGTAACAGATTAGCTATGTGGGGCAAATAGAGTCACGGGTGTCCCTGAATTTGCAAGCCTGGGTGTTTGGGAGAATGAACAATACTCTTGAAAGTAATAGAAGAATTGGGAAGCTTGGAGGATTTGAAAGAAAGGATGATGAGTTATGTTTTGACTTGCTGAGTATGAGATGCCTCTGGAATATTCAGTTGGGAATGTCCAGAAGGCAGTTGGTGATTTAAGACTGGAACTCAGGAGAAAGGTTAAATTGAATATATAAATCTGGATATTATCTGCATAGAGATGATCATTGAACTCATGGAAAATAATGAAATGAAAAGTGAGATGGGGAAGAAGAGGGAAGAGAGAGTTCTAGATAAAATTTGGGAGATTCCCATCAAAGAAATTTATGGTCAGAAAAGGTTGAGCATTTATCTGTTGAAGTTTAATAATGTACGTAGATGGTACTGTTTAGTTCTTTCAACTATAACAGAATTTTTAAAGTATTTGCCCAAGAGGCACTTGAATAGATTCTTGGTTGTTATCTAATTGAATCTCAGTACCCCTTTCTAGAGGTATTTATCTCAAGGAGAGGTGTGAGCCAACCACTTTGTAAATGTTAATGGCCTATAGGAATATGATCTACTGATACAATTAAATTATAAAAGCAGCAATTTCAGATTGCTTATAGCTATAAAATAATGTTACTATCAAGGAGAAGACAAAAATATAATGTAAAAGTAATTAGAGGCAGTATGATATGGTGGAAATGAACACTGAATTTTGAATCAGAAGGCTTCAAATCCTTGCTCTTCTATTTAATACCTTTTATTTAATATTAATTACTCTATTTCCTTATTTGTAAAATCAAGGGGTTAGAGATTGATGCTTCCTAACTTCAAATCCTATGGATTCTATAATGAGGAAAGATACTAGGCAACAACACCAAGTCTGGGAAAGTAGAACCAATATTGTTACGATTAAAATGGATATAGATGGATGTAAATAGAAGTATTAATATTTTAATTAAGGCCATGTTGGAAAAATAAAGAAGACCACAAGGCTACTAAGATCTAATTCAAATCTCCTGCCATACCTTCTGCCCACCTGGCTCCCACATACCAAAGAGCCCGCCTCCAATGACCTCAGGAGTCTTATACTGTTCTTTTACATAATCACACTTCCTGTCTACCTGCATTACAAGAGGAATCATGGGAAATGTTTCCAAGTCCCCTAAACATCCACAGGAAGTTTGTCATATATCTGAATATTTAAAACTCAAATGAACCTCAAATAACCCTCAAAAGAACCCCCAAAATTCCAAATAACAAAATATGCAATAAGGAGATCCTTTAATGCTATTCACAATATCTGTAGAATAGTGAAAAGAGAGTAATTTGTCTCTCACTTGATAGAAACCCTCTCTTGATTCATCATCTTCCCTGACTGATTTAACTATACTCTCTGCTTGCATCTGGCTTGGAAACTTCTACTATGTAGGTGCCCAGGATCATTTATGAGTTTCAATGCTGGTGGACACTGACTCTGAGATATCTCAGGATGTTTCCTCCCACATCCATTTACCTAATGCTAGAAATCTTTCAAGATTCCATCAGGCAGGATCAGGGCTATAAGGAAATAGAATAGATAGATGAGCATATAATATGATTTTTTAAAACTTTTACCTTCTGGCTTAGAACCAGTACTCAGTATCAGTTCCAAGACAGAAGAGAGGTAGGGACTAGGCAATTGTAGTTAAGTGACTTGCCCAGGGTCACAGAACTAGGAAGTGTCTGAGGCCAGATTTGAACATATTATCTTAAAAGTCTTTTAAGGTTCCTGTGCCTTTAGATATCTTGTTCATTAATTTGTCATTGTTCCCTACCCTCTAGCATTTCCACCACTAGAGTCACTAGTGAATTTGACAAAGGGAGACACTATTTCAAAGCTCATTTTATAAATATACTTTTTAGTTGGGCTGGAAAGGTAGGCCCTTTGGGACCTTTTCTAGCAAAACATTATCAGATATTTACCAAATTAACTAATTGTTATTGTGAAAGATAGAGAGCCTGGAGGTATTTGAGAAGATAAAAAGCACTGTAGGCAATTTACCGTGTTGACAATAGGGACAGATGGGTGAAAAGCATGCATATTGATGGGGACAGGTTGAGGCAATGAGAACTGGACCCTAAAGAAGGAGTGACAATGTTTGGTGGGGGTGGATATTTTGTGGGGAGAGGTTATGAAAGATCTGATGATATTTTACAGTTTTACTTCTGGCTGGCACTGAATCTACTTATTGTCTTGAACTAGAAGAGGATCAAAGTACCCTTGGTACCTTTTGTCATTTCCTTGACAAACAGTGAATAAAGGGATTTACAGAGAAGGGACATCCTGACAGCTTTTTTTTTTTCTGTTCATTCTGTTCTTGGGTAATGCAGTAGATCTCAAGATTCCAAGGTTCTAGCTGTGCTGTTCTGGTTATATATTAATATATGTATAGACATATATTAATATATTATATAGCTATAATCTACTGCTTTTGCCTTTACCTTCCATTGCTTCCTGGAGAACACAGTAGTATATTGTGGTAAACTTAAGCCTTGCTGGACATAGCATTGGAATGCAGAGTGCCAATAGTGCCCTTGCCTATTATGGCCTGATTCTGAAAATTTTTTTGGTAATTGAAGAATGTGCAGAGGGAATTTCATCCCCTCCCCCCTCCTGGATTGCAGACCCAGTCCATCCCATTATCTACATGATAAAAGGATTTGGGTAGAGCCCACCTAGGTCTTTTTTGGGCTCAGAACTTCCTGGAGCAGGCCAGAGAACCATGGAGAATCCAGCAAGGCTGGATATGTGGTCAGACAGAATTAGAATTAGGGAATTTAAATCTATGCTAGTGGTTCCCAAACTTTTTTGGCCTACCGCCCCCTTTCCAGAAAAAACATTACTTAGCGCCTCCTGGAAATTAATTTTTTTTTAAATTTAATAGCAATTAATAGGAAAGATAAATGCACCTGTGGCCATCACCGCTCCCCTGGATCGCTGCAGCATCCATCAGGGGGAGGTGGCGCCCACTTTGGGAATCACTAATCTATGCTTTTCTATCTTTTCTATTTAAAGTCTTTATTAATAAACTTTATAGAAAATAAGAATGTGGTAGATATTAAATTTCAACCTAACAAGAATGACTATAGAATATAATACTGCAGTTATGCAAGATTGGAGGAGGACTTCCTGTATCATTGGATCTGTGCAATGTAGACTAAACATATCTCTTTTAAGAGAGATTTTCTTTCTTTTTCTTTTTAAATGAGAAGCAGCAAAGAGATAGCAAAATTTGGATTAATTTGTCTTTGGAACTTCCCACTACAGGAAACCATTTTTTCTTCCCATTCCTCTTTAAGGGACCTGGTGCTTCCTGGTTCAGTGTCCCATGCTACTTAACTCCTATAGGCAACCAGTATTTGTTTCTGACATATTCTTTCATTTTCCTCAATCATTAAAACTTGCTGGTCTTGTATTAATTCCTGAAAAAAATCAATCTTTCTCTACCACCAGATAAAGAGGTAAAACTGAGGCACTTCTCTGTGTAAGATAACATTTATTAGTAGGAGCATACTTCCTGTCAGTAAATGGGTCAATGACTTGCCTCCATTTATACTAAAGACCCCAAGCAGAGAACAGTTCCCGTTTTACAGGTTTTGGGAAACATAAAACAAAGAACAGAACAGGGTAGGTGACGTTATAGGGATGAAAGCAACAAAACTGGAGCAGGGAACAATGTGATTAGTTGGAAGTTTGGTAATGAGGGCTAGCTATAATCCTCTCTTTTTCCCTCTGTGCCTAAGAAGTGCTTATTATTTTAGTCTAGGTATAAGATAATAAACCAGACATCCTTAAAGGATAACTTGATGATGTAAAGATATTAGACCTATCTTGTGTTTATACAAATCCCCCAAAGTCCCTTAAATTCTTTGAGTCAAGAAGAGATCAGTGATTGGCTGAGAGCTGGATTTCTAAAACTAACCCATTTTTTGGCCAACTGAATTCTGAACTAAGTTCAGAGACAAAAGAACCAGGACTTAAGCAATTATAGGACAAAGGCAGCTATGGGACAAAATCAATTAATTGTAAATAAGATGAGCAAATAAATGATACAGAATCAGAAGATGGTATCTGATAAACTCTTTTTGTATATATGTATTTTGTTTGGGAGAGTTTATATTCCCCAAAAGGGGAGTTAAAAGTCAATAATGTGCAATTTATCAGACTCCTCACCTGAGTCACTAACAGACAGCTTCCTACATTATGTAATTTGGGAACACAAGGCAATGTCACTTGCCCCCAAATACCTTTCTGTCACTTTAAATTTCACCGTTTTAAGATTCATTCTTTTGAATAAAGAAGGATTTTCATGATTGTCCATTAAAATTCCACTACCCCCCAAAAGTGGATGTGATCCCAAAGCTTCTGTTGGAAGCAGTGGTAGGTTACAGCTTCATGTTTTGTGACATAAAGCTCAATCCTTTCTTTTTATGAGAGCACTATTTTCATTCCCTCTTGATATGGTCTCTTCAGTGTGAACATGAGAATGGTAATCAGAAATTCCTAATTTTAGATAGCCTAATCATGTAGGGGCCAGATTTTGTTGGTGGCTGTCATCTTATTTCTTACAGACTAGTAGGATCCTTTTTTTTTTAAACCCTTAGGCAGAAGAGTGGTAAGGCTAGGCAATGGGGGTCAAGTGACTTGCCCAGGGTCACATAGCTGGGAAGTGTCTGAGGCCAGATTTGAACCTAGGACCTCCTGTCTCTAGGCCTGACTCTCAATCCACTGAGCTACCCAGCTGCCCCCTAGTAGGATCCTTAATAGTCCCAGTTATACAAAATATGGCCCATTTTTGTTGTTAACTTTGATCCAAAGGCAAAGTCACTCATTCAGGCAATAATCTTTGTGGAGGATGGAGAGAGAGAGATTCTAGGCAACGAAAGAAGGGACTCTGGAAAGTAACAGTCTGTCAGTACTTTGCTGTGATCACACTATAACTGGGTTATTGTGAATAGCATATGTTAAGAGGGATGTGTTAAGTAAGCCTGGACAAAAGAACTATCAAGGGAGAGAGAATTTTTATATTCAGATATTTGAGGTGACAGAATGTTGAAGAAAATAATGTGACATGTACAATGTAGTGAAAGCTTAAAGATTAATGGATATAAGTTCTTTTAGGGGCAAAGACTGTCTTACTTTTGTATTCAAATCTCAGTTGCCTAGCATTTTGCTTATCACACAGAAGACAACAAATACTAGTTGATTGAAGAACATCAAAATTTCCAAATTATAGCCAGAGAGGGTAGTCTCCACATAATTAATGGTAGTACTTGGTACACTGATAATTGCCCTCCCTGGTGTAGTTATGTAAATCATTTATACAAGATGCTTCTACATACAGAACATTTTGGTGATAACAGAGTAACAGACATTAAGAAAACTGAACACAACTCTGGTGTACCTCATTTACCCTTTTTGCCACAAGTTTTATTTAAAAGAAGCAATTTGAACAGGAATAGGATCATTCTAAGAACAGTGGGTTAACATTATGCTGAGATCTGGTTTTTTCCTTAAGATCTCTTGTAGCTATTTTGTCAATACAGACAGATGTCATGTCCAGATAACACAAGATGAATCTTAGTATATTTTTGAGTAATTGATGACTGACAATAGCTATTTTAAAAGTAACTCTTCAGGCTCATAATCAGTTTTATGAATAAAAAAAATTTGAGTTTGTTATACAGCTTTCCCTTCGTGACCAGAATAAAGTATAATTTAGACATCTGATTTGGGAATTGGTGAGAGAATTGAGAATAACAGCAAAAATGTACAGCTAACTGGAACTGGGGCAGATAACTATTAGTGAAAGTCATGACTAGGCTTGTTTGGTGCCACAAAAATGGTTCAAATGTAATTCTTAAGGTTTTTCATATGCTGCAAACTACCAGATACAATACTGTATTTTGAGAGTATAGGGATGAGAGAGACAGCTTACACTGCATTTCTTTAGATTCTTATGAAACAACAGTGATTCAGAAACAGAAATATAGTAACTAAAAAATTCCAAAGTAAAGAAAATCTTATGATGCCATTTAAAGTGTAAATGCAATATGAATATTTTAAAGTTTCCCTATAGCTCTGAGTTCCCTTGGTACTTTTATTTTGCTATGGTAAGCATACCTGACCGAAACATACTGATCATCTTTACTGAGATTTAATGTTTTGGCAAAAGAGAAGTGTTGGCAATATCCACAGTACTTTAAAAGTCATGTTTTTGAAAGAGTTATTTTTGGTTAAAGTGAGACATTCATCAAGTGACAGGCTACAATAAAGAGAAAGTAAGCCTCATATACAATTATCTTAAGTGATTCAGAATGAGTCCTATTACCAACTTTTTAATGGTGAATCATTATAGTTTATCAGTATGTGATATGTAACATAATGGAAAAGTGTGACAAGTTATTAAAAAACACAGAGTAAGAATGCCCAAGCCCATTATTATTTGACATAGTTCTGGAAATACCAGCAATAGAAATAATACAAGAGAAATAAATTAAAGGCATAAAGATATGTAAAGAGGAGCTAAAGCTATACCTACTTGCTAATGATATGATTAAATATTTAGAAAATCTTGGGAAGTTAGCAAGAGATACTAATTAAGACAATAGATTCAGCAAAGTTGCAGGCTACAGAACACAGCCTCAAAAATCAATAACTTTCTATGTAAGAAGTGAAAAAAAAACAAGAAGCAATAATGGAATTGTTATGAATAAAAATTATACTTAGAGACTTTTATACTAAATTTATAAGTATTTATTAGTGCTGAGAAAGAAAGATAAAAATAAGATTTCCAGCCTTTCTTAATTTAAAGTAAAATCAAGTCCTGGATTCCAGCCTGGTGCTGTCCCCTTTCCCTCTGCTTGCCAGAGATGGCTACATAGATAAGCCTTTGCCAGAACAGCTGGGAGAATGGGTGAGAGGGAACAGGGAGCTGGATGGGAGCCAGCAACACTAAGAGCTTCCCAAGCTTGCTTTCCAAGCCCTGTTTGAGCTCTTCCCCTGATCCTTCCTTTGGCCCCTGGACTCCATATGTTATATCTCCTGGCCTCTGTGGCAGCCACACTGGCAGACATGTGACTCTGTGACTTCTCTGTCCATCCACTGGGTTGAGTCTTCCAGGATTGGACTGGATTGGAGATCTCCCAGATATTTAATTCACACAGAATGGAAATTCTATTCAAAATACCTGCAAAATGCATAAAATATCTGGGATAAGTATACCAAATCTACAAAATACCCAAAAAACTTGTATACATTCAGTTGTAAAGTGCTCTTTAAAAAAAAATAAAGAAGCAAACAAAAACAACCAAAAACAACCTAAATAGCTAGAGGAATATTTAGTGATTGTGGATGGGACATATTAAAATAATAAAATGACAATACTACCAAAGTTAATTTATAGTTTTAATCGTGTATCCATCATATTTTAAAGGGATACTATATGAAACTAGATGAAATTTAAAAAATTACTTGGAAAAAATAAAATACCTAGAATATCAAGGAAAATGTGAAAAGAGGAAGGGAAGAAAAGTGAATAGCACTTCTATACCTTAACTATATCATAAAGCATCTTTTATCAAAACCATATGATACTGATTGAAAAATAGAAAGGTAGATCAATGGAATGGACAAGGCAAAGACTAAGATACAATAGAATTCAGTAGCTGTTTGATAAACCAGAAAGAAAACAGTAATTACTAAAGAAAAAACTATTTGATTGAAAACTACTGGTAAAGTTGGAAAACAGTCTGGCAGAAATGAGCACCTTATATCAGTGATGGGCAAACTTTTTAAAGAGGGGCCAAAGGAAAGGAAATGTTCATCTGTCAGTCTGTTTCTAAAGCAACTCTTTCAAAGTTTCATTGTATTGTATCCTACTCATTGTATTCGTCAGATTAGGAATAATGTCACAAGGCTGGATAGAACATTTCAGGGGGCCCACATCTGGCCCGCAGGCTGTAGTTTGCTCATCACTGCCTTACACCATATTCCTCACTACATTCCAAACTAATAATGCATCTTTGATACTAAAAAAGTGTATCAGGAATTAGAAGAGAAACAAATCAGAATATGCCTTTTAAAACTCTGGGTAGAAAAAGTATTCTTAACTAAAAAAAGGATAAAGGCCATCATAAAAGATCAACTAGAGGGACAGCTAGGTAGCCCAGTGGATAGAGCACTAGGCCCAAAGTTGGGAATACCTGCATTCAAACCTGACCTCAGATCCTTCCTAGCTGTGTGACCCTGAGCAAGTCACTTTCCCATAACAGATTCAGCCATCCCCCAATTTATGAACACCCCTTCAGATCTCCATTATTTGCCATCTCAAAAAGAGATAAGAAATATTTTTATATTTTTTGTGTTTGTTTTGTTTAGGTCTAATCCTCCCTTAAATTTACCCTTCTTCTAATTCCTCCAACTCCTTTTCTCTTTCTCTGCTATTTTCTTGTTGAGTGAAAGATATGTCTGTGGGGTGTGTGTGTGTGTGTATTCCATTATTTGGTCAGTTAATATGCAAATGAGGTTCATGTCAGCTGCTTATATAAGCCCTCAGCCTCTGCTTTTTTATACACCCTGATTTTTTAATTGATCATTTTCCCTTAGCTTCCTTTCCCTTCCACATCTAAAGCATTCTTCTTTCTCTGTTTCCATATGTTTCTTAATGTAATCAAGACATAACAGAACCATTTCTAGGCCTTGTCTAGTTAAACTCCTTCCATGACCTTAGATGATGTTAGGGTTCAGAGAGGACAAGGTATCTATCTCCTGATAGTGTTCAGAGAGTATACTTGAATGTAATTATGCTTTCTTTAATCCCTTAAGATTTGCCTTTTTTTTTTTTTTTGTTTCTCTTAACTCTGAAGTTTGAACCTTAAAATTTCTATATAGCTCTGATCTTTTCATCAGGATTGCTTTGAAGTCCTCTATATCATTAGAGGTCAGTTTTTTTCTCCTATACTTAGTTTTGCTGGTGAGTTATTCTGAATCTTCATATATTCTTTGCCTTCTGGAATATCATATTTCAATTATCCATTCTTTTGTAATTTGTAAAAAAATCCTTTATAATTAAATTCATTTTTTTCTGGAGGCTCTAGATTTTGGCTGTAACATTCCTGAGAGTTTTTACTTGGGGGTTACTTTCAGGAAATGACTGGTATATTCTTTTGATTTTTACTTTGCCTTTTGGTTCTCAGAAATCTAGACAGTTTTCTTGTAAGATTTTTTGAAGTATCCTGTTTAGGCTCTTTTTCTGGTTATGGCAATCAGGTAGTTCAAGGATTCAAAAAAGTTAAAATTTTCTTTCTTAAATCTCTTTTCCAGGTCAGTTATTTTTTGCTATGAAGTATCTTATATTTTCTACTTTTTTCAGTTTTATAATTGTTTTAATATTTCTTGTTAACTTGTGAAGTCATTAGCTTCTATTTACTTCATTCTAATTTTCGAGGAATTAGTTACTTGGAAAACTTTTGTACCTCTAATGCTAAGCTGTTAATTCCCTTTCTAGATCTTACAATTAAAATTATGTTGAGAGATCAATTTTTGGGTTAGAATTCAACTTATTGATTACATTCATTTATTGAGTAGGCCAGCAGCATCTTAATTGATAAAGAGATATAGGTCTCCATGGTTGTCTGTAATGATTAGGGACGCTCAGGCAACTTAATAGAGTTTTATGAGCTCATTATTCAGCTCCTTCCTTGAATATCCCAAGACATCTTCAGTTGACCACCAGCTAATTAAGAGGTGGTCCATCAAACTCTCCACCCTTCCCCATACCAACATCATGGGGAACACATACACAGGAAAATAACTTCATTTATTAATCGATTCTGTTTAAAAAGGAAGACATTCCTTGGGATTTCTACGGACAAAGAAATTTCGAAAAGCAGTAGACTAAAGAGTCTCTGACCTAGATCCCAGATGTAGGAATATGTAGTAATTCTCCCTAAAACATATAAAAATTAATACGATATATGAAAATAAATTCTCATATAATTCTTTCTTTGTAATTTTCATTTCTTTTCTAATTTTTCCTCTTGCATTCTCATTTCATTTATGAAAAACATTTTAAAAAACTTTTTGAGTTCTTACTTTCTTCCAGAAATTCTAATTGAATTTAACCCTAAGCTGTTTTTCTTTCCATCTCTTAGCTAGTACCAGATTGTTTTGATGATTACTTTTTTATAGTATAGTTTGATCTCTCATAGAGTTTGACTTCCTTTCTTCATATTTTTTAATTCTCTTGATATTCTTCCAGATGAACTTCGTTGTTATTTTTACTAGTTCCAGGAAGTAATTTTTTTTTTTAAACCTTACCTTCCGTCTTAGAGTCAATACTGTGTATTGGTTCCAAGGCAGAAGAGTGGTAAGGGTAGGCAAGGGGGTCAAGTGACTTGCCCAGGATCACACAGCTGGGAAGTGTCTGAGGCCAGATTTGAACCTAGGACCTCCCGTCTCTAGGCCTGGCTCTCAATCCACTGAGCTACCCAGCTGCCCCCCAGGAAATAATTTTTTTTTTAAATCCTTAATCTCTGTGTATTGTCTCATAGGTGGAAGAGTGGTAAGGGTGGGCAATGGGGGTCAAGTGACTTGCCCAGGGTCACATAGCTGGGAAGTGGCTGAGGCCGAGTTTGAACCTAGGACCTCCTGTCTCTAGGCCTGACTCTCACTCCATTGAGCTACCCAGCTGCCCCACAGCTGGGATGTGTCTGAGGCCAGATTTGAACCTAGGACCTCCCGTCTCTAGGCCTGGCTCTCAATCCACTGAGCTACCCAGCTGCCCCCCAGGAAATAATTTTTTGATAGTGTGATTGATGAGGCACTGGATCGATAAATTAAGTAGGATTGTCATTTTCATCATATTGGCTTAGGTTCTCTATGAGCAATTGATGTTTTTTTAATTGTTTAGGTCTAACTTCATTTGTGTGAAGAGTGTTTTGTAAATGTGTTCATATAGTTACTGGGTTTGTTTTGGGAGATATAAACCCCCAGGTAGTTTATATTGTCCAGAACTATTTTGAATGGAATTTCCTTTTCTTTTTCTTGCTGTTGGATTTTGTTGGTGGTAAACAGAAATGCTTATGATTTATGTGGGTTTATTTTGTATCCTGCAACTTTGCTGAAGTCATTAATTATTTGGAAAGAGATGTGGTTGCTGATCTTCTGGTCTACACTCTTGTTCTTACACAGGAAAGGACCTTGATAACTTGGGATTGTAGTTGATACTGTTCTTCAGGGTTTCTGATTCTTTGTGACCAAAAGTGATACTGCCTTTTAGGGATCCCGCACTGTCTTGATTGAAAATGCTTCTCTTTGCACTTGAACTATGAACCAGAAGTAGGTATAGAAACTGAAGTTGCCAAATAGTATCTGGTCCTGTACTCAGTGCTAGAATAGGGTTTCCTTGTCATCTCTTTCTGACTAAATGTCAAGTCCCCATATTTTCTCTTGCTTTAGAGATCTTGAAATTGCTACTGCTTTCATCATTACCTCCTGGACCTACCTACCATTGGTGTTTATTCCAAGTGGGCTCTGGACTAACCTTCATCCCCATGTCACAGATATCTCTTTCTGATTTTCTAAGTTGTTTCGAGCTGGAAGAATGTCTCACTGACCTTTTGTGGGTTCTGCAACTCTGTAACTCAGTTTGAGGCATTATTTTAAAGTTGGTTGGAGGGGAACAATGGAAAAGCTCATTTGAATGCATTTTCTATTCTGTCACCTTGGCTTTGCCCCTGGAAGTCCACAGCAATTATTTATATTTGAATCCATGAATAGAAAATCAAAGTAGTTATACTGAAACTGATATAGTAGCAATTAGCCATTTTGTTATTTTCATTTGATATTTGTATTTGTTCTTTTAAAAATCTTTCCTTTTCAGCTTTTGTTGTTGTTGTTATTGTTAAATGAAGTGCAGAGGAGGACTTATTGTAAGTCTAGAGATTAAAATAAAAAATATTCTGAAATCCAGAACAGTATGATTATATGTATGAAATATTTCTTATAGAATTAGGAGGTAGTAAATAAAATTAAGGAAGGCTGTCAAATTTCATGGATATTTGCCAGAGCTTAGTCCAAGGGCCCTTGACAGCTGTAATGGGTAATTTAAAACCTATTGACTTTCCCAATTAAATAGCAATGATTTTATAAACCAACTAATGTAATTTGCTTATTGCCCTCTCTTAGCTTTGTAATTATACATAATCTTTGTTTAGCTTTGCAGAAGCATAGTTCCATATAATACCAGGAGCATGGAAATTAATTTATAAACTAGCATAGTTTATGAAGTTCATGAAAAGTACAGAGAGGTATTTATTCAATATTTATTCAGCCTCATTATCCCATAATGGGCCTTTCAGAGTAGAAAATTATGGAGGAAACATTGAAATACTACTTTGCAGTCTAATGTCCATTATGATATCAAGAGTTTTTCTTTTATGTGTTTTGAAGGGCATTTCTGTGATACCTTCCCAATTCATTTACCATATTTCAGGCTCTGTGATAAGTGCTGAAAATACAAAAAGAAACAAGTCTTTACTCTCAAGAGCTCACATTCTGTTGAGGGAGACAACAAGCTAACAAAACTGTACAAGTAAGCTATATAAAGAACAAACAGGAAATCATTAAAAGAGAAAAGACATCTGAATTAAAGGGGGTTGGGAAAGGCTTCCTGCAGAAGATAGAATTTTAGTTGGGACTAGAAGCCAGGAGACAGAGATAAGAAGGAAGAGATTCTAGGCATGGGAGACAGCCAGGAAAAATGTCTAGAGCTGAGAGATGGAGTATTTTATTCATTAAACAGGAAGGAAGCCAGCATCATTGGATTGAAGAATACATTGAAGAAAGGTGTAAGAAGACTAGAAAGGCAGGTGGGGGCTAGGTTATGAAGGTTTTAAATACCAAATAGAGGATTTGGAACTTGATCCTAGACTTACAGGATGTTACTGGGGTTTGTTGAGTACAGGAGTGACAGATTGCACCTACACTTTAGGAGAATCATTTAGCAACTGAATGAAGGATTTTTTGGATTGAGAGGAGATTTGAGGCAGGTTGATCCACCAGCAATGTGTTGCAATAAGTCAGAAATGAGGTGATGAGGGTCTGCACTAAGGGTGGTGGGAATGTCAGAGGAGAGAAAAGGGTGGCATATATTGTATATGAATATTTTGATATGTTTATCAACCCCCTTTTTGGCTTCAAATAGGAGCCATCTTCTTTTTAGTCATTGTAAATGAGTATATTTATAAATGTCATAATCAGGAGATTGGAAGAAAATAGAATAATGGGTGAAAGACTGAACTTAGGGCACAGAAAGAAGAGAAAATAGTTAAGTAACAAAAGAAAAGAAAGGATGCAGAGAAATGTAACAATTAAATTTAGGTTTTTGACTCAAGAGAGTTATAAAGTAATATTGTGGTTGCTGATTTTAAAATATTATAGCTTAAGTCAAAATGACTTTTAGCAGCTTTTATTTACAAAGAGGTAGAAAGGGTGAAAGTGGGAAATGTAGATAAAGAGACAAATTCTTAATAAGCCTACCAGCCCTAAGAGCTTCTCCAGAAAAGTGAAGTCTGGTTCAGCACCCAGGCAGGAGGTTTCTTCAAGTCTCCATCTCTACATGGAGCCTTCAGCCAGCCTCCTCTATAGCCTGAGCCACTCACCCAGCAAGTCAACTCAGGATCCAGGGAAAGAGTCTCCTCCATAGCCAAGGCAGGAATCTCAGCCACTCATTCCAAACACCTGGAAAGGAATGGTGTCCCAGACCATGTTGGTCTCTTTTTATACCCCCTTTTCCACATCATTTCTTATCTCTTCCCCCTCTTCAAAGATAAGAATTGCAGTCTTTCAATTTGCCTAGAACTGCCCTAAGGGCGGGCAGTGCTTGTGGCCCTTGGTATAAACTAGTAAGTGACTTGTGAGCTCCCTTTCCTAATAGTTAAGTGAGGTACTTTAAGTTCTTGATTTGATTAGCTAAAAGTAGACAAGGGGAGAGTTAATCCTGTCTTCACAGAAGAAAGAAAAGATAAAGTAGGGAGACTCTCAGCATTTGGAGTTTAAGAGAAATTTGAGTATCCATAATAAGTTTGGAAAAAAGGTGATATAGTTCTGCCATAGGACACTGGAAAGGAATACTTGATTCGGAGTTAGAGTATATAGAACATATGTAGACTATAGAGTATATACATGGATTTGAATCTTGACTTCACAGGTTCTGTGATCTTGGGCAAATTATCTATTCTTTCCAAGACTTAGTTTCCTGAATAATAAAATGAGAGGGTTGGATTTAATGATCTCCCAGGTCCCATATAAAAACAACAGGCAAATATTTGTAAACTATGTATAGGACAAAATAGGAAATAATTAATGAAGGGAAGGCACTAGAATTAAAAAGCGATTGGAAAAGACTTCCATGGAAGTGGGGTTTTTAGTTGAGACTTGAAGTTAGAGAAGCCAGAAGACAAAGATTAAAGAGGCAGAGATTCAAAGCATGTAGGACAGAGGACAACTAGAGAAAATGCCCAGAGCCAAGAAATAGAGTGTCTTATTCAAGGAACATCTAGGAAGCCCCTTTCACTGGATCAAAGAATATATGGAGGGGTATAAGGTATAAGAAAACTGGTAAGGTCTAGAGGTGTTGTGTCATGAAAGGGTTTCAGTGCCAAATAGGATTTTGTATTTGAACCTGGAGGTGATAGAGAGCCAGTAGAATATAATGAATAGGAAGCAACATGTATAGATAGTATATTTCAGAATTAGTCAGTCAATAAATATTTTTAAATGACTAGTGTTATTGGCTCAAAGGTAGTGGGGTAACTAGATGGAAGGATGGACAGGATAGGTGCTTCTATAAGCTGGGCCTGATAAGGTGGCCCAAAATCCTCAGGTGGTAAAGGATCTAGGCTGAGTGGGATTAGTGATACCTGGATAGCCACCAAGGTGTGTTGGCAACCACCAGGGCTTATGGATGATCAACTCAGCTAAGCACCTGATCCCACTAACAGTGCCCAAGCCAAAGTTATTGAGGGAGCAGCTGTATATGTGGTTCAGCAGCTCCTTTGGTTCTTTGGCTTGGGGTTAGGTTAGATGATAAAGGTTGGTAATGGGCTAGTTGATATTTGAATGGATAACACAAACTGACTGTGATTTTGGTAAATCCCTTTCCCCCCTGGCTATAGCTATTCACTTGCTCATGGAATGAATGCCAGTCTTCACTTGAATCAGGTTTGACATGGGGTTTAATGCTTTGACTCAAAGGGGGTAGAATCAGGATAAGGAAAGAGTTGTTAGGAATGGCTATGCTATATCTAATGAAGGTTAAAGTAATCAAAATCAATGAGCATCAGGTTGGTATTTGGTAGTTGGCTGGAGATTCTTTTCCCCCTCACAGACCCTGGTCAGACTCAGCCAGGGTCTAGACCAAAGGAAAGGAAGGGATAGTGATGATCTTCTTGACAGCTGTGTTATCTCTCAACTCCGTATAGTAATAGGTCAATGAACTTCTTGTGGCAATAAGGTATGAGTGCTGGATTTGCAGGCCTATAGGCCTACCCATCCTTCACCTCCCTCTGCCCTCCAGAAATTCCCTTCTCAAGACTGAGACCAGGCGTGGCTGAGCCCCTCGGCTTTTATAGAAGTGGTCCCAACTGTATTTTGCCCTAGGCTCATGCCATCTGGGTAAATTCCAAGTTCTATAACCAATGATCTGTCACTCAAGCTTTTCTCCATCTTTTTTCAGAAGTTATCTATTACACTAGTATATGCCAGGAATTGAACTAAGTGTTGGGGATATAAAGAAAGACAAAAGACAGTACCTACTCTCAATGAATTTACAGTTTAATAAGTTTAACATGCAAACAAATAAGTGTAAACAAGGTATATGCAGATAAATTGGAGATAATCAGCAGTGGGAAAGCTAGTAGAATTAAGGGGCTTAGGAAAGGCTTCTAATATAAGGTGGTATGTTAGCTGGGATCTGAAGGAAGCCAGGGAAACTCAAAAGCAAAGAAGAAGAGTTAGAGAATTCCAGGTATGGGGGAGAGCCAGGGGAAAGGCCTGGTTTTGGGAGATGGAGTTTTATGTGAAGAACAGTAGTGAGCCCATTATTACTGGATCACAGCAGAGGGAAAGAAAATGTAAGACTAGAACAGTGGGTAGAGGGAGCAGGTTATGAAGGGGTTTGAATGGTAAACAGGATTTTATGTTTGATACTTGAGATGATAGAGCCACTTGAGATGATAGAGCCACTTGAGATGATAGAGCCACTTGAGGTTATTGAGCAATAGAGGAGTGACATGGCCAGACATTCACTTTAGGAAGATCACTTTTACCGGTAAGTGAAGGATGGTTTTGTAGTGAATGATTAATGGCAGAGAGACCAAAGAGCAGGCTATTATAATAGCCTAGACATGAAGAAATAGGGGCTTGCACTACAATACAGTCATTATCAGAGTAGAGAATGTGGCATATATGAGAAATATTATGATGGTATGTATCTCTGATAGACTTGGCAAAAAATTGGATCTGTGGCAGGGTGAGAGATAGTGAGGATCAAAGGTGGAAGAAATCAAGACCATATGAACAAGGAGTGTATGTGTACCTCACTTTACAACACATATCTTCCTGAAAATTTGTGTATAGGTTGAATTTTGGAACTTGCTATTTAGAGGAATCTTTTTGATGAATATTTCATAAAGCTAACAATCCTATGGTGAAAAAAATAAATGAATCCTAATTTTGTCTGTGTTCTAAAGCTGAATTTTCATATATTAAGTTTTCATGAAAACAAAAGACAGTTATTTATTTGCATTAGATCTGCAATTTCATCAAGATTGGGAACTCCTGCTAAGTAAAACTCTCTGTACCAATGCAAATCAACAATTACTATGAAACGTTGCATGTTAGAGAGTTACATGTGGCACTGAAACTTTCTTAGGGTTACTCAGTCAGGGTGTCAGAGGTAGATCTTGAATCCAGGTCTTTCTGACTCTGATTTTGTTTCTCTATCCACTAAACCATGCTGCCTGTCATAATGAAATTGTGGCAGGGCAATTTCAGAAATGAGATAGACAGAAAATAAATTTCTTTATTCATATGCATTTATAGCTCTATTCCTCCTGAAAGAAGTATGATTATTGTGTAATCAGTCTGGACTCATTCTTCTAGAGCAGGGGTCGGCAACCTTTTTGGCTGTGAGAGCCATAAACGCCATATTTTTTAAAATGTAATTTCGTGATAGCCGTACAGTGCTCACAGTGTGCGCTCCTGTAACAGCGCCTGAAAAAAATTTGACTATATGGCTCCTGCAGAAAGAGCCATACGTTGCCAACCCCTGTTCTAGAGCAAGGCCAGTTATATCTCTTTCCTCTGTCCTATACACCATTTGAAAAAAATTGCCATTCTCAATAAGTTTAATGGTTGACATTTTGAATACCTTGTGAATATCTCTACTCTAAAACAGTTCTCTGGGTCTTGGTGAGGTATAAATGTTATACTTTAATTTACTTCTCCAGAGTTCATGACTAAACAAAAGATAGAAGGGTAAGATGGATATTTTGATTGTATTAAATTTTAAAAGTTCTTGCACAAACAAAACCAATGCTGTCAAAATTAGAAGAAAAATGGGAAATTTATAGCAAATTTCTCTGCCAAAAGTCTCATTTCTCAAATATAAAAGGATACTGAGCCAAATTTATAAAAACAAGAGCCATTTAATTGTTAAATGGTTAAAAGATATGAATAGTTTTCAGAAGAGTAAATTAGAGCTATCAATAGTCACATGAAAAAATGCTCTTAGTTGCTAATAGAGAACTCCACATTAAAATTACTTAGAGGTATTGTCTCAGACTCATCAGATTGACAAGATGATTGAAAAAGGAAAATAGCAAATGTTGGAGGGGATATGGGAAAAATAAGTACACTAATGCTTCTTGGTGAAGCTGTGAACTAGTCCAACTATTCTGGAGAACAGTTTGGAACTTAGACTAAAGGGCTAAAGAAATTATGCATACCTTTTGACCCAGCATTACTGTTGAAATGAGAGGGTTGTATGAAGTGTGTCAGGAGGACTAGCACCTCTGGTACCAGGGCTTGCCAAATCCTTGTTGTTTGTCACCTCCCATCTGTAGCTCCAAGAAGTTGTAACTTGCACAGTGGCTATACCCTAGTAAAACCATCTCAGCTGCCTGGATAAATCAGGTTGGGAATAACCTACAGACATCAAACCCATTGGTGAGTTAAGGGGATGTATAATACCTGAGGCAGGCAAAGACTTCCCCTGGTAGAATGGGCAAATGAAAATAATTTATTTCAACTGAGTATGAAGTCAGCTGAAGTAGGCATTATGGAAGGCTTAGAAATTGGTAAGACATCTAGGTTGTCAAGGTCACCTATGCATCACAGGACATAGCCAGTCCTCCTGTCTTTTGTCCTGTCACTAGACTTTGATGACTCAGGAATAGAGAGTGAGACTGATGACTGCAACTCTGCCTCATTAAAATCCTTATCCCCATTGCAGATGATGTTGCTGATAGTTTTTTAAAATTATTTTTTAATTTTATTTTTTAAACTCTTAACTTCTGTGTATTGGCTCCTAGGTGGAAGAGTGGTAAGGGTGGGCAATGGGGGTCAGGTGACTTGCCCAGGGTCACACAACTGGGAAGTGTCTTAAGGCCGGATTTGAACCTAGGACCTCCGTCTTTAGGTGACTCTCAATCCACTGAGCTACCCAGCTGCCTCTTGCTGATAGTTTTAAATAAATACTGTTTATTATTGTGAGGAAAGGTCCTTCTATTCCTCTATTTTCTAGTGTTTTTAATAGGAATGGATGTTGTATTTTGTCAAAGGCTTTTTTCTGCATCTATTGAGATAATCATGTGATTTCTGTTAGTTTGTTTATTGATATGGTCAGTTGCCGAGAGCTGTTAAGTTCATGACAAATGGCAAAGCCACATGTGAACCCTGAGATTCTGCAAAGCAGGTCAAAGGAGAACGGATTTCTCATTTAGTTTCTCCTGTGTGACTCTTCTCTTACTAATACCCCATATAATAGGAATTATTATGATCAATATCTCTATTCAGCTCCAGAAACATATAGAGGAACATTATAGGCTATTATTAGAGCCCTTACAGGCCCCCTACAAAATTCTAGGAAAAGCCCCACCTTTATATGTAATAATACAGAAATTCCCCTAGAGTCTCCCTATAACAAACCAACAGATAGTGAGTTAATGTTAATGATTTAAAAACCCTAACTTAGATACACAGGTGCCTGCAAAAACAGGCCGAGTTTTCCCCCTCCCTGATCCATGATTTGGTAGTTAAAAATGGATAATAAATGGAGAAATTGCTCTCAGAGGCTTGTACGACCCATTCCATTGACTGGACTTCTTTCTCTACCCCATAGCCAAGGAGACAAGTAAACACACCTTGAAAAGTTGTTAGTAACAAAGTTGTGGTAACAAGGTTAATGTATGGCTTGTTCACTATCTCCAAGAAAAGACGTGTTGAATATGGAGTTTCAATGTCAACCTTATGTGTAATCTCAAAGCGTATAAAAATAAACCTCACATAAGGCAGAGCGGAGCAGTATTCATGATGCCTGCCTGACTGAAGCTCAGACTGTCTCTCATTCATCACGTGCTGATGTTGTCACACTACCTCAAGCCCCTGGACCTGGGGGAACCAGCCTCCCCCAGTCAATTATGTGGATGGTTAAACTAGCCTTTCATTTCTGTCATAAACCCTACCTGGTCATAGTGAATAATCCTCATGATGACTTGCTGTAATCTCATTGCTAGTATTTTATTTAAGATTTTTGTATCTCTGTTGATTAAAGAGATTGGTCTGTAGTTTTCTTTTTCTGTTTTTGGTCTTCCTGGCTTAGGAATCAGTACCATATTTGTGTCATAAAAAGAATTTGGTAAGACTCCTTCTTTGCTTATTTCGTCAAATGGTTTATGTAGTATTGGAATTAGTTCTTTAAATATTTGATAGAATTCATTTGTGAATCCATCTGGTCCTGTAGATTTTTTCCTTAGGGAGTTCCTTGATGGCTTCTTCAGTTCTTTTTCTGATATGGGATTATTTAAGTATTCTATTCCCTCTTTGTTAATCTAAGCATTTTATATTTTTGGTAAATAGTCACCCATTTCACCTAGATTGTCATGTTTATTGCTTACAACTGGGCAAATTAGTTACTAATTATTGTCTTAATTTCTTCTTAATTAGAGATAAGATCACCTTTTTCATTTTTGATACTGTCAATTTGATTCTCTTCTTTTTTTTTATTAGATTTACCAGTATTTTATTTTATTTGTGTTTTTTTAAAGTACTGGCTTCTAGTCTTATTTATTACTTCAATAGTTCTTTTACTTTCAATTTTATTAATTTCTCCTTTAACTTTTAGAATTTCCAATTTAGTTTTTATCTGGGGAATTTAAATTTGTTTTCTTTCTAATTTAAGTTGCAAACCCAATTCATTGATCGCCTCCTTCTCTATTTTATTGCTATAGGTATTCAGAGATATAAATTTTCCCCTGAGTACTGATTTGGCTGTATCCCGTAGATTCTGATATGATGTCTCCTCATTGTCATTCTCTTCAATGAAATCAGTAATTGTTTCTTTGATTTGTTTATTGACCCACCCATTTTATCACATTATAATCTGAAAAGGTTGCATTTATTATTTCTGCTTTTCTGCATTTGTTTGCAATGTTTTTATGCCCTAGTACATGGTTGATCTTTGTACATGTACCATGTACTGCTAAAAAGAAGGTATAGTCTTTTTCATCCCTGTTCAGTTTTCTTCAGATATCTATTAAGTCTAATTTTTCTTACATTTCATTCACTTCCCTCTTTTCTTATTTATTTTTTGGTTTGATTTATCTAGTTCTGATAGGGGAAGGCTGAGGTCCCTCACTAGTATGGTTTTGCTATCATAATTCTCTACCCCAATGAGTATATTTGTTTTTCCTTCTCTGAGCCAGTTACAGTGAGAGTAAAGTTTAAACACTGCCTGTTGTGCCCTTATCCTCCCCTCTTCATAATGATTTTTATACTTCTTTGTGTTATATAATTTACTCTATTCTATCTGTCCTCTTTTCTCTCAGCGTAATCCTCTTTCACCCTTTGATTTTTTTTTTTAACCCTTGTACTTCGGTGTATTGTCTCATAGGTGGAAGATTGGTAAGGGTGGGCAATGGGGGTCAGGTGACTTGCCCAGGGTCACACAGCTGGGAAGTGGCTGAGGCCAGGTTTGAACCTAGGACCTCCTGTCTCTAGGCCTGACTCTCACTCCACTGAGCTACCCAGCTGCCCGTGATTTTTTACATATAGTATCATATACATACATATTGTAAGGATAGAATTTGAGCAAGGGGGATGGGACCAAAGGAGCCAGAGAAGGCAGTTGCTGACAGTTGCTGACAGTTGAGACCAGAGAGGATTCTGGGCATTTTCTCCAAGGAAGAGAGGAGAGGTCTCTGGGCAGAGGACTGGGAAGAGGGAGGAGGAGGACAACCCAGCTTGGATCCAGTCCTGAGGGCTTCCTGAGGATCTTTCTTTTGGAAATTGAACTTCTGATTCCCTGATTAGAGCCACTCCATTGCTTCTCACCCATCAAGACTTCAACAATAGAGTTAGCTAAGTTTTTGGACTCCATTTTGGGAACAATCTCTTAGTCTCCTTCTCTCATTACCCAGCCTTGCTGAGAGACCCTTTTCAGTCAAAACTTACAATTATAGAAAAGGATAGAAACAAAGCAATAGAAATAGAAATAGAAATAGAAGGAGAAGGGTGGGGAACCCATTAGGGTTTCCTCTTAAGTGACAGACCCCATAGAAATAGAGAAGAGGGCACCCCCAAATCCCTTTGCCCTTCACCCCTTTCCCCAATCCCTGATTTGCGAAAAACAAAAGCCATTTAACAGTCAGATAGCATTCCAGACTGCCTGAGAGACAACGAGGGAGAGGGGAACCACAACTTGGTCTGGCTGCCTCCATCTTGAAGCCAGACCACCTGCTGTGAAACTGACTGACTTCAGGGGAGGTTTGAGTGAACCCTGCCCTTATTCAGGATTGGATTGGGGTACCACATACCTCCTCTTATAGGGAAGCCTTGCCCCTGACTCCTGTGGGATGGCATGACCATCCAGGTCACCCAGTTTCAGGGTGACATCCCCTTAAAGTCTCCCAGTGTATATTTGGCCCCAAGGGATTGCTGGGAGAGAGATTCACCACATAGACTTTATCTCCCTTCTATGAAACATCCATTACTGGCCCTTTTAATTGTTATAATAATCATGTACATACATATTTCATGTCATCAAATTTACATACACATCATATAAATCATATCATCATAATCAGCTTTATTTCCCCACCCTCTTTCTAAATATCTTCTCTACTACTAAGAGTAATTTCTGAGAATTACAGATATCTTCTTTCCATATAGAAATTCATACATTTTGACCTTAATGAAGTCCTTGGATTTTCTCTTTTTTATTTACCTTTTTAGGCTTCTCTTGTGTCTCATGCTTAGACATTAGATTTTTTGTTTAGGTCTGGCTTATTCCTCAGGAATGCTTGGAAATCTTTTTTTTTTTTTTTTTTTTTTTTTTTAATGTCCATTGCTTTTCCCTTGAAAGAATATACTTAGTTTTGCTCAATAGGTGACTCTGGGTTGTAAATTTAAATAGTTCTCCTTCCTGAATATCATATTCCTTGTCTTTTGATCCTTTAATGTAGAAGCTGCTAGGTCCTATGTGATACTGATTGTAACTCCATGGTATTTGAATTGTTTTTTTTTTTTTTTTCTGGCTGCTTGCAGTATTTTCTCCTTGACTTGGGGGGCTCTTGAATTTAGCTATTATATTCCTAGAAGTTATCATTTGAGGATTTCTTTCTGGAGGTGATCTGTAAATTCTTTCAATTTCAATTTTATTTTCTCATTTGAGGATATCTGGGCAGTTATGTGGCGCCATCTAATGGCTAATATAAAAACATGTCATATATAGCATAGTTCTAACACTGTTTATGCATATTTATACATGCTGATTTATTTTATAATCTGGAAACTTAAGTGTTTCCTGGCACAGACTAAAAAATTTTATTTAGGCATTAAGATACTTTATATTCCCTCTTATATTTGATTTTGTTCAAGGATCTGCAAAAAATTCAGAGAGGCTCATCATCACCAGGTTAGCCAGAGAGTGATAAATGTTTCAAGGGCAGGAAATCTCAAAGACTGCCTACCTAGTTAAATGCATTGGTGAGGGAGGCTCCATATTTCAAGAATCATGAAATCCAAATTCGTGAAATGTTAAAATTATTAACAAAAATATGAACTAGTGATTTTGTTGCTATTTTAAAAAGATAAATATGTGATTGATTCTTTAAACATAAAAAGACTATAAGTAAAAATACATAATCTGTGACATTGTAATGCAATTAATTGCAAATACTTATTTGAATGCTTTAAAAAGCTTCTTATGACTATACCTACCATAAATTCTGATTTCACAATTCTGATTTCTCTTTAAAACAATTTGAAAACATCTTGTTGTTCCATATTCTCTTAGGAATCCATTGGATTCTCTGCCTCATCAGTTATTGATTCATTTTCCCTTATTTTGCAATATTTATTCATAGATATCTGGACTCACATGATTTGGAAGACTATATTCCTTTTGTGTAGCTTTGCCATTTCATGGTGGCATGTGGGGGAGGAGATATGAATGAGGGTTTTTGCCAGGCTTCACCTCATTAGGGTTCTGGATATTTTAGAGTGTGGTATCTGCTTTATATTTTGTGCTCAATTCCTATTTTGGAGAGATTTGAGTGGTCTTAAGTTTCAGAGAAAGTCTTGATTCTTCTACTTTGGTTATTATGTGATGTGGAAGCTTCTTCATGTTTTCTTAGCCCCATCCCCTTCAACTCCTATATCAATGTTACCTATATTCCATTCCAACTTTGCTCGCCTTTTCCACAGTGCTCTCTATCTGTTCTATAATCAACAAACTCCTTTCTGGACCTCTTCCTCTTTTCGTCTTCTGGCATTCACAGACCCCTAGCTTCTCCCATGATATACTGAATCCTTGAACAGTCTCCGGCATTAAATGAACTTTTATTTCTTGACTCGGATCCTAGAAAGGGAGTCAGAATATTTCTTGCACTCAATTGCCACTTCCAGATGCTTTTTCTGTTGCCATTACTTAGAAACCTCTTCCCCCTTTAGGATCACTCTATCCAAATATGTTACCCAATCCTGAGCCCTAGTGTCAGTTATATATTAGAATTCTCAGGGAATTCAGTATCTGAGTGTCTTTTCAGCTACGATTCCTGCCCTTTTAATAGGGGATTTTAACATGGTGATACTCTCATACATCTTAACTGTTTCTGTTCCTTACTGTCCCTGACTCCCATTAAATCTACTTTATTTCACTTAGGAATGGTGACTCCACTGTCACCTACAGGTATCCCACTACCATAATCCAGATTCTGAAATTTCTTTATCTAGTCATAAGCTACTATCATTCCATCTCTCCTTAGGAATGTACTACTCCTTATTAACTCATTTTTTGTCATCATAATGACCTGGAATTTTTTCTGCTCCTCCGTGATTTCTCAAGCCATCAACTCTTTTTTTTCCTAACAGTTCAACTCTATACCATTCTCCACTCTCAAGCCCTGTAATAGGACAAAGCTACCCCTAGAACCTCATTTTCCCTAGCTTACCTGATGCAGTTTTCTGGTCATCTAGAACATAGATGTTAACCTCATGGCACTTTGCTAGCTAAACTCCACATTGTCACCTTAGCCTAATTAAAATATAATTGTAAAATGTTTAATAAAGTAAATAAAAATATGATAATGATAATGCTAGTATGTAATTTTTTAAGTTGATATACTGCCTTCAGGGATCAGTACCTATTTGTATTTGATACCACTAGAGTCATAAAATGTCCTAGCTATATAGAGTCTTAACCTTTTAGACTTGGTGAGTGCCCAAGACTACATGAGTTGCTATACATACCTTCATGACCTACTGATCAGACACATTTTGAGATGTATCATTTCCAGATGGTGAATATGGGACTGCTTCTAAGTGCCATCCTATCCTTCCTGAATGTTCTTATTGTGTTAGGGCAAAACAAAACTCCTTTGTTAACTATTCAGTGACTTCCAAGTACCTCATTTCTTTCCATTATTGAGACTGAATTAAGAAAGTGCAGGCATTAGAATTGCACCTTCAGCAGAATCTTTTCCCCCATCTTATCATATACTTTGGAACACTCCAACCTGGGATTAGTCTCACCAGCTACCTCTTTTGCTCTTGAAGGAAGTCACACAACTGAGAACATTTGATCTTCTACAAAATTATGTTATCTAATCTCAGTTTAGCCTCACTGTGATTTTTGCTCTTCTCTGATTCTCTATTTCATTTCCCATAGAGGCTGTTTTGCAGCTCCTCTTTTCTCCTTGACCCTTCTACATACCATCTTCTGCTAACCTAACATAAAACTCCATTTCATACTTTACTAAGAAAATAGGGGCTATTCTTTGGATATTCTTTTCTCCTCTCTGTATACACTAGAACTCCTTCACATCATTCCCTATTTTATTTTCTTTTACTCTACTCTCTGATGAAGTGGTCTTTTTCACCTAGCCAAGACTATCCACTATCTTATTCTCTCTCATTTTCTCTGACAGATTGTTCCCACAAACATCCCTCTGCACTAAAAACTCTCTATCTTTCTTTCTTGCTGCCTACAAACATGCCCAAGTCAACTCCATCTTAAAAACAAAGGGACAAAATCTTATTTAGGCCCTCCTGTCTCCTAAAGTGATTGTATTATATTTTCTTCCCTTTCATAGCCAAACTCCCAGAAAAAAACCAACTGTCTACATTTCTTTCCTCCACTCCTGTTCTCTCACCTCTCAACTCGTTGGTCTGGCTAAATCAATGAAGACCAATGAAAGACTTTTTTTTAAAGGATTGAAGACATCTGAACATATGTGTAAGTAGGCGAGGAGCCACAATTGAGAGAATTTGAAGATCCATGTAAGACAGAGGAATACGCCTGGAACAAATTCCTGTAGTAGCTAGAAGAGAACTGGGATTATGGGAAAAGATGGAAGCTTAAATAACCCCCCTGGTTTTTGTCTGGATGGAAGGAAATGAGAAAAGGAAATGTTGCTGAGAGGATTGGAGGAATGAAGGAAGTGATTCTTGTCCCATAACTTGAAGTTTACTGAAAGCAAGAAATGCAATAGTGGTGAAATTGAATTAGCAGGAATGGCACAATGGTCTGATAACTTCATTCTTTATTTTTATAAGGAACAATTAGCTCAAAGGTTCCATGTTGACAGCTTTATCCTGTCCAAGTTATTAGATGTTTGCCAGGTATCTGGTAGCCTGTAGCCTAATTTTGAAATCTGACATAGTCTATAAATATACTAGTTCCTTAAGGTATTGATCAGCTAACATAGATGATGGTGTGGACTGTGAGGCAAAGGAAAGGCCAAGAGAAAAGGAAAGGAGTGTTCTGTGTGGTAACTAGGTGTGTAAAACCTCTAATGATGCTTGAGTTCTTACCTCACTTAAATAGCAACTTATTCAGTTGTACAGAATTTAGGTGTGATATTAATGGTAGAATTCCATTCTTTTAACCTTTCTCCCTTCAGCTATCTCTCATGGCTTGGAGCTAATCATTTTTAATGGAATCTTCATATGAATTTGAGAGGCAGAAAGAAAAGGAGATAATTTACAGAATGATTGAAGGGAGACGCTTTACAGGTTTGCAGCCTCTCAACCAAGCCCAGGGGAGATAGGAGCAAATCATAGAGACAAACTAGCTTTCTCCTCCACAGTAGCAAGTAATCAGCTGTCCTTTACATTAACTCTTTGTGCTGTCAAGAACAAAGGGAGTTATGCTTAGGAGAATCTTCTGCTGGCAGCAACAATTGATGTTGCTAAGTGGGGAACAATATGAATATGGGACTTCTGCAGGAAAAATTTTTTATTCTTACATTATATATTTTGGTGAAGTGGCTGAATGGGGAAATATGCAAAGATATTTACATAGAAATTCGCATATTTGTTTTCAGTCACAAATCCTGATTTCCTTTTTCTTTTTGGACATTTTTTTTCCATTACAAATTACAACTTAATTTGTGAAAACAATCTTTTTTTGTCCTTTATTTTTGTTCTTTGGTTTACGTTCATAACTGACTATCTAAAGTCTTTGTACTTTTTTATGTTCTTATAGTGATCCTACACCCAGTTAACATTAGTACCATTTAACATTTTTCCTTCTTTGAAATGCCCATATATCCTTCAAAATGTGTAATTAAGTGCCTTTATCTATCTCCCTGTTGCCATTTGTATCCTTACTTTTTAAATGTTTGCTCAGTTTTGATTCAGATATTCCTTACTTCCTTATTATATACTTTTTTACTTCATCAAATTTTTCTCAGTCCTTTAAATCTTATCCCTACAGCCTTCCTTGAAAGTCTGTTTTGGTGTTTAATTACTCATACAACTAAGTAATTTTTTCATAGACCTAAACAAACTACCTCCATTGCATTTAAGGCTATTTATTCTTCATTTTTCCATGGTGATGTAAATAATTTTCAAAATAATATTTTCTTACTGAAAATAATTTTTGGAGCATTTATTTTCCATTTTTTTTCTTAAAAAACAAAAATCCCACAATTTTATTGATGTTTTTTGTACTAATTTCAACTCTCCCCTCCACTCCCTGAACTTTCTCCTAATAGTAAATAAATAAAACAACAAACAAATAAAAATAATAAATAAGCATATGATACAGTAACTGAATCTGACAATATATACATTACTCTGTTCTTGTAATCCTTTACCTCTCAGCAGTGAGAAAAAATGTATGTTTCATTATCTGTTCTTTCAGATAAGTTTTCAATCTTGGCCTTTCATTAATTTTCTGTTATGTTGTTATCATTGAATATTCTTTTGGTTTCTTATTGTCATTATTTCTTTTTTTTTCTTTTTTAGGAAATTTTTCCATGGTTACATGATTCATGTTTTTACTCTCCCCTCCATTTCCACCACCCACTCCCCAGTCCCACCCCCCATAGCTGAAGTGCATTTCCACTGGTTTTTACACATGTCATTGATTAAGGACCTATTTCCATATTATTTATAGTTGCACTGGGGTGTTCATTTAGAGTCTACATCCCAAATCATGTCGGCATCAACCCATGTGTTCAAGTAGTTGTTTTTCTTCTGTGTTTCCACTCCTGTAGTTCTTCCTCTGAATGTGGATAGCGTTCTTTTCCATAAATCCGTCAGAACTGTCCTGGATCATTGCATTGCTGCTAGTACAGAAGTCCATTACATTCGATTTTACCACAGTGTATCTGTCTCTGTGTATAAGGTTCTCCTAGTTCTGCTCCTTTCACTCTGCATCAGTTCCTGGAGGTCATTCCAGTTCACATGGAATTCCTCCAGTTTATTATTCCTTTGATCACAATAGTATTCCATCACCAGCATATACCACAATTTGTTCAGCCATTCCCCAATTGACGATCATACCCTCGTTTTCCACTTTTTTGCCACCACAAAATGCGCAGCTATAAATATTTTTGTACAAGGCTTTTTCCCTATGATCTCTTTGGGGGTACAAATCCAGCAATGGTATGACTGGATCAAAGGGCAGGCAGTCTTTTAGTGCTCTTTGGGTATAGTTCCAAATTGCCATCCAGAATGGTTGGATCAGTTCACAACTCCACCAGCAATGCATTAATGTCCCAATTTTGCCACATCCCCTCCAACATTCATTGCTCTCCCCTTCTCTCATTTTAGCCAATCTGCTAGGTGTGAGGTGGTACCTTGGAGTTGTTTTGATTAACATTTCTCTAATTTTTAGAGATTTAGAACACTTTCTCATGTGCTTATTAGTAGTTTTGATTTCTTTATTTGAGAATTGCCAATTTATGTCCCTTGCCCATTTATCAATTGGGGAATGGCTTGATTTTTTTTTCAATTGATTTAGCTCCTTGTATATTTGAGTAATTAGACCTTTGTCAGAATTTTTTGTTATAAAGATTTTTTCCCAATTTGTTGTTTCCCTTCTGATTTTGACTACATTGTTTTTGTTTATATAAAAGCTTTTTAGTTTAATACAATCAAAACCATTTAATTTACATTTTGTAATTTTCTCTAACTCTTGCTTGGTTTTAAAATCTTTCCTTTCCCAGAGATCTGACAGGTATACTATTCTGTGTTCACTTAATTTTTTTATAGTTTCCCTCTTTATATTCAAGTCATTCACCCATTCTGAATTTATCTTGGTGTAGGGTGTGAGGTGTTGATCTAAACCTAATCTCTCCCATATTGTTTTCCAAATTTCCCAGCAGTTTTGGTCAAATAGTGAATTTTTGTCCCCAAAGTTGGGCTCTTTGGGTTTATCATAAACTGCCTTGCTAACATCACTTACCCCAAGTCTATTCCACTGATCTCCCTTCTGTCTCTTAGCCAGTACCATACGGTTTTAATGACCACTGCTTTCTAGTATAGTTTAATATCTGGTACTGCTAGGCTACCTTCCTTCACATTTTTTTTTCATTATTTCCTTTGATATTCTTGATCTTTTGTTATTCCAAATGAATTTTGTTATATTTTTTTCTAATTCAGTGAAAAAGTTTTTTGGTAGTTTGATAGGTATAGCACTAAATAGGTAAATTAATTTGGGTAGAATGGTCATTTTTATTATTTTAGCTCATCCTATCCATGAGCAATCAATGTTTTTCCAATTGTTTAGATCTAGTTTTAATTGTTTGGAAAGTGTTTTGTCGTTGTGTTCATATAATTCCTGTGTTTGTTTTGTTAGATAGATTCCCAAGTGTTTTATATTGTCTAGGGTGATTTTAAATGGTGTTTCTCTTTCTAACTCTTGCTGCTCTAATGTGTTGGAAATGTATAGAAATGCTGATGATTTATGTGCATTTTTTGTATCCTGCAACTTTGCTAAAGTTATTGATTATTTCTATTAGCTTTTTAGTTGATTCTCTAGGATTTTTTAAGTAGACCATCATATCATCTGCAAAGAGTGATAGCTTAGTCTCCTCATTGCCTATTTTGATACCTTCAATTTCTTTTTCTTCTCTAATTGCTACTGCTACTGTTTCTAGTACAATGTTAAATAATAGAGTTGATAATGGGCATCCTTGTTTTACTCCTGATCTTATTGGGAAGGCTTCTAATTTATCCCCATTGCATATGATGTTTGTTGATGGTTTTAGGTATATATACTGTTTATTATTTTTAGGAAAGATCCTTCTATTCCTATACTTTTCAGTGTTTTCAATAGGAATGGATGCTGTATTTTGTCAAAGGCTTTTTCAGCATCTATTGAGATAACTATGTGATTTTTGTTTGTTAGACTGTTGATATGGTCAATTATGTGGATGGTTTTCCTAATGTTGAACCATCCTTGCATTCCTGGTATAAATCCCACCTGATCATGGTGGATAATCCTCTTGATTACTTGCTGGAGTCTCTTTGCTAGGATTCTATTTAACATTTTTTCATCTATGTTCATTAGGGAGATTGGTCTGTTGTTTTCTTTCTCTGTTTTTGATCTACATGGCTTTGGAGTCAGTACCATATTTGTGTCATAAAAGGATTTTGGTAGGACTCCTTCTTTGCTTATCATATCAAATAATTTGTATAGTATTGGGATTAGTTGTTTTTTGAATGTTTGATAGAATTCACTTGTGAATCTATCAGGCCCTGGCGATTTTTTCTTAGGGAGTTCTTTGATGATTTGTTCAATTTCTTTTTTTTTTTATATGGGATTATTTAGGTATTCTATTTCTTCTGCTGTTAATCTAGGCAATTTATATTTTTGTAAATATTAATCCACATCACCTACATTGCTATATTTATTGCCATATAATTGGGCAAAATAGTTTTTAATGATTGCCTTAATTTCCTCTTCATTGGAGGTGAGGTCTCCCTTTTTATCTTTGATACTGTTAATTTGGTTTTCTTCTTTCCTTTTTTTAATTAGATTGACCAATACTTTGTTTATTTTATCTGTTTTTTCAAAGGACCAGCTTCTAGTCTTATTTATTAATTCAATAGTTCTTTTACTTTTGATTTTATTAATTTCTCCTTTGATTTTTAGTATTTCTAATTTAGTTTTCATCTGGGGATTTTTAATTTGTTCACTTTGTAGTTTTTTAAGTTGCATGCCCAATTCATTGACCTCTACACCCCCCCCCCCACTTTGTTAATATATGCACTCAAGGATATAAATTTCCCGCTTAGTACTGCTTTGGCTGCATCCCATAGGTTTTGTAAGAAGTCTCATCATTGTCATTTTCTTCAATGAAATTATTAATTGTTTCTATGATTTGTTCTTTACTAACTTTTTTTTTTGAGGATCATATTATTTAATTTCCTGTTAGTTTGTGGTTTGCCTCTCCATGTATCCTTGCTAATAACTATTTTTTTAAACATTTATTAACATTCGTTTTTAACATGGTTACATGATTCATGCTCCTACTTTCCCCTTCACTCCCCTTCACCCCCACCACCCATGCCAACGCACATTTCCACTGGTTTTATCATGTGTCATTGATCAAGACCTATTTCCAAATTGTTGATAGTTGCATTGAAGTCTTAGTTTCTAGTCTACATCCCCAATCATGTCTGCATCAACCCATGAGTGCAAGCAGTTGCTTTTCTTCTGCGTTTCCACTCCTGTAGTTCTTCCTCTGAATGTAGATAGCGTTCTTTACCATAAGTTCCTCAGAACTGTCCTCTGTGCATTGCTGCTGGTACAGAAGTCCATTACATTCGATTTTACCATAGTATATCAGTCTCTGTGTACAGTGTTCTTCTGGCTCTGCTCCTTTTGCTCTGCATCAATTCCTGGAGGTCTTTCCAGTTCACCTGGAACTCCTCCAGTTTATTATTCCTTTGAGCACAATAGTATTCCATCACCAGCATATACCGCAATTTGTTCAGCCATTCCCCAATTGAAGGGCATACCCTCCTTTTCCAGTTTTTTGCCACCACAAAAAGAGCAGCTATAAATATTTTCATACAAGTCTGCTTATTAATAATCTCTTTGGGATACAAACCCAACAATGGTATGGCTGGATCAAAGGGCAGGCATTTTTTTAATAGCCCTTTGAGCATAGTTCCAAATTGTCATCCAGAATGGTTGGATCAGTTCACAACTCCACCAGCAATGCATTAATGTCCCAATTTTGCCACATCCCCTCCAGCATTCATTACTCTCCCCTTCTTTCATTTTAGCCAATCTTCTAGGTGTGAGGTGATACCTCAGTGTTGTTTTGATTTGCATTTCTCTAATTTTTAGAGATTTAGAACACTTTCTCATGTGCTTATTGATACTTTTGATTTCTTTACCTGAAAATTGCCTATTCATGTCTCTTGCACATTTATCAATTGGGGAATGGCTTGATTTTTTATATAATTGATTTAACTCCTTGTATATTTGAGTAATTAGACCCCTGTCAGAGTTTTTGTTATAAAGATTTTTTTCCCAATTTGTTGTTTCCCTTCTGATTTTGACTACATTGTTTTTGTTTATACAAAAGCTTTTTAGTTTAATATAATCAAAACCATTTAATTTGCATTTTGTAATTTTCTCTAACTCTTGCTTGGTTTTAAAATCTTTCCTTTCCCAGAGATCTGACAGGTATACTATTCTGTGTTTACTTAACTTATTTATAGTTTCCCTCTTTATATTCAAGTCATTCACCCATTCTGAATTTATCTTGGTGTAGGGTGTGAGATGTTGTTCTAAACCTAATCTCTCCCATATTGTTTTCCAAATTTCCCAGCAGTTTTGGTCAAATAGTGGATTCATGTCCCAAAAGTTGGGCTCTTTGGGTTTATCTTACACTGTCTTGCTGATGTCACTTACCCCAAGTCTATTCCACTGATCCTCCCTTCTGTCTCTTAGCCAGTACTTAATATTATCTCCTTTTTATCTCTAATTTTATATATATTTATATACTATACACACACACACACACACACACATATATATATATATATATATCTTGACATTTCATCCTATATAGTTTGTCACTGTTCTCTCTAAGTATACTTCTTCTAGCTAACTTGTTAATAATAACAAATTTTAAGAGTTACCAATATCTTCTTTTCTTATAGGGATACAAATCAATTGAACTTATTGGGTCCCTTAAAGAAAAGTTTTTGTTTTTTTTCCCACTATCTTAATTACCTTATGATGATTCTCTTGAGTTCTGTGTTAGGGCAGCAAACTCTCTTTTTAAGTCTGGTTTTTTCTTTATTAATGCTTGGAAGTCTTCAATTTTGTTGAATGACCATACTTTCCCCTGCAAGAATATAGTCAATCTTGCTGGATAGTTGATTCTTGGTTGTAGACCCAGTTCTCTTGCTTTCTGGAATATTATATTCCATGCCTTCTGGTCCTTCAATGTAGATGCAGCCAGATCCTGTGTTATCCTAACTGTGGTTCCCTGGTATCTGAATGACTTATTTTTAGCAGCTTGTAATATTTTATCCTTGGTCTGGTAGCTCAAAGTGCTCTGAGGTCAAAACCTCGAGAGAAAGGAGGGGAGGAGGGAAGCACAAGATGGAGCATTTGTTCGCCCTCTCTGGGTTTCTCCCCCAGCAGCCTCCCTGACATCCATTATCAGAGTCTTGAGTTTGGCAGAGCTGTACCAGCGAGGTACTCCCTTGGACTAGTGCCCAAGCCCAGCCAGAGATTCCAGGATCTGCTGCAGACTCAGCACATTAGGTAGAGGAGGGGACCTGGGATCTTCTTTCTTTCTTCCCTCTCCTACTGGGCAGTTCCAAGAATTCAGGCTTTTTTTTTTCTCTTTTTTTCAGAGTACCTTTTTAGTTGGGTTCAGTCTGTTCTGTTGTCAGATTTGGTTTTCTGTTCCCTTAGAGCCCTTTGTCCTTGATTGGTGGTGAAGTGTTTTATGGAGGTCTGGAGCTTTGCTGCTTCTATGCCGCCATCTTCCCAGCTCATTATTTCTTAACTGTTATTTTATAGCATATTCAATTCCATATTTTTTCATTCATTTGTCACTTATTAGTTCTTTGTTACCACAAAAATGTTGTTATAAATATTTTGGTATATTGGAAAAATTATTTTTGTTTTTTAATTCTTTAAGGCATATGAACAATAGTAGAATGAACAGTTTAGTCACTTTTCTTGCATAAAGGATAACCTTGCACCAAAGATATCCAGAACAGCAGTACCAATTCACAGCCCCACAAACAGTGCATCCGTAAGACTGTCTCCCTACAACCATTTTTGCACTGACTGGTGATGTCTGATATCTTTGCCAGTTTGTAGGTGTGAGATGAAAGCTTAGAGCTGTTTTCATCTGTATTTCTCTTGCTATCTGAGATTTTGAGTAAATTTTCGTTTGGTCATTTACAGTTGGCAATTCTTTTCATAACTATTTGAACATAACTGGGTTTGCTAACATGGGTAGTCTATAACTGTAATGGTAAGCCGATGGCATGCAGAGACCTCTCTGTGGACATGTGTGCTGTCACCCACCAGTTAGTTACTAGAAAGGCAGAGCTGCTCCCTTTCCCCTCTTCACTTTGCTTCCCCAGTCCTGGACTGGACCACTCCCTCCCTTTCTCCCACTACTGTCTAGGGTAAGAGGGGTGGCACTTGGTCTCTGGGGTGGATCACGGCTCACAGTGTCTAAAAGGATCTAAAAGATTTGCCATCACTGTTCTATAGAGTCATGAGAGTCAGACGCAAATGAATTGACTGAACAATATCATTTCTCTTCTAATTTTATTTTTGTTGATTTTATTAGTTTAAAAGTTTTTTGATTTTGTCATCAAAAGTTTCTGTCTTATGGTCTCTTCTCTGGCTTTTGTTTAATCTACAGTTATAATTTCATTCTCTTTTGATTTTTATGGTCTGACCTTTTGTGTTTAGGCCACTTAACTTTTTTCAACTTATTGTCTAAGGCAGTGATGGGCAAACTTCAGCCTTTGGGCCAAATTCGGGCCCCCTGAAATGTTCTATCCTGCCCTGTGACATTATTCCTAATCTGATGAATACAATGAGTAGGATACAATACAATAAACCTTCGAAAGAGTTGCCTTAGAAACAGACTGACAGATAAGCATTTCCTTTTCTTTGGCCCCCTCTTTAAAAAGTTTGCCCATCACTGGTCTAAGGTGTTTATATAAACCTATTTTTGACAAATTGTTTCTCTTCTTCAAAATAATCAACTCCTTTTATCATTTTACATCCTTTTACTTACTGATAACTCTTATCTGAATGTTTGTGACTTTTTTCTTGCCTTTTTTTCTTCAATTTTTCTCATCTTTTTACAATTTAGAGATTAAAAACTATCGTAATAAGAGTCTCATTGATGAATATAATAGTAGTAAAATTATATCCTTATCTCATTCCATCTTGAATTAAAATGTATATGTTTTACTTTCCTTGTTAGAGTTTAAGATTCCTAAGTATAAGGACTGTCCTTCATTCTCAAGCTCCCAAATACTAACACTGTTAAAAAGGAGTACCTTGTACTTGTGCTTAATAAGTATTAGTTGAACTGAATATTTAAGAAAATATCACCAAGTCATATTAAACTAAAATTGCTCTGTGACTTTATTTTTGCCTTATGCCTAGCTAGTCTTTTCTGTGTATAATGCTTCATTTTGTACCCCTACAATATTCACTTGCATTGATGTCAATTAAACTTCCTCTTTTGGTATACTGTTTCTCAAACTTATTGAGGCCACTTCAGACTCTGTTCCTGTATTCCAACATATTGGCAACCCTGACCAATTAAGTGATCATCTGCAAAATTAATGACTATGTTCTTAGTTCCTTCATTTAGGTCATTGATAAAGGTATTAAATAATACTGATCCCTGTGCTTAGGAAGTCTCTTTAGGTTGATCCTGAAAGGTCAATAGTCACTTTGTGGGTATATAAAGCAGTTGGTCATGCTGATATGCACAAGAACCCATTAATTCTCCAACAGTGTGTTTAATTTGCCTTGCAAAAATAGGTAGAGTTGGAGGGCCAGGCATGTTCCATATCTATGGCTCTTATGCCTCTTTTCCCCTTAATGTAATATGTACCATGTAAGTTAGGGGAGGAGAGGACAAGTTAAGGAAGGAAGATATGACAAATCAAGAAGTGTGATATAAAAGGAAACATTCCAGTCTGTTGATGATGAGCAAGCAGCAGGATGGCAGTGATCATGTCTTTGAGAAATTATATGAGTTGTGCTGGATAGCATAATAAACCCATATTCCAGTCATAATAGTTTGGCATTCTACATATCAGGAAACATTGTGGGGGAGGGGTTGACTACTAGTTCTATGCCATATATTCCAGGTTTATGGATGGGAATATAATTTCATATTGAATCTTAAAATTTCAACAGATAAATAGATTGTAACTACTCCTTCCTCCTTTATTCCTTCTGTGCAGGTACTCTACTTTTCCAGCTTTGTTTTATATTGCTACCCCACATATTTTTAAGATCTTATTAGGTTGGATATTTTCTGTTTTCTTGCCTCTGTTCTCATAATGTACACTGTGCCTCAAATGACTTTTCTCCCCATCTTCCATTGAATCTATCTTTTTGAGCTTAGCAAGTGCCTTTTTTTCTTAAACTCTTACTAAGTAACCTGAGTATTTGTTCCAAGGCAGAAGAGTAGTAACGGCTAGGCAATTGGGGTCAAGTGATTTGCCCAGGGTTATATAGCTAAGAAGTGCCTAAGGCCAAATTTGAACCCAGGACCTCTAGTCTTCAGATCTGGCTCTCTATCCACTCACCCACCTGCCCATAACCAGTGTATTCTTGAAGCTGTCCCTGATCCCTTCCTGTCTATAAAATTTTTTACCCCACGATTCCTTATATAATTTTACTGTATATGCTACCAATGTACTCATAATAAGCATTAGTTAACTGTGTATGGGTCTCATTCTTTACTATTCTATAAGCTCCAGGGACATTGTCTTATCCAAACTCTGCATCTTTTCTAGCACTTAGCACAGTCTAATGTACTCAGTAATCACTTAAATGTTTGTTGAATATCATTGACTTGGATGAAGACAAAGAAGTTATATAGGATTTGGAATTAGAAGGACTTGGGTTCAGATTGTGACCCTGCCATTTAGTATATATGTGATCTTAGGTCAATTTACTTAATTTGTCCAGGTTAACTTTTTCCTTATAAAATTAGGAGGATGTATTATATAATCTTTATAGTTATTTCTTGCTCTGCTAGTCTTTTTTTTTTTATTTTTTTTTTTAAACTTTTTTTTTTTACATTTATTAATATTCATTTTTAACATGGTTACATGATTCATGCTCCTCCTTTCCCCTTCAACCCCCCCCC
>NC_058133.1:115404076-115427298 GCF_016433145.1 Gracilinanus agilis
CTTTAGGGACTGGTTATCGGCTATAATCTTTTGGTTTTCGGCTATAATCTTTTGGTATTCCTTTTCAATCTTATCATTTCTGGTGTTCAATTTGCTTATCAGTTCATTTGATTTCTGAGCCTCACTTTCCAATTGCAAGATTCTACCTTTTAAACTGTTATTTTCTTGCCAGATCTCTTCCATTTTCCTCAGAATCTCAGTTTTGAACTCTTCCATAGCTTGTGAGGAGTTTTCCTTATTTGAGGAGGGTCCGGATGCTTGTTTGTTCTCCTCCTCTGTTTGCTCGATTGTCTGGATTTTCTCTGTGTAAAAGCTGTCGAGTGTTAAAGACTTCTTCTTTTTGTTATTATTCTTTCTCTTCTGAACCTCCTGATGCTGAGTAGCCATCATTAGCCCAGCAGCTTCTCAGCTTTATCCTCGGGCTCAGTGTCTGTTCCCAATCTATTGGCTCTTGAGGTCTGAATTCTGGTTTTTTCCAAGGTCAAGCCCCCTGGTGGGCCCTCTTGGTTGATCCTCTGCTGGAGGTTTCTTTACAAGTCTCAGGGCGCTGTTTCCACAGTCGTATACCCGTCTGCACTGGTTCCCCACTTAGGCTTAGTTCTGCCTCCACCCACGCCTCTACTCAGCCGGCTCTCTGCGCCCAGCGTCCTGCTCCGGCGCGCGCGCTCAGATTTCGCGTGCTTTTTTTGACTTAATGGGGTCCTAAGTCTTGCTGCTGTCAGGAACAGGTCCCGGAGCTGCTGATGACTCGATGGGTGCCCCAAACTTGCTCTATTTCTTTTTAGCTGGGTTCAGAGCTATAGGTGAGTGTGGAGGGGGTGGGGGTGGGGCGGTTGCTCAGCTCGCGCTTGAGTGAGAGCCCTTTTTAGCTTGGAAATGTCTTGATTCCACGTACCTTCCACGCTGTGCCCTGTTGTGGGGTTCCTCCGTTCGTCTGGACTTGTTTTTATGTCCCCTTGAGGAGTTTTGTATGTTTCGGTCAGGAGAGGTTAAGAGCTGCTTCTTACTCTGCCGCCATCTTAACCCGGAAGCCTCTGCTAGTCTTTTAAAAATATGTTTTTATTAATTCTGTTTTTTACACCATCATAATTTTTTTCAGTGTCCCTTCCCCATCTCCTTGCTAAGAGCTGTCCCATTTAATAAATTGCATTAAAAAAAAAACTCTTACCTTTTGTCTTAGAATTAATACTGTGTATTGGTTCCAAGGCCAAGGAGCAGTAAGGGCTAGGCAATAGGGATTAGGTGACTTGCCCAGGGTCACACAACTAGGAAGTGTTCTGGGCCAGATTTGAATCTCACACTTCCCTTTTCTAGGCCTGGCTCTCAATCCACTGAACCACTTAGTTGCCTCCTCTCCCCCACCCCCAGGGTATTTTAAGTTCTTTTCATATTCATTCTACTTGATGTTTTGATGTTTTTCATTGTACATTTTCATAGGCCATCTTTTGTAATTTTGTAATTTCATAATACACACACATACACACAACACAAATACAGGCTGTCATTTTACATTGGCATGCCTGTTATATGCAGCTTGTTAACTCATGACGCAAGCATCAATATAGTTTCATTTCCTCTTGGTGTATTGTAAATGGTCACCTCCTCCCCTCATTAAAAAATGTTATAAAACTGTTGAGGAAATAGGATTCATGGCTGGTTTCTTCTCTAGTGTTTTCCATTGAAGTCTAAAGAGAAGTTTTGCTAAATGCATTTTTGCAATATATATGGCTAAACATCTGTAGTTAAGAGAACACCACGAAGTGCTTTTTTTTAGCTCCTCCTGACTTGGTATCAACACCATCATTTTATGGAAAGATTCACTGCTCAACAACTTTAAAAGTGGATTTCCACATTGAATTCTTGTTCTTCTTGGCATTTGTACTTAGGTGGTGTTAGTAAAACAGATAGTCCTAGAATTGGAAAAAAAATTCTGGTTTCTGACAGTTCAGAACTCCTCTACATCTTCAACAAAATCACAGCCAAAATTCGTCTTCTCTCTGGCTTTAAAGAGATTGGAAAATACTACAAAGTTAAGTGTGAGGATACCTGTGTTCTGAAACCAAAATATCTACTTTTCTCTTGAGTTATTTTCTTTTTCCAAGATTAATTCCTTATTTTCTCATTATTCATCATTGTGAGACATTAGAGATAAATGAAGCATGGTAGAGTTAATTCCTTATTTTCTCATTATTCATAGATGTGAGACACTAGAGATCAATGAAACACGGCAGAGTCAGCACTTAGAAAATAAATATTAAAGTCAGACCCAACATATTAGAAAATCTAATTCTAGGAAGAACTTAAGTAATACTGTCACTTCCTTAGAGTTCTGGAATCTTCCTGCTTCTGCCTTTTCAGCAGCTCCTGCTCCTGATTTTTCCTTATTTCCTTATAACAGAACAAATGAGGGATTTCCTCTTTTTGACAACAGTAGTACTCTAAGGAGTTGGCTTTGGTGTGATGATGATGATCGCTAACATTTATATAACTCTTTAAGAATTGCAAAACGTTTTAAATGTGATACCTTATTTGATCATTGCCATGATTCTGTGAGATTGGTGCTATTATTAAGCAGACTTATCATGTAAGTAAACTGAATCTAAGAATGGTTAAGTGATTTCTCCAGCAAGTCACACAGCTAATAAGTATCTTAGTTCTCTCTGAAGTCAGCATTCTAGAAATTATGCCACCTAGATGATTTTCATGATGGACCTTCAAATAACTAATTATAACATCAACATATCAACATTTATATTTGAGGGATGACCTAATGGGAAAATGCCCAGTGATGTCTTTTCAAAGACATCTAAGCAAATTATCACAATTCTGTTATATAATGTGTATTTTCTTCGATTAGTACAGTATGGGCTGTTATGGTAGGTCAAGTACAAAAGAAAGAGGAAATAAAGAACTTCACTTACATTTTAATTGAGGGAGAGGCAGCTAGGAGGCACTGAATAGAGCCCCTGGTCCAGAGTCTGGAGAATCTGGGTTCAAAATTGGCCTTAGACACTTTCTAGCTTAGTGACCCTGGGCAAGTCACTTAACCTCATTTGCCTATTCCTTGCTCTTCTGTTTTAGAGTTATTACTAAGACAGAAAGTAAAGGTGTTGGTTTTTTTTAAGGGAGGGAAGAACTTTATTCTAGCTCAGGAGAGATAGGCAGTCTCATTACTTTAGTTATTCCTTCTTGTTTACACATATATACATATATACACACATATGTGTATGGTGTCCTGTGAGGGCTTGCTGATCCATTTTTAGGGCTGCTCATACACCTTTGGGATCCACCTCCAAGAAGCGCTAGCATGTGTAGTGGTCACACTGTAGTAAAACCATCTGGGCAGATGGGCTAAACTAGGTCAGGGGTAGCTGACAGGCCTTAAACCTGTTGGTGAGTTAGGGGATATCAAGCATATAAAAACTTTCCCCAGGGAAATGGATGAATGAGAACCAATGGCCATGAAGGTGGCTGAAGCAGGTGCTGTGGAGCATTTAAAAGCTTTGTCAGACATTGATGTCATTGTCCACTTAGAAAATGAAGGACCAGTAACAAACAATTTTTAAAAGTCAAATAAAGAGTTTTCCTTAGGTGATTTATATGTATCACTGTATTAAATACTGGGTTGAATTCCATGGTTTCTGATTTTCTCTTAGAGTGTGTTCCATTGATATAGCTTTTTATTTTTAAATCAATACTAGAGAGTTTTTATGACTGCTGCTTTGTATTATAGCTTATAGTCTGGAGCTAGTGCCCTCTTATCTCTATTTCTTTTCACCATTTTCCTTTATATTCTAGATTTTTTTTTCCAAATGAATTTTGCTACTCTTTTAATCAAGTCTTGTGAAGATTCCCTTTGATAATTTGATTAATATCATATTAAAAATACAAATTAGCTTTGGTAGTATTGTAATTTTTATTATTTTGGCTTAGCCTAACAGTCAGCTGTTTAAGTTTTTCTTCATTTCTTTAAGGAGTACTTTGTAATTGAATCTATATGGGCACTTTGTGTGTTTTTGTAGGTCTATTCCCAAATATTTTATGAATTTTTAATTACTTGTAATGGGATTTCCCTTTCTATTATTTTTGGTTGGGTTCTTTTATTACATAGAAATGCTTTTGATTTTTGAGGGTTTATTTTGTAGACTGAAACTTTGCTGACAATGTTTCACATAGTATCTTTTCTCATTCCTAGGATTTCTGAAGCTGTAGGATGGGGAGTGAGGATGAGATTAAACTCTATATCAAGTTCAGGCATGTGTCTTGCTCTTCCTCCTCTGTTCTTCTCTTTTCCTGCAGAAATCTTTTTGTAGTACAGACTTTCTTCAGGAAGCTAGCCATTGAGAAGCCCAGATATCCATGTCACTGAAAAGAAGGGAGGGGAACCTGGGGTTGGGGGTTGAGTTTTGTTGCAAGTTCATGGATTAGGTCCTTGGGTTGGCTAGTGCAGCCTTGCTGCCAGTAGTGGCAGTGGGGTAGAATCGTGGATGCTATGTAAGCTCAGGGTAGGCATCAGTTTGTGTTTGTTGTTTTTTTAACCTTCTTTTAGATTCTGGGTGTCTAGACCATGGAGACAGCTAAAAGTTGCTTAATCTTTGGCATAATTTCTGCTTAGAGAGGTTTGAAAGGTCGTAAGAATCAGAAAATATCTTGTCCTCTGTGATAATTAGATTAAGTCTGCCCTGCCCATCTTTAGATTTAATCACCAAAGGTGAGAGCATCTTCCAATTCTGGGAGGCCCTAACCCACGTGTGCTAGAGTGAGTAACGAATCAGAATCAACTGACCGCCCCCTATGCTTTCTATGAGAAAGTGTCTGTTGTGATTGGACACACAGGCTAAGGGAAGGCACTGGAAGTGACACATACATGACCCCTTTAAAATAGGGAGTTGAGTGAGTAAGGCTGCTTCTGGTTTGCTGAAGGGGACCTGAGGGAGCTTTGCTGATTCATGACTGAGACTGTTCCATGTGGTGAGTTTAAAGACTAAATCTTCCTGAACTTCTATTAAGAAACTTCCTTTTATAGACTCTGTGAATGAAGTTTGCTCCATTCACCTCCAGGCCTCAGGCCCTTTAACCCTCGGCTGAGGGTTAAGATCTACCTGTATTAATTAGTAAGATAGATTCTTATTTTCTTCCTCTCTCTCTTCTCTCATGTAAATAAACTTCCATAAAATAAATTTTGATTTGAGATTATTTTTAATTGAGGATTGATAATAGTTTAATCCTCTGGCGACCATCTTTAATATATTGAACCCATAAAACCCCTTTTTCACCCTTACACCTCCATCTTGTTGGGGTGACCCAGAAGTTCCCACCCTGTGATTCTTTGACAGGTTAGAATAATGGGTTGAATCTAATATGATTAAATATAGAGGTAATATAGTTTTATATTTTAACTGAAAAGTAAATTTCATAAATACAATATGGGAGAAGCATGATTAGACCATAGCTTTCTTTAAAAGTCCTGGGATTTTAATGGACTGCTTACTTGATATGTCAACAGTATTGTAGCAGCCAAGAAAGATACAGTGGAGTAGCATCATACTTATCCCTAAAGTCACTGTTTAAAGACAGTGTGGAAGAAAAAATCATATATGGTCAAGATCATCTTTTCTTGAATTTTTCAAATCATCTGTAAATTATAATATGTATGTTTAATTGTTTAGGCAAAGTAAGTTAGCAAGCAACCTGGAGATAAGAATTGGTTCTAAGGGCTGAGATAGGCAGGCTAAGGTGTGAAGCAGATATGGCTAGTAAGGATAAATATATTTTGACTTCAGGACTTTCTCAACTTAAAATATGCTTCCCTCATTCCCATCCCTAGCCAGTTGGAAACAAAATCAAATTGTTGTTAGCGCCAATTTTCTCCTTTCTTGTAAGATGACATCTAGACCAGACTTCCTAAACTCACAGCTCCAAAACTCTTCAGTGCAGCCAGAACCAGATTGAAATGTAGTTGGGAAATGTTTGACAAAATTAATAAAAAAAATACAGCATAAGCTAGGCAGCATTAAGTTGTGGTTTTCTAAGGCAACATGCTGCCTTCTGATCCAAAGAAAGGATCAGTTTATTTTTGACACCACTGATCCTAGAGCATTATAATTATATTTTGTCACCATATTTTTAAGAAGAACCTTAATATGTTAGAGAGAATTTATAGGAAGTGATCAGGATAGTAAGGTATTTACCATGTGATTGGTTGAATGAACTGAGAATGTTTAGCTTGGTGAAGGGAAGAGAAGACTGAAGTGGGAATATTTTTAGTTCTTCCATGTGAAAAAAGATTTAGACTTCTATGTGATTCCAAAAGAAAGACCTAGGAGTAGTGTGTGAAATTTGCAGAAAGAAAAGTTTAACTTTGATATAAGAAAAATACTTTCCAACAATTAGACTTAATCAGAAAGTGTCTTGAGAGGTAATGAGTCATATTGGAAGTTTTGTGGCTGTATGAATACTTGTTGGGACTATTGTAGAAGGGATTCTTGTGCAGGAACAGGTTCTACTAAGATGACAGAGTTCCTCTCTAACTCCAGGTCTCTAGACATGGAAATATATTTTCTGAAAAACTTCTGTGGTTTCATTTCATTTGATTCATATAGATAAGCGAAAACCTTTAAAAATAAGTTATTCCGTTGCTGATCATCATAATTAAGAATTATATCAGACATTAATAAATATGGATATTTTGGTAAATTTTAAAGAATTTGATAATTATATATTGTGATTAGTCAATATGAAGTTGTCCTAGTTTTCTATTAGCTACATTGTCTCCACATATTTTTGGAAAATAATTATTTTATAGAAATAAGTAATTGATATAAGCAAAAAGAAATAAATATCCACATTTAATTTACTATAAAACTGATTCCTTAAGATGATTTTACTATATGGCATAGTTCCTGACACATGAAAATAAATGCCTGTTAATTGATAATCATTTTGAGTTGGTCAGAATTAAACAGATTTTTAACAGTTTAAGATTAATTTCAAGACCAGTTATATAATACAATTAGTAGAAAAACATATTTACTTTAAAAACTAAATTAGCTTCTTTCTTTCTTTCCCAATTTGTGTAAGAGATAGAATTACATCTGTGCCTTGAATAATTAAAGTATCTCTGTCATGTGGTTGGATAACCCAAGAGTTTCATGTTTGACTGGATTAGTGAATAGAACAATAAGTATTTGGAATGATAAGAATTACAGCGGTAAATTGACAAATAGTAAGTTATTACATTTAAATTTTTTCTATGAATTCATAGTAAGAGTAGGTTCTAAGTTGCATTTTTTAAAAAGTAGATTTATTTTTATGAATGGAATAATATATTGTTCAATATTTGTAATTAGTCTTAATGTTTTCATGCAAAATAATTATGTACAAGAAAACTAATGATATTTCTAAAAGAAAATTGGTCTAATTGTGGCTTAAGTCAAGATTATAATTTATGCTTTTAAATAAGAAGGTAAAATTGCATTTGGAAAACATGTCTACTGATGATACAGTGGCAAAATATGATAAGAACAATATATAATTTCAGTTACCTTTGTTTTGGCAATCATATTAATTGTTATTTTAATATTTAGAATGTTTGTGATAATATAATAAGAAAATGAAATAATTTAAGTGAATGTAATAATTTACAAGCAAAATTATGTTAATTTCTTAATTATAATCATTCTATTAACTATACTTTAATATCCACACAATATACACATATAAAAGTAAAATTCTTTTCCCAAATACTAATAATGTTGGTTGTAATAAGAAGTATGATCCTCTTCTTGAATATGTTGCTTATGTTTATATCAATGAGTGATGCCTTTTACTCTTTTGAAAATTGATACGAGAGAATTCCCAGAGTCAAATAGGTATAAGTAATTAATCAAGTAACTTGATTAAGGTAGGATTTCAGGCTTTTTGTTAGAGTTTTACTTATTGTTTTCTTTTCATTTTGAATGTAAATTAGATATTGTCATCAGAAAATCATATAAGTAATAGAATTTTTTTAGTTGAATCCTGCCTTGTTGTTTAACATTAAAAATATAGAATTTATTATATTATAGAACATATTACCTTTTCTAATATTCACTTTTCAAACTAGGCATATAGAAATTTATTTAGAATATTTTAAATGAATCTTGAATGGAGACAACATGTGTAATTTTTTTTCCATCTCTATGTTGATACTCATTGACATGGATTTTCTAGCCAGTGACACAAATTGTAACACATCCACACTTCCCCATTTTGTGTAATTCTTGCCAACGCCTTCCTGTAAGTCCTCCAAAGTGGATTTATCCACTGTGCTAGAGAATTTCCTCTAGCTGTTAGATATTTTGGCATTGAATATATCCCTGTGGAGAATGAAAGCATACCATTAGTTAATCTCTGCATATCTGACCAGGTTTTTTGTGTCTGTTCTTACATTTCCCTGGTGGCATCTTTTTTATTGTACCCTCCATGTAATTCTTCATTAATAATGTTATAGCCAGCCCATGCCTACCCCCTCAACCTCATTTCCTCAGAGATGGTTATATTCTAAGACTTGTGACTATCCAGCATCATAGAAGAATATCCTAAAATAACAGGTCTTTGTTTCAGGGGGAAATTTGAAATTGTTGAAATCATTTCAGTTAGGCCAAATAAGCATGTGGTAGATGCTAAAATATAGAAGGACAAAAAATAGAACTTTCTTTGTCCTTAAGGATCTCTGGGGAGCCCTATATGACTTTCCAAAGTCAATCCAGCTCACTCTCCTTTTCCTCCTATTCAGTTCTGGCTCAAGCTCATTGTGTGATAATAACAGTCCATGATCATTTAGATTCTACATTGAAAAAAAATGGAACACCTATAGATCATTCAACAGTTAACAAAATACAGGATACAGTACTTGTTGTGTATAGATTTCTGCCCCTTCCCTCCTCTCTTCCCCAAATATATAGAACTTTGGTATTGTTTTGAAACATTGTATTACTGAGGATAGGCAAGTTATTTAGAGTTGTTCATTGTATAATATTTCTGTCACTCTGTATAATGTTCTCCTGGTACTGCTTATTTTACTCTACTTCAGTTCATGTAAACCTATCCAGGTTTTTTGGAGTCTCTCCTGCTCATCATTTCTTATAGTACAATAGTATTCCATTACAATAATATTCTATAACTTACTCAGCCATTTCCCAATTGATGGATATCGCCTCACTTTCCAATTCTTTGTCCCCACAAAAAGAACTGTTTTAAGTATTTTTGTACATAAAGGTTCCTCCCCTTTTTGTTTTTTATCTCTTTGAGATACAAACTTAGTATTGGTATTACTGGATCAAAGGGTGTGTACTGTTTTGTATCCCTTTGGGCAGAGGTTCAAATTGTTCTCCAGGATGCATTACTCCCCCAAAAGTACATTGATGTTTCAATTTTCCCACATCCCCTCCATGTTTTGTCATTTTCCTTTTCTGTCATAATAGCTACTCTATTAGTTGTTGGATGGTACCTCAGAGTTGTTTTAATTTGCATTTCTCTAATTAATAGTGATTTAGAGCATTTTTTTTCATGAGTAGAGAGACTTGTAATTATTTTGTCTGAAAACTGCCTATTCTTATACTTTGACCATTTATCAATTGGGTAATGATTTATTCTTATATACATGACTTATTTCTCTAAGTATTTGAGAAATGAGGTCTTTATTAAAGAAACTTTTAAGAAACTTTTGTACCATTATGATTACTATGTATTACTACTCTCCATTCTATTTCTCCATTTAGTTCCTGACATCCACCTCCTCCAATTTTCCCTCTTTTCTATCAGATCAATTCCCCTTCTCTTATTCCCTTCCCCCCTACTTTCCTATAGCGTAAGATAGATTTGTATACCCATATATTATGTATATTCTGCCCTGATTGAGCCAATTCCAATGAGAGCAAGGTTCACATGCTCATCTTTCCCACCTTCCCCATCTTCCCCATCTTCCCCTTCACTGTAAAAGCTCTTTTTTTGCTTCTTTTACATGTAATAATTAACCCATTCTATTTTTCCCTTAATGCATTCTTCTTTCTCATTCATTAATTGTATTTTTTTAGATATCACCCTATTATATTCAACTCACACCTTTGCCCTCAATATATACTCCTTCTAACTGCGCTAATAATGATAAAGTTCTCAGGAGTTATAAGAATCGTCTTCCATGTAGTTATGTAAACAGTGTAAGTTTATTGAATGTCTTTTGATTTTTCTTTCCTGTTTGCCTTTTTATGTTTCTCTTGAGTCTTGTATTTCAGAGTCAAAATATCTTTTCATATTAGTCTTTTCATAGGAATGTTTGAAAGTCTTCTCTTTCATTGAATACCCATTTTTGCCCCTGAAGGATTATGCTCAGTTTTTTTTTTTAACCCTTGTACTTCGGTGTATTGTCTCATAGGTGGAAGATTGGTAAGGGTGGGCAATGGGGGTCAAGTGACTTGCCCAGGGTCACAGAGCTGGGAAGTGGCTGAGGCCGGGTTTGAACCTAGGACCTCCTGTCTCTAGGCCTGACTCTCACTCCACTGAGCTACCCAGCTGCCCCCATATGCTCAGTTTTGCTATGATTCTTGGTTGAAGTCCTAGTTTCCTTTGCCCTCTTGAATATCATATTCCAGTTCCTCCAATTCTTTAATGTAGAAACTACTAAATCTTGTGTTATCCTCACCGTGGTCCATTACATTTGAATTATTTCTTTTTGGCCGATTGTAATATTTTCTCCTTGACTGGGAATCCTAGAATTTGACTATAGTCTTCCTGGGAATTATACTTTTGGGGATCTCTTTTAGGAGGTGGTCAATGAATTATTTCAATTTCTATTTTATCCTTTAGTTCTAGAATATTGGGATAGTTTTTTTTGATAACTTCTTGAAAGGTGATGGCCAAGATGTTTTTTTAGCCTGGCTTTTGGTAGTCCAATAATTCTTAGATTTTCTTAGCTGGATTTATTTTCTATGTCGGTTGTTTTGCCAATGAGATATTTCAAGTTTTCTTCTATTTTTTCATTTTTTTACTTTGATTGTTTCTTGTTCTTTCATTAGCTTCCACTTGCCCAATTAAAAATTTTAAGTCATGATTTTCTTGAGTGAGCTTTTGTACCTCCTTTTCCATTTGACCAGTTCTACTTTTTAGAGAGTTCTTTTTCTCTATGAAGTTTTGCACCTATTTTTCCATACGGCCAATTCTTCCTTTTAAGAAGTTCTTCTCGTCAGTGCATTTTTGTATATCTTTTCCCATTTGGTCAGTTCTGCTTTTTAAGAATTTCCTATCTTTAGTGGATTTTTGTGCCTCATTTACCAAGTGGCCTATTCTGTTTTTAAGGTATTAATTTCTTTAGTATTTTATGATTTTTCTGTATCATTTTTTTCCTTCTGCTTCTCTTCTTTGATTTTAAAATTCTTTTTGAGCCCCTCTATTAATTCTTTTTGGGCTTGAGAGCAATTCATATTTTTCTTGGAGGCTTTAGCCACAGCAATATTAACTTTTTTTTCTTCTGAGTTTATGTTTTGGTATTCCCTGTCACTATTCCATTTCTTCTGGAACACTGCCCTCATTCTGGTAAAGTGGTACCCCCTTTTATCCTGACATATCCCTCTTTTCCAAGGGATTTTCTTCAAAATTCTAGAAAAACTTTAGAGGAAAGTATTATTTTAAAATATTTTCAGCCTTACTAAGTCAGTTTTTAATATGCTTCTACCTTGGGAAAGACCTCTTATAGAAAATGAGGTTTGAGTTGAATCTTGAAGGGGACCAAGAAGGGCATTCCAAGCATTGACAACTACAAATAAAAGGTATGGAGTTGAGAGATGGAGTGTGTGTACAAGGCAGAGTAAAAATGTCAGTATTTCTATATCATGGAGGGAGCAAAGTATAAGAAGATTGGAAAGATAGAGGCCCAGTTTAGAAAGTTGTAAACGACTTTAAATGCCAGGATTTATATATGATCCTGGATAGAATAGAGAGCCACTAGAGTATATTGAATAGTTGGGTGATGTAGTCAGACCTGTGCTTAAGGGAGATGTTTTTGACACCTGAATGGAAGATAGATTGAAGTGGGGAGAAAAACTAGACGGCTATTCCTATGTTCTAATTGTGGAATGAAAAGGGTCTGTCTCAGAGTGGTAACTATATAAATGGAGAAGGGGGAATATATTTGGGATTTTTGAAAGTAAAAATGACAAGACTACAACATCTTAGACATGTTGGTTGAGCACATGAGGAATGTGATGACACCAAAACTGTAAGCCTGAGTATCACTGAGAACATAGTGGTGTCTTTCATAGTAGCTAGGAATAGCTGGCACAGAGGGATGATGAAATAGTAATTAGACATTCACTAGAGTTCTCTCTCTACCAAAAATAGACCAATGAATAACTTTTTAACTTTCTTTTTGATAATTTCCTTTTTCTTTTTTTCAATTTTATTTAATTTTATAAATTTGAAAAAATTTAATTTAATTAATTAAGAAAATTTTTCTATGGTTGCATGATTCATGTTCTTTCCCTCCCCTCCTCCACCCTCCTCCCGTAGCCAACATACAGTTCCACTGGGTTTTACATGTGTCATTGATCAAGACCTATTTCCATATTATTGATATTTGCACTAGGGTTTAGAGTCTACATCCTCAGTCATATCCCCATCAACCCATGTGATCAAGCAGCTGTTTTTCTTCTTTTTTTCTACTCTCACAATTTTTATTCCGGATGTGTATAGCATTCTTTCTCATAAGTCCCTCTCTCTATATAAGGTTCTCTTGATTCTGCTTAATTCACTCTGCATCAGTTCATGTAGAGCTTAAGGAGAGATAATTTAATAATTATTGGATTACCTGAAAGCCATGATCAAAAGAAGAACCTGGACATTGAAATTGTCAAGGAAAATGGCCCTTATATCCTAGAATCAGAAGACAAAATAGACATTGGAAGAATTCACTGATCACCTCCAGCAAGAGACCTCCAAATGAAAAATCATAGGAATAATATAGCCAAATTCCAGAGCTCCCAGGTTAAAGAAACAATACTAAATTCAAATATCATAGAGCCTCAGTCAGGATAACACAGGATTTAGCTGCTTCTACCATAAAGGATCAGAGGCCATGAAATATAATATTCTGGGGGGCAAAAGAAATAGGATTACAACCAAGAATTTCAAACCCAGCAAAAATGAATATAATTCTTCAGAGGGAAAAATGAATATCTAATGAAATCGAGACCATCCAAACATATGAAAAGACAGAACTACCTAGAAAATGTGACATTTAAGCAGAACATTCAAGAGAAACATGAGAAGGTAAACAGAAAAGAGAAATCATAAGGGATTCAATAAGGTTGAACTGTATGTTTTAACATGGGAAGATAATACTTGTAGTTCTTAGAAACTTTATTAGTATCATGGCAATTATTAGGAATATATATTGAAGATGTTGGTAAATTAACCAAAATGGAATGTTATTTAAAAAATTAAGGGGCAGCTGGGTAGCTCAGTGGAGTGAGAGTCAGGCCTAGAGACAGGAGGTCCTAGGTTCAAACCCGGCCTCAGCCACTTCCCAGCTCTGTGACCCTGGGCAAGTCACTTGACCCCCATTGCCCACCCTTACCAATCTTCCACCTATGAGACAATCCACCGAAATACAAGGGTTAAAAAAAAATTAAGAATACTGGGAGAAGAGGGAAGGGAAGACAGTGAATGAATGGGATGAATAATCTCAAATAAAAGAGATGTGAAAGAGCTATTATAAATGGAGGAAAAGATAGGAGTGGATGACAGACAATGCTTGAACATTACTCTCATCAGATTTGACTCAAAGAAGGAATAAAACACATTTGATATAGAATTCTATTACCCTATAGAGAAGTAAAAAGGAATAGGGATAAGGGTAGGGAGGTGGGAGCTGATAGAAGGGAAGATGGGTCTGGGGAGAAAGTGCTCAGAAGTAAACCACTTTATTAGGAGAAACACAATGAAAGGAGAGAGAAGGAGAGAAATAGGGTAAATGTAAGTTAGAGTGAAAGACAGTTAATTATCATAATAGTAAATGTGAATGGGATGAACTCACCCATCAAGTAGAATTGGATAGCAGAATGAATCAAAAACTAGAATCCTACAAGTATGCTCCATACAAGAAACAACTTTGAAGCAGGGAGACACACAGAAAAGTAAAGGGTTGGAGAAGAATGGGTTATGCTTTAGCAGAAGTTTAAAAAAAGACAGAATAGCAATCATAATCTTAGACAAAGCTAAAGCTAAAATAGGTCTAATTAAAAGAAATAAGGAAGGAAATTATATCTTGCTAAAAGTTAGCATAGGCAATGAAATATTATCAATACTAAACATATATGCACCAAATGATCTAGCATCCAGATTTTTAAAGAAGTTAAATGACTTATAGAAGGAATTAAACAGTAAAACTATATTCTAGTTGGGGATCTCAACTTTACCCTCTCAGAATTAGAAAAATCTAACCAAAATATAAGAAAGAATTAAAAAGGTGAATAGAATTTTAGAAAAATTAAATGTAATAAACTTCTGGAACAAACTGAATGGAAATTGAAAAGAATATACCTTTTTCTCAGCAGTAGATGGCAACTACACAAAAATTGAACAGGTATTAGGACATAAAAAAACCTCACAAATAAATGCAGAAAATCAGAAATATTAATAACATCTTTCCCAGATCATAATTCAGTTTTAGTATTACACTCAATAAAGGGCAATAGAAAGACAACAATTAATTGTAAATTAAATAACCTAATTCTAAGGAATAAGGGAGTCAAAGAACAAATTATAGAAATAATCAGTAGTTTTATTGAAGAGAATGACAACAATGAGACAACATGCCAAAATTTATAGGATAGAGCTTAGCTAAGGCAGTACTTAGGGGAAATTTTTATGATCTTTAAATGCTTAGATCAATAAGTGATGAAAGAACAGATCTGTGAATTGGGCATGTAACTAAAATGTTAGAAAAAAATTTAGTCAATTTAAAAATGTGATTTAACATCAAATTGGAAATCTTGAAAATCAAAGATGAGATCAGTAAAGTAAAAAGTAAGACAACCATTGAACCAATAAATAAAGCTGATTTAAAAAAAAAACAAAATTGATAAATCATTGGGGTTAATTGGATTTTAAAAAAGGAAGAAGAAAATCATAATGGCAATATCAAAAATGAAAGAATTCACCACCAATAAAGAGGAAATTAAAGCAATTAGTAGGAGTTATTTTACTCAATTATATACCAACACATTTGATAATCTAAGTGAAATGGATGAATATTTACAAAAATATAAAACTACCCAGATTAACAGAAGAAGAAATAGGATATTTAAGCAATCCCAGATTGGAAAAAAAAGAAATCGAACAATCTATCAATGGTCTCCCCTAGAAATAAATCCCTAGGGCCAGACAGAGTCACAAATGAATTCTACCAAACATTTAAAGAGCAATGAATTCCAGTGCTATGTAAATTATTTGGAAAAATAGGCAAAGGAGTCCTACCAAATTCCTTTCATGACATAAATATGGTGCTGATACTTAAACTGGGAAGAGCTAAAAAAAAAAAGAGAAAGCAAACTCTAGACCAATCCTAACAAATATTGATGCAAAAATCTTAAATAAAATACTGGCAAGAAGATTGTAGCGGTATATCATAAAGATCATTTACAATGACCAGGAGAATTTTATACTATGAATACACGAATGGTTCAATATTAGGAAAACTATCAGTACAATGACCATGTGAATAGCAAAATCAACAGTAATCATATGATTATCTCACTAGATACAGAAAAAGCTTTTGACAAAATATACCACCTGTTTCCATTAAAAACACTAGAGAGCACCGGAATAAATGGAGCTTTCCTTAAAATGATTAAGTAGTATCAGTCTAAAACTGATTAAGTAGTATCAGTCTAAAATCATCAGTGAGCATTATCTGTAATGGAGACAAGATAGAAACCATCCCAAGATCAGTTGAAGCTAGGTTGCCCATTGTCACCATTATTATTCAGTATTGCACTAGAAATGCTAGCTAGAGAAATAAAAGAAGAAAAAAGAAGTTGAAGGAATTACAACATGCAGTGAAGAAACAAAATTATCAGTCTTCACATATGCTATGCTGTCACACTTAGAGAATCCTAGAGAATTAACTGAAAAATTAGTTGAAACAATTAACAACTTTAGCCAAGTTATGGGATATAACATAAATCCACAGTAGACATCAGCATGTCTATATATTACCATCAAAACCCAGTAGCAAAAGAAAGAAAAAGAAAAAGAAATTCTGTTACATTAATAGTAGATAATATAAAATACTTGGGATCTACCTGCCAAAAAAACCCCAAGAACTTTATGAACCTAATTACAAAATGCTTTTCATATAAATAAGGTTAGATATAAACAACAGGCAAAATATTAATTGCTCATGGAAAGGCTAAGCAAATAAAAATGACAATTTCACCTAATCTACTTATTCAGTGCTATACCAATTATACTGCCCCAAAATTATTAAATTTATTAAAATCAGAAACAATTCTGATTAGGAAGAAAAAAATGAGATTTGTCTGAAGAGACCAATGTGGATGTACAGGAAACTCCTCAACCAAATTAGACTCTTAAAATGAAATGTACTGAAGAGGAAAACAAGAACAAGTAATGGGAGATGAATATGAGTATGGCATGATTATATAAAATAGTGTGAGGAATACTAATACTCAGAATGACCTGAGACTAGTGAGAGAAGGGAAAGACAACATAAATTTTGTTGATGTTGGGTTTTTTGTCCTTTTTTCAAAAGGATCAAAAAAGGAATAGACCTTTTGCTTAGTGTAGGTAGGTTGATAATAATTGACTAGAGCGAGAGAGCAGAAGTATTCAATTCTTAATTTGTTTCTGATTTTTTTCCTGCAAAGGAGAATGACTTTTAATGGCAATGACCACAAAAATTAATAGCAAGGAATTAATAAACTCAGATAAGTTAGGATATGGTAAGAGAAGCAGTTAGGTGATTTAGTGAATAGAACACTGAACCTGAAGTTCAAATTCTGTTTCAGAAACTCATTAACTTAATGACCTTGCACCAGAATATTGGCTGTGTGAGTAGAAAAGGGGGATATATTTGAGAAATTGTTGCAGAAGTATAAATGACCACTGTCTGCTTCAGTTTCCTTAATTGTAAAATAGAGATAATAGCACCTCCCTCACAGGGTTGTTGTTATGAGGAAGGAATAAGATATTTGTTATAAGTGCTTAGCACAGTGCCTGGCACATAGTAGATACTTGATAAATTCTTCTTAGGCATCTACTATTTATAAGGCACTGTGCTAAGTAATGGAGATACAAAGAAAGGCAAAAGATGGACCTTGCCCTCATGGAGTCAATAATCTAATGGAAAAGACAAGCAAACAAATAACTATATCCACTTGTCTGTCTGTCCATCCATATATATAATCAATATATAGGACAAAAGAATATAATTAACAGAGGTAAAGCAGTAGAATAAAAGAAATTGGGAAAAGCTTTTGGTAGAAGGTGAGATTTTAGTTGGGATTTAAAGGAAGCTAGGAAGCAGAGATGAAGAGAGAGGACATTTCAAACATGTGGGACTGCAAGAAACCATTTCTCAAGACAAAAAATGGAGGGCTTTACTCATGGAACAGCCAAGGAAGCTAGTGTCTTTGGATCATAGTACATAGGAAGAGAATGTAAGATGAAAGTTAGGAGGGGCCTAAGTCCTGAAGGGCTTTGAACTCCAGAGGACTTTGTATTTTTGATTCTAGAAGAAATAGGGAGCCACTAGAGTTTATTGAGGAAAGGAATCGCATGGTTGGACCAACATTTTAGGAAAATTACTTCGGTGGCTGAATGAAAGATGGATTGGAGTAGGGAGAGATTTGAGGTAGATAGACCCAGCCACAAATTATTACATTTGTCTAGCTGTGAGCTAATAAAGGTCCAAACTAGATTGGTGGCAGTTCCAGAGGAGAGAAGGGGGTATATATATTTGAGAAATGTTGCAAAAGTGAAATCAATAGGCCTTGGCAAAAGATCGGATATGGAGAGTGAGAGATAGTGAAGAGTTGAGGATTACTCCTAGGTTGTGAGCCTGGGAAACTAGGAGGATGATGTTACTTTCTACAGTAATAGGATAGTATATGGGGGGGGGAACTTAGGAGAAAAGATAATGAGTTCTGTTTTGGGCATATTGAGTTTAAGATATCTATTGGATATCCAGTTCAATATATTTCGTATGGGAGGGCAGTAGGAAAGGTAGAAGGCCAAACCAGAGTCTGAGTCTGAAGGGGATGGAATGTAGGTTCTATGGCAAAAAGGTGAGAAATATCAGAAGTGAAGAAAATTATATTGCTTATTGGATAAAGTAATACTTAGGACAAGAGCTATATCTGGTATTGATTTTGTTAACTTTATTTAACTGAAAGTGGGAGATAAGAGAGATGGAAAATATGTCTACAAATTTGAATATGTGTATGCCATTAACATGTAAGTCAGAAGTAGGAGTACATTTTACATGACAATAAATTCAGATTTGAACATATATGAGGCATATAGCTTCTGAACTTAATCTCACAACCCATATTTGCACTGATAGGTTGGGTACCCAGAGAACAAATTACTTCCCCTACTTTAGGACTCTTGGGGGACCCCTGAATGGTCGTGGGTGTTTGTTGAATACTCTAGTTCTTGAGTTTCCACCAGTATGCTTTTCCTGATGATTATCAATTGATACCCATTAGTCACCAAGACAATTAGCTTTTAGTGAAGGGTATTCACAAAGTTATTATAGTAACATATTAGGGATCTTGTATTTTATCCTGGGAAGTATAAGTGAGTCATTGAAGAATTTTGACTAGTCAGACAGTGCTTTAGAAAGTTGTTTTTGTCAACTGAGTGGAGGATGAATTAGAGTAGAGAGAGCAACTTGAAGCAAAGAGACATAATGGGAGGTTAGTACAATAGTCCAGGCAATATACAATACAATAGTTCATGTAGTATACAAAATATTCTTCCAAACGCCTGTGACACACTCTCCTATTAGCACATTCAGAGTTCAGGAGGTGGTCTAAAGCTTAGAAAACACATGTGGCAAAGGAATAACTTGGAACTTCTAGAAGTTTTATTATTGGAGTCCTCAAGATGTTCCTAATAGGTAAGGTGTAACTTTTCTGCTGAACTCCCTGCCAAGCTTTCAGACTACCTTTCTATATTATGTCCAGTCTTTTTAGTTCCTATTATAGACACAGATATCATCTGTTGACATCATAGACACCTTATTAAATTTAAATGGATTCTTCCATGATTAAGGTGTATATCAAGTCGTAATATATTGTGGGGATAGGTCCAAAATGATTGATTTAATCAGTCCCCATCATTATGTTTTCAGTTTGAGATGGTGGTTTAAGATACTGATGGGACATCTAATTAGTGATATTTAGCAATCAGGTGAAAATTATAAGGATGATATTAGAAAATAAGTATTGTTTTTTTACTTTAGAGACAAGAAGTGAAGAAGCTGGCTTGAAAAAGAATTGGAGTTTGAAGCAGATCTGAGACAGTGTGTCATTTTCAGATGTTGACAGTTGTAACCATTTTTCTGTGACAGTTACTCTCTCTAGTTGTAGCAGTGGAGTTGGTCTCTGGCAGTTGGCAGACACAGGGACTCTCTCAGGGCTGGAGTAGGTAACATCTTTGCTCCTCTCTCTCTCTCTCTCTCTCTCTCTCTCTCTCTCTCTCTCTCTCTCTCTCTCTCTCTCTCTCTCTCTCTCTGTCTGAAAGAAAAGAAAGACCTAAAAGAGCTTAGTGTTTTCTTTTCCAACTTGGGGAAACACTATTGACTGACTATTGCAATTTTTATAGATTGATTTAACTCTGAGAAGACCAAAGAAACCCTGATTTTTGGTTTGGACGCCGAGTCTGTGAAGACTCAGAGTTCTAACTTGATTCTTGTTGAGACTCAACCAGCTAGCCTTTGTTGTTTTTATAACTTGAAGGCTAAGTTAAGAATTATAAGGATAATAGTGGTAGTTTTATTTAGAATAGTAAAAATTTGGGTTAGTCAGATCATGAAGGATTAGTGTAGCCTGTGAAACACAGGAGAAGTAGTTCCTTGCAGAACCAGGGAGTTTTATTTGGGTGGAGTTAGAATCCCTTAGAATTAGAAATCCTTTTATCCTTATACATTTCAACAAATATTTTATTTTTTATAACAAGAGTCTCTTTAGTGTCCTTGCGCCCGGTCCTGAAGAGAAGTTCACATATAAACTTCACTTCAATTTATCACTGAAGATACTTTTGATTACATCTATCAAAAGTATCTGAACAGTTTTGAATCTTCATTTGAATAGTTTTCATCCTATTTATTTTTACAGTCTCACCTAAATTATTTTTACAAAATGCAACCTAGACTTAAGGAAGAGGAAGGGTATACATTTAAGATGTAGAGCAAGAAGTTCTCAAAATATTCCTAATTGATATTAGCTTTCCTTCTTTAAGGTTGCCTGTAGATATAAATGTGAATTGTTCTTATCATGAATAGTAGATACTAAGCATCAGTTGTGTGGTAGAAGCATTAAGTATTGGGGATATTTATCACTAAGATTGGGAAAGAATTCATGTAGGAGGTGAGATTTTGATTCTCTCTAGAAAGGTAGGCACTTGAAGAGAAAAATCATGACATCAAAATAGAAATTCCCTTTTCCCAATCCCCCCTGTGATTCCATTAGAAGATGAGCATGTTGAAATCTCCTCAATTGAGGGTCTTGGGAGATTAAATATGCCTTGTCTCCCCAATGAATCATTTCAAATAACCAATGTATATTTCTAAGGATTCTCCCACTAAAGGTGTATAAAACATTGCCCTTTTTAAGGGGAAATTACAACAATCTGGGAACAAGAGGGAAATAAAAAAATGAAAGAAAACAAAAACAATAATTAATAGACACATTGACAAAAAGCCAATCGGGGGAAGTCCCCTTTGGCATAAGAATTTATGTTTAGAATAAACGTGTTCAACCCCCTTCAGTTCAGTTCATTCTGAATCTCTTGATGCAGTGTGTGGTTTACACAGGCATCTCCATGGCACCCTCTTCAAAAAATTCACCTTCCCGATTCAAGGTGCTTATGAGACTCTTCTTCTAAAATTCCTCCAAAAGATTTTCAAACTCTGGATTTTAGGACAGCCATACAATTAAAACCATACACATGGGTTCCGGGTTAAGATGGTAGCAGAGTAAGAAGCAGCTCTTAACCTCTCCTGACCTAAACACACAAAACTCCCCAAGGGGACATAAAAACACGTCCAGACGAACAGAGGAACCCCACAACAGGGCACAGCGTGGAAGGTACGTGGAATCGAGGCATTTCCATGCTATAAAGGGGTGAAACAGCTCTCATTAAATCTTGGGCTGAGCAACCACCCCACCCCCACCCCCTCCACACACAACACCTATAGCGCCGAAGCCAGCTAAAAAGAAATAGAGCAAGTTTGGGGCACCCATCGAGTCATTGGCAGCTCTGGGGCCTGTTCCTGAGAGCAGCAAGATTTAGGACCCCAAAAAGCTAACGAACACACACAAAATTTGAGCACGGGAGCAGGACGCTGAGAGCAGAGGAGAGCGGACGCAGAGCGCGGGCTCAGCACAGAGCGCGGGCTCAGAGCGCAGGCACGGGCGGAGGCGTGGGTGGAGGCAGACACAGCCACTAGCTAAAGCTCTGAAACCCTGAGTGGGGAACGAGTGCAGACCGGTATACGACTGTGGAAGCAGCGCCCTGAGGCTTGTAAAGAAACCTCCGGCAGAGGATCAAGCAAGAGGGTCCACCAGGGGGCTTGACCGTGGACAGACCCTGAGCGCGAGGATAAACCTGAGAAGCTGCTGGGCTAACGATGGCTACCCAGTCTCAGGAAGTTCAGAAGAGAAAGATTAACAACAAGAAAAAGAAGTCTTTAACACTCAACAACTTTTACACAGAGAAAATCCAGACAACTGAGCAAACAGAGGAGGAGAACAAACAAGCATCCGGACCCTCCTCAAATAAGGAAAACTCCTCACAGACGCAGGCCTTTATTTCTTATTCTACACCTTAATTGGATCCCTCCCCCTACTAGTAGCCCTTCTAAACTTAAACAACAACCTAGGCTCACTTCACATCCTAATAAACTACATTACCATTAACCCACAAAGCAATACAATATCTAATTCCATATTATGATACGCTTGCATAATTGCTTTTATAGTCAAAATACCCTTATATGGTCTACACTTATGACTCCCCAAAGCCCATGTAGAAGCCCCTATCGCAGGCTCAATAGTATTAGCAGCTATTCTACTTAAATTAGGAGGCTACGGAATCATACGAATCACCACATTCACCGAACCTATAACCCCCTACCTATTTTACCCCTTCATTATCTTGTCCCTATGGGGAATAATCATAACCAGCTCAATCTGCATGCGCCAGACAGTTCTAAATCTCTAATAATTAGAGAAATGCAAATCAAAACAACTCTGAGGTATCACCTCACACCTAGCAGAGTGGCTAAAATGAAAGAAGGGGAGCGTAATGAATGTTGGAGGGGATGTGGCAAAATTGGGACATTAATGCATTGCTGGTGGAGCTGTGAACTGATCCAGCCATTCTGGCTGGCAATTTGGAATCATGCTCAAAGGGCTATAAAAGAATGCCTGCCCTTTGATCCAGCCATACCATTGCTGGGTTTGTACCCCAAAGAGATCATAGATAAACAGACTTGTACGAAAATATTTATAGCTGCGCTTTTTGTGGTGGCAACAAATTGGAAAAGGAGGGTATGCCCTTCAATTGGGGAATGGCTGAAGAAACTGTGGTATATGTGGGTGATGGAATACTATTGTGCTAAAAGGAATAATAAACTGGAGGAGTTCCAGGCGAACTGGAGAGACCTCCGGGAAGAGATGCAGAGCGAAAGGAGCAGAGCCAGAAGAACATTGTACACAGAGACTGATATACTGTGGTAAAATTGAATGTAATGGGCTTCTGTACCAGCAGCAATGCAATGACCCAGGACAATTCTGAGGGATTTATGGTAAAGAATGCTACCCACATTCAGAGGAAGGACTGCAGGAGAGGAAACATATAAGAAAAACAACTGCTTAAATGCATGGGTCGGGGTGGACATGATTGAGGGTGTAGACTCGAAACTACCACACCAATGCAAC
>NC_058133.1:115427377-115456770 GCF_016433145.1 Gracilinanus agilis
AAGGAATAATAAACTGGAGGAGTTCCAGGCGAACTGGAGAGACCTCCGGGAAGAGATGCAGAGCGAAAGGAGCAGAGCCAGAAGAACATTGTACACAGAGACTGATATACTGTGGTAAAATTGAATGTAATGGGCTTCTGTACCAGCAGCAATGCAATGACCCAGGACAATTCTGAGGGATTTATGGTAAAGAATGCTACCCACATTCAGAGGAAGGACTGCAGGAGAGGAAACATATAAGAAAAACAACTGCTTAAACGCATGGGTCGGGGTGGACATGATTGAGGGTGTGGACTCGAAACTACCACACCAATGCAACTGCCAACAATTTGGAAATTGGTCTTGATCAAGGACACATGACAAAACTAGTGGAAATGTGCATTGGCCATGGGTGGGGGGGGGTGCGGGGGGCGAAGGGGAAAGGAGGAGCATGAATCATGTAACCATGTTAAAAATGAATATTAATAAATGTTTGAAAAAAACCATACACATGCATACCATGCTGAGAGAGGGACATGAAAAATAAATGCATGGAAATGGCCTGTTTAAGATAACTGTCAAGTAGACTTGTGTGGTTAGAATGGAGGTCTGTACCAAACAGAGGTGAAATCTAAATTGTTAGGATATTTTTTGGTAGACAGTAGGAAGATATTTATGGTTTCTGAGATGGGAATGGAAACATTGAACTTCCCCATTAACTTATTTAAATTTATGCTACTAAATGAAATCCTTTTCTTTTCTCCGTTCTTTATCACCAGTGTCTAATCATTTGCCTAGTATTGTTGACCCTAACAACATAACATTTCTTGTATTTGTCTCATTCTCTCCATATGATCACAACCTCATTCAGTCTCTTATCATCCTTTGCTTGGACTATTGTACCAATCTCCCATTAGTTTCCCTTTGCTTCAAGTTGCTCTCTACTCCAATTCATCCTCCACTCAGTTGACAAAATCAACTTTCTAAAGCACTGTCTGACCAGTCAAAATTCTTCAGTGACTCTCTTACACCTCCAGGATAAAATGCAAGATCCATAATATGTAAAACTTTTCATAATCTACTTCCTGTTTTACATTTCCAAACTTGTCAATATTATTTCTCACTTTGCATTATGACTGAACTGCCCTTCTTGTTGATCCTGGACTAGAAGTTTCTATCTCTTATTTTCATGCCTTCATATAGACCAGTGGTTCCCATACTTTTTTGGCCTACCACCCCCTTTCTAGAAAAAATATTACCTAGCCCCCTGGAAATTAATTTTTTTTAAATTGTAATAGCAATTAATAGGAAAGATAAATGCACCTGTGGCCATCACTGCTCCTCTGGATCGCTGCAGCACCCACTAGGGGGTGGTAGTACCCACTTTGGGAATCACTGATATAGACTATTCCCTGCATTTGGAACACACCTCCTCTTTTTTTACTCTTTTGAATCTTAAGCTTCCTTCTAAGGTCAACTCAAGTGCCATTTCTGCCTCGCTTGATACTGAAGACTAATCTAACCTCCCCTTACCCACACCCCTACAGTTGTATTTAATGATTTGTGTGTATATTTCCCAATAGACTGTAAGCTCCTTAAGTGGTGGTTTTTCTTTTGGGAGAGTATTCCCAATACGTAGGGTAAAGGTCAAAGTCTCATCCTTAGAGTAGATATTTAATACATGGTTATTCATAGTGAATACTTAATAAATGTTTGATGAATTTGAAAATAATACAAATGTTTTCCATGTTCCTAGGTGAATATTTGATGATACTACTCATTGTTGTTCTATAGTCTTTCATATTTTTATGTTTAGAGCTTCAGCAATCAGTAGACTATAGGAAATGCCTCTGACAAGTATAGTCTAGCCAGCATCATATCATATGAGGAAAAATTGCAGAATTAGTCAAAACCTGTAAGTTATGAACCAGAATTGGGGGAATCTTAAAAACTATAAAGGTATACTGCAAATATGTTTAGCTTAAATAGATCTATAGGGATTTCCTTTTTATTTATAACCATTTAAAGAGTTACATAAATGTTTATAGCTATGACTTTTTTCTCCTCTAGTATCTCCAGAGGCTGTTGGATTCCTGTCAGCTATTGGGGTGTTTATTATCTTGATGCTGCTCCTTTTTCTCTATATTAACAAGAAGTTGTGTTTTGAAAATGTTGGTGGCTTTCCAGATCTTGGTTCAGGATACAGTACAAGGGAGAATTCACAAGATAAAATTTGTAAGTATCTATATATGTCTATTTTTTAAATGATCATTTTGTTACTATTTTGCATTACCAAGCTAGAAATAAGATCTCTTTTGTTTTAAAATAAGAATGTAGCTCCTATCCTACAATGACTCAGGATTAAAAACACTAACTTGACTATCTAGTAAAATATTTTTTCATAGAACAATATTTTGATGTTTAGTAATTGGTAATATATTGCACAAGTATAAATAAAAATATACTTTTACAAAAATATATTTAAGCTATATTTATTGATAGAAGTATACTTTTAAAAGGTTAAGCCAGAAGCATATTTTAATAGAACATAAGTCTTTTGACCAAATTGCCCTCCAGAACTTTTTGTTTTGGGGCCTACAAGAATTCAGTTGATAATATTCTTACCTATCCTTTTATTTTCCTGAACTAGAGGAAAAGATACTGTCTTGGAATCTCATCACAGGAAGATAATCAAACTTAACTTTGGTTCCTGTAAACACTGGTAGATCTGCCTCATTATGAGTATTTAGTGTGGCTCCTGATTTTTAAAAGCAATGTTCTTCCCCTTTCCCTAACAAGCATATATAACTTTACTATTATTGGAATTTACTAAACACCACAGTCTGCTAGAATATTAACAAAGTAGACAAAGGCCATTGTTATTACTTCAGAACCTTTAGTCTAAGAATTATTCACATAATTATGGAATTTCTTTATTCTTCTTCTTACAGTTTATCTTGTATCACTGCCATAATCAAATGACTTACTAATCACTTCTGAATATGCTTAGTCCAAGGCTTAGTCATTCCTACATGTTAAGTTATTAAAATTGATTCTGAAAGGTTGTATAGCCAGGGGGTAAAAGTTCTGTGGGAAAGAAGTTGATTTTCTTACTTTAAAAAATATACAACTTGATAGTCTCATCTTATTACCTTGACTTAAAAGAAATCTATTACTTGTTTAATTCCATATTATGATGTATTAAAGTTAGGAAGATTGTATGACCTGATTAGGATCAACTGGCATACCTTAAAACCAGTTCTATGTCCTGACCATGACCTCCTACAGTTTACTTAGAAGAAGTCAAGATTTAGGATAGAAGATAATCACATTTTTAGAGCTGTTTTAGTCACCTTTTTTTAAAATGAAAGAACTGTTTTCTTCTAAGTGAAATGTTAACTAGATATTCCCCTGAATTCCTTCTCTATTTTGAAAAGATACAGGATTCTTTCTAGTAGCATGTATTAACTCAGAGTATAGACTGAACCAAATTGAAAATACATAATAAAAGCAATTTTTTTACTCTTCTTTGCTGATATGGAATACAATTGTAGTTGAATTTAAGGGAAATTATGGTATTACTGTTTTTATAATAGATTTAATGCAAGTGATTCAACTTTTTAGGGACAATTCCTACTTCATCATGTTGCCTCTTGATTCAAAAAGAATTCCCTAGAAGATTAAAACTAAAATGTGATGCCACAGTACCTGCCAAACTGACGAAAACCAAAAATTAAGTAAATGTAAAATGTTTAATTGCACAAAAAGTGGCAACTATTTTCATTGAACAAGAGAAAAAAATTTCTTTGGATCTTTTAAGAGAGAGCTAGAAAATGGCATTTTTCAAAAATTTTCAGCAAAATCTTCCTTCAGTGTCCTCTCTGGTTGACACAATTAGTAGTGCAGTAGAAGATCTGAGTTGTGCTGTAGGAGATCTGACCAGTGCTGTTGGAGAGGTTAGTTATAACCTCACTGATTCAGTAGCTGAACAGGTAACAAGTATGATAAATGGCTTTCGCACAGAAGAGGAAGCTTTTCGAACAGATGATACAGTTATTCTTACTATGGAAGAAAATGCCACAATACCAGAGAGCTCAACAGGTATCAATTTCCAGAAAACAACATCTCTGCTAGAACCTAAAGCAAAACAAACACAGTTTTATAGTTCTTCAGTTTCCCCCAAGGAAGATCAAGATCTGCATCAGGAAAAACTATTAGGACATGTTAAGGATAGACAGCAAAACCAACCAAAATATAAAGAAACTAATAATGCTGATGATTCTCTATTGAAAGCAGAGTTTATTGAAAATGGGATGTCAAAGCGCAATCAGGACATATGCCAAGAACCAGTGGGTGTGGACAGAAATAAAAAAATTGAGCTAACAAACTCAATGGATGGTAAGAAAGATTTGAAGGACACAAAATTGATAGAAATGAGTGGAAATCAGAAGAATGCATTTGGAGCTAAATTCACACATGAGCAAAAAAATATCTCAGATAATTGCAAGAGAGAAGAATATACTAAATCTAAACATATAGCTTTGGGAAATAGCAAAAATAATAAAGATGTTTCTTTTTCTCAAGAGAATAAAAACAGACATAATGATTTAGAGGCACCTGCTGATTTGAAGAAAGCAGGAAAGCATGTTAAAGGAACAAAAGGATATCAGAATTCAAGAAATGAAAAGCCTTCAAAAGATATTTTGAACATAAATAGGCATACAGCGCAAAAATCCATTATTAAAAAAGATATAGTATCATCAAATAAGTCAAAGACTCAGTTCCAGGAAAAAGTTAAATACAAGTCATCAGTGATTGGTTTGGGAGATTCCAAAGAATTTCATCAGATAAATACTTTGCAATGTTCCAAGGTGAAGGTAGAAGTAAAATCAAAGAAAAATGAAGCCATTTTTGCTAATAAAGGACAATCTAAAAATAAAGGTGAAAAGTATACTGAGAAAGTGCCAGAAAAAGGTGAGGTATTTTGACATTGGTTTGGGTGATCAAATTTACTTCTGATGTTTGTAAATATCTTCAAATTTCTCATCTTGTCTATATACATGTTTTTATCTATTTTAAGACCTATCTGAACCTTCCTATTGTGGCACTTTTTTCATCCTTGATAGCTATCAACATATTTTTAACATTCATTTTTTAAAAACCTGAGTTCCAAATGCTCCCTCCCTCCTACTCTTTTCACCTTTTTGAGAAGGCAAGCAATTTAATATCAGTTATACATGTGAATTCATGCAAGACATATTTCTATATTAGCTATGTTGCAAAAGCATTCACAAACAAAACAAAACAGTAAAAATAAAGTTAAAAAAGTATACTCCATTGAGTTGCATTGTTAAAATGCATTAACTTTTCTCTCAAACCTGTTACAAATATATTCGTGTTATTTTGAACATTGTTTAAAAAAAAGGTACATAGACCTGTTGGTTAACTTTTCAATAGATAAAATTTTTCAAAATTTTACTTTATTCATTGACTAGTAATTTTTTCTTAAGCAATTTGTATATTTTTCTCTTGTGGATTTTTCTTTTATCTTTATAAATTTATCAAGTCATTTTAAAACTTTATCTTTTGATAGACATTTATTGATTGCCTACTCCTTGCAAAATTATGTATTAAAATATTGTGTGGAATATAAAGATGAATAGACATAATTCCTGTCCTCAAGAAACCTACAATCTAGTACTGATCTTGGTCTGAGTTATTAAGAATCTATATTCAATGTAAAAAATTTCCTTACTCAAACAAAAACATATATGTACATGTATATTTAGCCAATTAATGTTTTAAGGCCATGTACTTTACTCCTTTAATAATATGTTGAGGATTTTTTACAGGTCATTTTTGATAGGAATACAGGAAGCTTTCCATAATCTCTGAAGTTGGAAATAATTTCTCATCTGATTTTATGGATCTTCATACTCTTAAGCATTTACAGTGTCCTAATTTTTTATACTATATTTTGCTCTTACTATTTCCCCCCACTAAAATATAATTCTCTTACATATTTTATAAAACTTTCTGCATCTAATCTTTACGCTTCTCTCACTTTCCTTTAGATTGTAGTTATTTATCTATGTGTTATTCCGAGATTACAAAAGATTGTAAGTTTCTTGGGACCAGGATTTGTATTATACTTATCTTTGTGTTCTGGTGTCAGATCTCATCTCATTTTCTAATTTTATGATTCTGGGGAGGACATTAATTATTTGGGGGGAATATTAAATTTTCTCAGCTTTAGTTTCTTTATCTGTTCCTGGGGATAATAATGTGACCCTCCCAGGAAGGATTTAATGATTGAATGACATTCTGTGGGTAAAGAGTTTCATAAACCTTAGAAGCATTATTATTGTTTGTCCTAAAATTTATTAATACCCATAACACAAAGAAGGAGCAAAATCAATGGCTAGATAAATAATTTGCTTATGTATAATAATGCTTATGAACTTTTAAGTATGATTCTAAAATTAAGTTTGTTGCTAAATAGTATAGACCAATTTAAACTAAAAAAGGAATACTGAACCTAGAGGAATAGATTATTTTTGAAAAATGTTCTTCTAGTAGTTTCCTGAATTTAAAATTTTGTATAGTTTAGTTTGAAGTCCTTGGCTAATTTCAGCAACCATATGTTTGTTGCTTAAAGTGGAAGAAAAAAGAAACTAGAATATCATAGTATCATTTCAATTGGAAAACTAAGGAATGAGGTGCTTTATCCCATAGACACTAGTAACATATATACAGTAATAAGAAAAAGTATAAGTTTTAGACTGGAAGGCAGTGTACCAGAAAACTACAACTAAGTGTAGTTGTGTGTATTGAATAATTTTTAACCTGTTATTTGCTACCTCTTTCACTTGCATACCACAGTAGGCTAAAATTCAATATAGAGTTCTTAAGAGATCATGTTGCTGTCATGAAAATTAAAAAATGATAACCCTAGATTATTAAAACCAACTAGGGTGGTTTCAAGTCCATGAAATGAGAATAAGGCAATATTTCTGGCTTCATATACTTCAAGCACCATCATTTCCTGAAAAATCTTGTAATCAGAATTTTTAACATAGTGGTAACTAAAGCAATCTTTTTTTTAGAACAAAAAATTTAAGTGTGATCTCTGGCTTCAAATGTAAAAATTAATTTTTACAAAACTGCTTAAATTCAGGGTGAGGTCATAATTTTCTACCACCATTTGTTCAAAATAGATAATACATATATGGATAAAGATCAGCATGGTTCATCCTCTGAAAGTGAAGATGAAGCACTGGGTAAATACCATGAAGCCTTGTCCAGGACACACAATTCCAGGCTGTCAGTGGCAGGTGGAAGACAAAAGAATTATGTTTGGGAGACCAGACAAAAATACAGTCCTCTATCTGCAGAGTATGATGGATATAGTAGTGAAGCATCAATAGATGAAGGTAAGATGGACATTTTTTCAATTAATAGGATGCAGTTTTATAATCTACAATGTTCATTATAGGAACATATAAATTATGCCTAAATTTTTATGCAGTTCTATGTGGACCCCAAAAAAAGATGACAATTTATGTAACATTTATTTATTTATTTAGTTTTCCATTAGTAGACATTTATTTTCTCTCCCTCTTAACCTTTATAACATATGTATATTAAAATTCACACATCAACCATGTTCCAAAATTCATGTTGTCATTTTTGCCTCTCTGTTTCCTACCAGCTCAGTAAAAGGCATATAGTAGGTGCTTTATAAGTGCTTTTTAAATGAGTAAATAAGTGCCAAATTTGTGTGATGTCACTGTTACTCTCTTGTTCATAACTATCATTATCTACTAGTCATTTATGTTTTTTATGCCTTCTATATATAAGGCACCAAGTGATATATAAAAATAACTTCCTATTTTTATCAACAATGTGCTTACAAAATAATCATGGAGATAAAGTACATATAAAATATAACAAATAATTTAAGACAGTTGTCAGCATATTCAAAATGAATAGTATAGACTGAATTTTTGTGGGAGTTTGGAGAAGAAATAAGTCACTGTGAGACTTGAGTTGGACTTTGAAAGGAAGGCTTTGGAAATGAAATGGAATTTTAGGCAGGGAGGAGTGGTATTATAAGTGAACACATAGAGAATATTGAAAAATACACAATGGAGAATGAGTTCATAACCTGGCTGACATATAGCTTTGGCATAGTTCAATAGTGGAAGATAAAGCAAGAGAGATAAATTTAGGTTAGATTGAAAAAAGTGTTAAATCCAAGGCAAAGGACTTGGAGGAGTTGAAACTTTAACATGATGAGTGACATAATGAAATCAGTATTTTAGGAAGATTAATTTGGTGTAGTATATGGGATAGATTGGAGATAAGGAAACAAGTTAGGAGACTCATGGACAGATAGAACTTCTATTATATGGCTCCCTAGTTCCCTTACATGCTTGAAATTCTATTGTGAGTGATGTTATAATAGAAGAAAAATAAGAGACTAGATTTTAAAGCCTGAGGGATGTTTTGTTTATTTGTCTATTTTCAATAGCTACCACTCTACTTTTCACATAGTAGGTGTTTAACAAATGTTTAGTGCATTGAATTAGAAGAATTACTACATCATTGACAAATACTTTTGTAGGATTTTAGAACCAAAAGGAACTTTAGAGGAAAACTAATTAAATTCCCATCATTTTTCAGAGGAAAAACATTAGACAAGTCAAGATGTAGAGCTGATTTGGAGGAAATGCTGCATATTATTTTAGACACGTTGAAGTTTGAGATTAGGGAGTTGACAGTTTTAATATGTACCACCCTGATTAGATTATATCTGGAGTACTCTGTTCATTTCTGGAGGTGATATTCTCAGAAATACATTTACTAATGGGAGCTCACCTGGAGAAGGATGACCAATATGATAAAGGACTGCAGATCATACCGTGGGAAGATCATTTGAAACTCGTATTTAACTGGAAAAAACTTGAAGTCATCTTTGTTGTCTTCAGGTATTTGTAGGGTTATCATGTGAAAGATACCTTATTAGACTTAACTTACTTGATATTCTACAGAGTAGAATTAGTAGAAAAAGATAGAACTAGGGACAACTAGGAAGTACAGTGTCTAGAACATCAGGCCTGGAGTTGGGAGGATTTTAATTCAAATCTGGCCTCAGACATTTCCTAGCTGTGTGACCCTGGGCAAGATTTGAATTAAAATCTTACCATTCTTACCACTCTTCTGTCTTAGAATTGATATTAAGAAAGAAGGAAAGAGTTTTAAAAAAAAAGAAAAGAAAAAGATAGAAGTTACTGAGAATCAGATTTCTGCTCGATGTCAAGAAATAATTATTTTTAAAATTTCAATCTTTTTTTAAAATTACAATTAAAAACAACTTTTAAACTTCTTGTTTTTTACAATTTTGGATTTCAAATTTTCTCCTATCCTCTATCCCCTCCTCTCTTATTGAGAAGGCAAGCCATTTGATAAAGGATAAATGTACAATCATGCAAAACATATAGGAGAAAATTCTTAATAATAGATGACTAAAAATGGATTCATTTGAAAAGAGTGCCCTTGGAGATAGTGAGTTCCTTAACATTGCAAATCATTAAGTGAAGGCTGGATTAGCAATTGTCAGTATGTGCTTGACTATGTGTTCTCTAATGCCCTTTCCAACTTCACATTTTTGTACTCTGTGGCTCCATGAGTTTGAAGTACCTCTAGGCTATTGAAGTATAGAAATGTATATTGCAAGAGTGGAATTTGAAGGAGATACCAATGCCTTAATGATGGTACAATTGAGAAAGGCATTGAAAGAGGAAAGCCAACAGGTCATTTGGAACACTTGCTAGTACCAATGTGTCATGTTAATATGACTTCAAATTCCATACTAGTGATGTGTAGTTAGTTTTTGGTATGTTTGTGAGCCATTTATAACCATATATGGAAGTCAAATCTAAGTAGATGTTTTTTAATAGAATAATTTAATAATAATACAAGACAATACCATTAAAGTCTTGGCATGTTTAATTGGTTGATAAGTAATGCTTGATGTGATACAACTCTATTGCTAGATCAAGATATTGTATGGTAAGTTAACATGGTAAAATTACATATCGTGAATAGTTTAAGGACTTTTTCCCAGGGTTTTCTCAGAGGTTCCTGCATTAGCACTAGATCCAGAGCACCTATCTCTAGTCTCTTCATTCAAGGCTTTACCAGTGAGCCCTATAAGGACTGGTTCATCTTTGATTTAGACTATCCACCTCCTAATGATCCCTAGATTACACCTTAAATTGTCATCTCCTGCCTCCTATATGTATTTCCTTATGCCATATCTTTACCTGCCCGTTTCTGTTCTGAGATGGATCCCCTGGGCCTCACAGAGTATACTGCCACCTGTTATGAAGCTAGAACTAACAGAAAAATCTTGAACAGTCTAATCACCTTCGTCTCTCAAGGGACTTCTCTAACTACTGTTAATCTACCTAAATTCATATCCAGTGGTTAGCATACTCTCATCCCTTCATACTCTTCCCTTTCCAGTGATTCTGAACGCCATACTATCATTGTACAAAAGCCATTCCCCACTGCCTATTCCATAATCCTCCCTGCAATGCCCCATTCTTTATGTCTGCCCTTTCCATTGTGTTTTCTGTAATGCTTGTTCTATAATTAATAAACTTGATATCATCTTAAACCTTTTTCCTTTTCATTCCCTTCATCTTCTGACTCTCACTAAAATCCATCTCCCTCCATTGGCATTCTGTCTCTAGCCACCTTTTCTTGATCCCTATTGCTACTCCTAGACTCTTTCTCTATCACCATCATTCAATAGCCTCTTCACTTTTGAGGTTCTAGTTGCTATTATATATTCAATTCCCTAACATCTCAGTTCTTAGTTTACTTAGTTCCCATAACCTATGCCTCCACCCTGTGTGAGCTTTATACATAGAGATAGTCATACACTTGATCTTGCCATCATGCATGTGTTCCATTTCAATGTTCATCTAAGGTTCCTTGATCTGATCATGATCTTATCATTCCATCTTTCCCTCTGCCTTATTTTACTCTCAACCCTTTCCTACATCCTCTTACAATTTCCAATTTCACTATTCCTTTGTCCTTTCCTAAACAATCACTCCTTCACATTTTCCTTGGTGAATCAGTTTAACTATTATTCCTTATGCTTGAAACTCTTGACCTCCTGTCCTATCTTTGATTATCCTTTGCCAGTACCCAACCTTGGATTACTCCTATTATCTTCCACCTTTGCTTCAATTCACAAAGAGAGATGAAGAAAATTACAAAAGCATGCTCACTGGATCCCACTACAAATTTATTAATCTCCGCTGAGCCCTCACCACACCAGGGCAATTTTTTTAACCTCCCTAATTGATTTGCTATCTCATTCACAACAAAGCTGGTTCTAAATCTTTTCATCCCTCCTAAAGATTCATGGCACTTTCTTCCTGCTCCCACTAACAGAAGAACTTGTCTAATACTTTTACTATTAGCCAAGAATTCCCCGTCTCCTTTCACATCTGGTAGTGTAATTTTTGAATATGTGAAACAAAGGTGATGCATATAGATATTTATTTGAAACTTTATAGATTACTATGATCTTATCAATGAGAGTATACACACCAATAGTTCAAATCACAATTTGTGCTGTGCTCATCCTCTGTGTCTCTTGACCATTTCTTCCTGTATGTAATTCCACCACAGAAGTTCTACCTATCTGGAAATTACAATATTGTACCGGATGAGTCTCTTTGTCATCCCTCACTTTACTTGTACTTACATATCTCTTTTTTCGATATCTTTTACATGGCTTTTTATGCACAATTTTTTGAATGTAATAATAAGCTTACACCTACTACATATATCACCATTGACCTTTGTGTGACCCATAATTTTGATTCTTTAGAAATGGATATTCCATGATTCATAGTCATATGGTATCACCTGAATAATTTTGTTATTAAAAAGTTTTTATTTGGATTTATGTGTATATATGTAATGTATATGCATATATATATAGAGAGAGATAATGTCCGTTATTTTTGATTATGTAGCTTGAAATTACCAGAAATGTTTATTTCTCACTTATAGGATAGAAATCCAAATTTGTGTTGTAGATATTCTGAAAAAATAAGAAAATATGTTTATTATGTTTTTCTCCTCTAGGTGGCCATATTAATCTTTCATTGAGCATAAGCTATAGAAATAAGATGGCATCTAAATAAATTTTTTAACCTAGGAAAAATTGATGAACATTTAACATTTGTGAAATTTCTTTGGTGCCACAATGCCATACCCCACCCCCACTCCCGCCGGCCTTTAAAAAAAGTTAGACTCCTTTTCTTCAAAAATTTTCACATAGTAGGTTTTAGATATTTCATTTAAGAGATTAAGTTGGCTGTGGTGGAGGTGATCATGGTTGTTTATAGTAGTCCTTAGTTTTTTTCTAAATCATCATTCCTTCACTGGCTATATTTTCTTCCTTTTCCTTAATCCCTTGTTGAATTTAGTTCAACCATTATCCTTTATGCTCAAAATAAGATAAAAATGACATCATTCAGTGTTTTTTGACTGGCACATAAATATATTTTAAATGAGGCAGATTTGCATGAAGTCACCAACCTCATTCTTCCCAGAGTCATTGAAGTCCAATGACAAGACAGAAATCAAGAGAACTGACTGTGGTCTGGGATGCAGTGGATGATCTTGGCTTCTTCAAAGTCTAACCAAACTCTAAGCACTCCAAAGCATTTGCTTCTTTGGCTGCCTTCACAGCCATTGGAACAAATTGTTCTCATCGACCCTTTCTGCTGGATGAAGATTTCACATGCCTGGGGTAGATCCCCTGCTCCATCCCCTAACTCACCAAAGGGTTTCAGGCCTGTCAGGCCTTAGTCTGGTTTAGCCTGGCTGCCAAGATGATTTATAGGGGATGGAAGAGGTGGCAACTGTGTAAGCTACAGCTTTTTGGAGCCCCAGGTAAGACCTAGGAGGCAGGTGGACATCAACAGAGGAAAAGAGCCCTCCCATCAGAAGTGCTAGTCTTCCCTGAATATTCCATACATTACAAATAAACTATACTCTGAAATAAAGTTTACATTGATATTTTATATTTTTATATTTGATAGGATGGGTCATAAATATTCTTATTCAAAGACTAAATTTGGTATACCACCTTAATTTGCTGACTCTACTGCTTGCAGCTTCAAGTGCTAGTTGAAGTGCTAGTGCAAGAGGGGAAAAAAAGCCTCCACCATTACTATCATCATCATCATCATCATCATCATCATCATCATCTCCATCTCCATCTCTATCTCCATTACCTTTGGGTTTGGCCCTGATAAAGGCTCCCTGACTGTTTCACAAAATACTCTACATTTATGAGGTGATTGCTGGAAAAACAATTCTCCATAGCTGTGATATTATTGGTTTATTTTGGATATTGCCTAGCTTTTTATTGTGACACTACTGTAGATTGCTAAAGTTAAATAATATGGTTTTCAGGGAGTTAATTCAGTGCTACATTATAAAAGTAATTTCTTTCATCACATGTGGCTCAGGTTATATAGCACATATATATTCACACCTTTTGGTTCCTTGCCTTGTGATTTTAGTAACAGCCGTATATTGATAAACATATATATTAAAAAAACACATTTAAACCATTAAAACAAACCATCTATTTATTTATTTATCTATTTTTTATCCATTCATTCATTCATTTATCTACTTATCTATTTATTCATTTATTCTTTCATTCATTCATGTATTTACTCACTCATTAACTTATTTATTTATTTGTTTATTTGTTCATTCATTCATTCATTCATTTCCTTATTTATTTATTTGTTTATTTTAAACCCTTACCTTCCATCTTAGAATCAATACAATGTTGGTTCCAAGGCAGAAGAGTGGTAAGGTTGGGCAATGGGGGTCAAGTGATTTGCCCAGGGTCACACAGCTAGGAAGTATCTGAGGCCATATTTGAACCCAGGACCTCCTGTCTCTAGGCCTGGCTCTCAATCCACTGAGCCACCCAGCTGTCCCCTAAAACCGTTTAAAATTACTTTTTAGCTTAAAAGAAAAAAGAAATATTGATTTAAAATAAATCCATATTTAGTTTTTTTATATTTTTATGTGATAAACTATGAAATTTAAGGGATTTATAAGTACACATACCTCACTAATTCAAATACCTGGACCAGTAGTCCATCCATTGACTCAGATTGCATTTCTTTCTTCATGCTTTAGTTTCTATGGTAAAAAAAATTATTAGCTGTAATCAAAACTTCTCTTCAGGATTCTCTTTTACCTCAGCTGGTCTTCAGATAAAATATATAGAATTCACAATTAATTTGAAGACTTTAAGCTTGATAAAATCCTTCTAGAACTTGAACTCTGCTGGAAATAGTCTTCAAAAATATAGGATCCTCTCTGTACCAAAATGAAATAGTACTTGAATGGTATACTTTATAAATATAGTGCTGTTAAATCTTATAATTTATCATGAGATAAATAGGTGCAAATAATTTTAACCTTTTATTTAGATGGACTAAGACACAAAGGTTTAATGACTTGCCATAGATTAAGCTACATAATGAAGTCAAATCATAATAGAATTATACTAAAGGTTTGAAATCATATTAGCTATATAATATTTGATTAAATTTTTATTTGATTTTATCTTTTATTTTTCTACTTTTTTGTGAAGAGTTTTTAGAAATAAACATACAGAAATATCAGATTGCTCACTCTTTTGGAGAGAGAGGAAAAGAGAGAGAGAGGGTAGGAAGGAGGAAGAGAATTTGGGACTCAAAAGTTTTTTTTTCAAATGAATGTTAAATTTTATATACAACTGAGAAAAAGTAAAATGTAACTAAAAAAAAAGGTAAATGTACAGGAAAATAGACCATTTTTATAGGCTGGAGTATAATTCTTCCCCAGGTGGTTATTTAATGGGCTCAACCTCCCAACTTGGGGAAGTCTTTAGCAAGAGGATAGAAGGTCCTGAAACAAACAATACATCCCAATGAAGCCAACACTGTAGACTTTATTCAAGGATATTTATCAGTATGATTGATCACCTTTAGGAATAGGAAAGCTAAAACTAGGGATTTTTGCTCAGGAAACCAATTAATGTTAGATTATGTTGTTTGGGAGTTATTAGGCCACCTGTTAGCAAATGACTAGGGGAAATGTTATTCATACTTTAAAGGGTACAGCATAGTATCTTTTATTATTCATTTGAGCTAGCATGTAATTATTCAAATAGGGTAATATATCATTTCAAATTTCATCATAGAATTCATTCAATTTCAACTAATAGAAAAAAAGTCAGAGTAGCTACTTAGCTAAAGGATATAGTCTATTAAAGGATATAATAATACATCCCTTAGGTGGGAGAGTTGGTAGTCTCACTCACATTTAACTCTTTAGTTACCCATGGATTTAGGGTAAATTTGATAGAGCACATATAAACAAGATCAGAATCTAGTGGTTCCCAAACTTTTTTGGCCTACCTTCCCCTTTCCAGAAAAAATATTACTTAGCACCCTGGAAATTATGAAACTATTTATTGAACTCAGAATAGAATGTAATACAAAAAAAGTGTGGCCATCACCACCCTCCTGGATTACTGTAGCACCCACCAGGGGACAGTAGTGCCCACTTTGGGAATCACTGGTTTAGAGTAAGGCTTTAGGCATCCTCTCAATAGTGTCTTAGAATACAGATTCTTCTGTTATCATTGTATAAATACTGAGTTTTTTGTCATGTAGTAAAAGAGTTCCATCAGGGTCCAATCTGATTATTGGTGGGGTGGTTAAGGAAAATTTTTACACAGTGCCACATTCGTAGTTCCAATGAATTAGATTGTACCATGGAATGAAGACCATGAAAGGAAACATGGAGAGAATAGAGCATGCAAATCTAATTTCTGGGTAATTTGTAATGTCTATCACAGACATTATTCAACTTGGTGATATTTTCTCTTATACTTAGTATTGTGTTATTTGTTGATAAAATGGAACTTGGAAGTCAGAGGCATTTAACAAGTCCTCAGCTTCCAACTTCAGGACTTTAAGGAGCGTAAGCTTCCAAACTGTGGAATTTGATGCATTAGGTCAATAAGTCAGTAAATAAGCACTTACTATAGTCCAACTTCTGTGCTTAAGAACTAAAGAAAACCATAAGTTAGTCCCTGCTTTCCAAGAATTCATATCGTTCTTAAGGAGAAAACAGGTAAATAACTAAGTAAAAACAAGATATGTACAGGGTAAGTTGGAGATAAATTAACAAAGCAAAGGCTCCAGTATTAAAGAGAATTGGGAAAGGCTTCTTATAGAAGGTAGGACTTGGGCTTACACTTGAAGGAAGTCTAGAGGTAAAGATGAAGAGAGAGAACATTCCACAAATGGGAGACAAGCTCTGAAAATGCCCTGGGTCAAGAGATGGAGTAGACTTGAGTGAGGATCAGCTAAGAGACCTGTGTCACTAGATCATAGAGCACATAGAGGGGGAAAGTATAAGGAGACTAGAAAGAAAGAAGGGGACCAGGTTATGAAAGATTTTAAAAGCCAAGCAGGAGATTTTATATTTGATCCTGGAGATGATAATGAACAACTGGAGATTATTGAATGGAGGTGGAGGGAGGGATGGCATGGCTAGAGATGCCCTTTAGGAAGACCGCTTTGACAGCTCAATGGAGGATAGACTGGATAGACTAGAGGGGGGATACTTGTGCTAGGGAGAACAATGAGCAGACTTGCAATATATCATATATGAGATGATGAGGGCCCTAGGGTGGTGATAGTGTCACAGGGGAAAAGGAGACATACATAAGAGATGTTTTGAAACCAGAATTGACAGAACTTGATAACAGATTAGATATGAGAGAGTGAGAAATTGAGGAATGATACCTAGTTTTTGACTTGAAGGGATACAATGTGTTTTGGACATAAGAAATGTGGCCTACTTCTTCAGGAAGACTGTAAAATAGATTGTCTAAGGACTACTAGTACCTCTTCCAGGTGGAGGCCAGTTAATTAAAAAGTCTTACCTTCAAATGGATTCTCATGGAGAGGAATTAAGGGTAATATCAGTGGAGAATGCTACAATAGTAGTTATTTTGGTGGGGTCCTGGTGAAAATCACTAGGACCACTTTATTCAGTATATGGTGGGTCCAAGGCACAAAAGTCTTAGAAAGAGACATAAAAGTGTTGTTATTGATAACCTTCCTTCCAGGGGAAGTATAGAAGTGATTCCCTTGCATGGGATCGGTAAGATCTAAAGGATGATCATTATAAATTATAAGGCAGTTATAACCTGTGTATGTCTTACATTAGCTACCATTCTCCCATATGTTCCTCTCCTATCAGCATTACCTCGTTATCTCAGTTACCTTTTCAGTTTCTGTAATTTCTCCTCATTCTGGTCACTCTGCTCAGTCAAGATTTGTCTTGGCTAAAACCCAAGAGTGGAATAAAAAGACCCCCTTATAAGGTGACATTTACATGAATATAGCCAATAGTATAACAACAAGAAATGAGAGTGGGAGGAGGGAGAAAGGCTACATCATAAAAATGGAATTAATGAAGGCATTTTAGGACCTAGCCAGATATGCTTTTCCCAATAATGTCAACAAAGACACCTAAAATTATGACTTAATGAATGAAAAAGCATTATATTATATATTATATATTACTTTATATCAGGAAATCTGCTAAATGCTAAGGATACAAATATAAAAATTTTAAAAAGCAAAGAACTTACATTCTAAGGAGATGATGACATATATATGTAGTAGTGGCTAAGAAAGGGTGTTTTGGTCTTTGAAGTCTTAGAAATATTGAACAGAGTTATAGGGAAATTGATTGACAACCTTTTTTGAAATTAAAGTACTAATTTGATGATATTCCCAGAGCAAGAGGCAGAGAACATAGGGACTGAGTCGTAGGAGATAGGGGAAAAGTATCTGATTGCATGAGAAGAAGATGGTTAGCTTGCAGCAGTGGACTTGCTACATACTTTAACCTTAACAATCAGGCAATTAGGTTCCGAGGCTGAGAGAACTAGAGTGCCAGGTCAGAGGCCAAGGGTAGAATACAGCAGTAGAATAGGAATATGACAAAAATGCACATGTGGTCTTTAGCTCACTAGATATGGTAAGTTCTTATCAATGAAGACAATGCAAGAGTTGGATTTCTAGGCCACAAGCCAAGAGGAGGTGTAGGGCAGTAGCATGGACTATATAGTAGGCCTGCAGTCCTCTAAATATAGTGAATTTTCACCAGTCAAGAGTTCAGGGCTCTAGGATTTGGAGAATGTCATATGGGTTTGTTTATGAAAGTGCAAGGGAAATTTACCTTTATGGAATCCAGACTTTGTGAACAATTCAAATTAGACAAATAAATAATAGAAACTGGGTAACAACTTACTTTAGTCTATCAAAATTTACCATTGACATGACCTGGTGGCTAGAATCATGAAGCTTGAAAATGAAGTGGCAGATAATAAATGCCCTTACCATAAATGCTGAATTCAAAATATTCTATAGAATTCAACTAATAAATTCTGCTTGAGGTAGAGAATCATAAAAAGCTCACGTGTTATCCATAATCCCCCCAGTGTAACACTCTACAAAAATCTAAGTGTTTTTTAATAGTTATTTCCATGCCAAATAGCCATAATCTCCAAGCTGTATATAATAAAAAGTTTTCAATATATAAAGGTGAAGAAGAGTTTCAGACTTGGGGGACTACTAGTGCAAAAGCATGGAGATTAGTGTTATGCCTTTATTGAAGAAGAACAAAAAAGTACAAGAAGGGAAGTAATGCTAGTAAGCTAGCAGTTCGAAAGATCAGAAAAAGCTTAGAATGTGTTTAAAATTGTAATGATTAATTTTACAATTATCAATAAATAATAATTGCCAAATACAAAGAACAAAGATTGTAAATTTCTGTATAGTCTGTTTTTAATAAAGTTTATATTAAACAAAGAAATAGCAAAGTGGCCTTATGTCTCTCTTGAACTGAACTTCATGTTTTCTGAATTTAAAATGTTTTTATCAGTATTGTTTCTTTCCTTCTTTTTCCTTCCTCCCTCCATCTTTATCCTTCCTTCCTTCCTTTTCTCTGTTAGAGTTCCCTAACTACCCTACTCCCAGTAGAAGTCCCTTATGATAAATAAATATAGTAGAACAAAACATATCACTACATCATTCTTTTTGTCCCAGGGTCATAACCTCAGCATTTATCCTCTATTCCTCATTTACTCTCATTCCAAATATCTGTCCAAATATTGCAGCTTCCTGCCATTTTTCATCTTTGCCACTGTGATCTCCTCACCAACCTGATTTCCATCTCTTGCTCTTGAGGTCTCAATAAAAGCTTATTACCCACATCTAGTTCATTTCTCAGCCAGTTGACCATGCCATCTTCCTGCTCAACCCCTTTTCTTCACTTACGTAGTAAACCTGCCTAATCATCTAGTCTAGTTGTATTCTAATTGGTTTTCCTGCCTCAAATTTCTTCTCCTCTCCAAACTATCACATAGCTTCTGAAGTGATTTGCCCCAATTTGCAAATCTGACGATGTCAACCCCCTATTCAGTAAGTTCTGATGGTATCCTATCACTTCTAGCATTAAATAGAAACTTTTTTTTTGCCCAGACCCTTAGCTAACTATTCTCCAGTGATCTTTTGCCAGGCAGCCATATGCCTCATCTTAGCCCAGCTCCCTTCTAGCACTAAATAATATGGCTTCCTGAGGACCTCAAACCAAACCCTCTATGTCTTATGCTTATCAAAGTAAAATCAGAGTTGACAGAAGTCTTAATCTTAGCAATTTTTAAACTTTGACTCTGTGGGTTTTTTAAAAAACTTTTGAAGTGTGTTCTTTACATAAGCCCTGGGAAATAATTAGTACAAATGTTGTTATCTTTATTTTTCATATAAGGAAACTGAGTAGAGGACTTAAATGCCTTGTAGTCATATAACTATTAAGTATCAGATCCATGATTTCAAGCCAAGTCTTCTGATTCCATAGCTAGTAACTGACATAGGTATGAATGAGCTAATGAATAAAATCATTAATACAAAAATATCATAAGTTTTTATTTTGTACCCAGCATAGTGCTCAATGCTAGGGATACACATATAAAAGAGAGAGTCCATTATATCATGGAATTTATATTCTAGTAGAAGAGGGCAGAACATACAAGGAAGTGGTGGCTAGATATAGGAGAAGTTGCAGGGATGGTGAGTATAACCATAGGACCATTGAATGATATCATCCCAAAGGCAATGGTAGTATTTATTGACATGATTACTATTCCTAGAGCAAGAGGTGGAAAACAAGTGAAGAAGGGATGATCAGCTGGCTGAGAGATGAACTGGATGTAGGTAGTTAGCTTTTAGCAAGGCTCTAGGGCAAAAGATGGAAATCAGGTTGGAGAGGAGCAGGACAGAGCAGCTGCAAAGCTGAAAAATGGCAGGAAGATTAAACTGGCAACTAAAGTATTTTGGTGAAAACACTTTAAAATTGTTTGCAGCTTCTTAGCAACCAAAATGTTTTGGCAAGGAGGGCTTTTTGAAGATGATTGGTGAAATTGTTTTTAAAAGATTCCAAAAGCACTTAGTTTTCTGAAAAGCCTTAAACAACTTGTTCTCTGCAACCCTAAAACTTACTGTTATAGATACCGTTTTAGAAGTGTGTGAAGAGTAAAGATGATTCTGATGAAAGTGATATACTTGGTCTTTTAAAAGAATACCAACACAAACATGTTGAGTGTAATAATGTAGTATTTTAAAACACCTGTCAGTATTATATTTCACATTGCATTAAAATGCTTTAAACTTTTAACTTTTAGTGATTTTGCTAAGGAAGCTTTAGATAGCCTGGTTAGAAGACATGTTTTATTTAAAGATTACACCTAAATATAAAAAAGTTATTTTTCAGATCTTAGTGTTTGATTTTCTGAAACTGAGGTGACTTTGCTCTCAGTTGTTCTCATATCTGGAAATATTTTTAGGAAAACTATTATTTCACATACTTTTTTAACTTGTTAACACTAAATTAATAATCTCTTCATGATTCATGGAAATAATTAACAAGAATATCCTCAATAAATTAGAACTACAAATAATTTTGATGTCTCATATAAACTAATGAATTCCATATTTTCTCATGCCAAATATTTAATAGACCTATTAGAGTATAACAAAATGACCCTCTATCTTCTATTGTACTTGTTTTCAAGTAGAAAGCACCGAAAAATCCTCTGAAGGGAAGAATGGAATATCAAAGGATGTAAATCATCAGCCAATTATATAATTGAATCCTAAATAATAGAGTTGCCTGTCCCCTTGACCCATATTTTGAAAATGCCCAGTTGTACTTCACCTAAATTTAGATTGTACTTTTTTGAGCTTTATATTTCACAAATTTTTTTACAAAGAACTGACTTTTTTGAGATCCTTTATAAGCTAAGTTATAAGTATCTTATCAATCAAGTAAATATTATTGCCTTTGAACTACATGAATTGAAAAAAAGGATAAGAACAGATTCCACCAAATTCCTTCTATGACACAACCATAGTTGACTTGAAACCTAAATCAGGGAGAGTTAAAACAGAAAAAGAAAAGTATAGACTAATTTCCTTTAGTGAGTATTGTATGAATTAAGTATGTAGGGGACCCCAAATCTCAGAAGACTCACCTAATGGGGTGTCACAGAGTTACATGTTTTAATTTGCCAGCATGGCAGGTGAGATTCCTGACCAGCAGAAATCATGTAGGGACTAAAGGGAAACCCTGGCCAATTAGAAAATCTTGGAATTTGGGCTCTCTTCTTTGACTCCAGTCCCCTTCCTGAACTCAAGCCTGATCTTTGGCTGGCCTTAATTTATCTGGCCTGACTGTGTGCTTAGCTGGGCCCCTTTGTAAAATGGACCATGGTCAGTTGGAATCTAAGACCTGATGAAGCAGAAAACGGAGACTTAGAGTAGTTAGACCGGTAAATACCTTCTTTGTTCTCTATTTCTTTCTCTTTACTAATAAGTACTCATAAACTTATTATAAAGTTTCAAAGATTAATTTTTATTTATTACAATATTGATGCAAAAAATAAATATTAGCAAGAGCCCTACAGCAACATATCACAAAGATTACACACTATAACCAGGAATGTAGAGCTGGTTCAATATTAGAAAGATTATAAATGTAATTTACCATATTAATAACAAAATCATGATTGTCAGCACATTCAGACCAAAAAAAAAAACTTTTGACAAAATACAATACCCATTCTTGTTAAAAACATTAGAAAAGAATAGATTTTGCTTTCCTTTCTTTGTAAATAATATCTATATAAAACCAAGAGCCAGCATTATTCATAACTGCAATAAGTCAGAGGACTTTCCAGTAAGATCAAAGTAAGACAAGTGTGTCAATTATCACCTTTACTATTTATTCTAGTGCTTTAAATCCTAGTAATAAGGCAGGAAAAATAAATGGAAAAAATAAGTATAGGGGAAAGAGGAAATAAAATGTATACTTTTTTTTTTACAAATGATATGAATTACTTAGAGAACCCTAGAAAGTCAACTAAAAAACTAATAGAGGGGGCAGCTGGGTAGCTCAGTGGACTGAGAGCCAGGCCTAGAGACGGGAGGTCCTAGATTCAAGTTTGGCCTCAGACACTTCCCAGCTGTGTGACCCTGGGCAAGTCATTTGACCCCCATTGCCTACCTTTACCACGCTTCTGCATTGGAGCCAATACACAGTATTGACTCCAAGTCGGAAGGTAAAGGTTTAAAAAAAACAAACAAAAATCTTATAGAAACTATTAGCATCTTTAGAAAAGTTGCAATACATAAAATAAATACACACAAATCATCACCATTTCTTTGTTACCAAATAAAATCCAACAAGAAAAGATAGAAAGAAAAATTCCAAATAACAACAGATGATATAAAATACATGGGGGTCTGCCTGCCAAGAAACACACAAGTACTATTGAACACAATTATAAGTTATTCTTTACACAGTAAAGACATCTAAATAATTTGAGAAATTAATTGCTAATGGATAGGCTGAGCCAACATAATACAAATGACAGTACTACCTAAATTAATTTATTTCTTCATTGTACTTTGTGGAACTAGAAAAAGTAACAATAAAGTTCATCTAGAGGAGCAAAAGGCCAGAACTATCAAGAGAATTAATGAAGAAGTCAGACAGAGATCTAGGAGTAAAAGATCTCTAACTATTCTATAAAGTTGTCATCATCAGAACATTTTGGTACTAGGTAAGAAATAGATTGATCCAAGGAATACATTACATATGCAATATACAGAAGCAAATGAGTATAGTAGCTTTGTGTTTGATAAAGCCAATTATCAAAACTAATTGCATAAGAGTTTATTATTTGACAAAGAAAGCAGGCTAATAGAAACTAGGTATAGACTAGCAACGCACACTGCATATATCAAGTGAAGTTCCAAATAAATACTTATTTTAGACATAATGACTAACATCATAAACAAATTAGAGAACATGGAAGAAAGTATTTGTCATGTGTATGAGAGGGGTTGAGTTCATGACTAAACGAAAGAGAGATGTTCACAGGAGGGAAAATGGACAGTTTTGATTACATAAAATTAAAAAGATTTTACACAAACAATACCAATACAGTCAAAGTTGGAAAAGCAAAAAATTGGGAAAATTTTATCAAAATATTAACAATTCTTTCCAAATAATACTAACTGCAGAACAAGTGCTATTCCTAAGCAAATTAGATGTGGTCTTTTCTTTAATAAATATTTTGAACAACTGAATCCAATTGATTTTGAAGTTTATTTTCTTTCATATTTCCTGATAAATAACTAGGTAGAATCTATGATTTTGGGACCAAATTAAGAAAGTGGTCCACACCTCTCCATCGCCACTTATCTTCGGTTTTTCTTTCCACAGTTTCAGTTACTGTGATCATTCCAGGGGAAGGAGGAAAGCAGGAAGGGAGCTGCTGCCAAAAGAGGGAGGAGGTCAGCATACATACACTTGTGGCAGCAGTCCACCCAAGGTGGCAATCCCTCCTTGCACCAGTTCTTTCACTTGGAGGGATTTTTTAGTGATGGGGTGGGAGGCCTCTGAGTGATCAGGAGTGTGCAAAGTACTAAACTGTTAACTGGTATTAAAAGTTAAACCAAGAACTCTCTGTGCTTTCAGGCCTCCACTGGGGAGAAGGGTCTTAGAATGTATCCTCATGAATAGGGAGGACTACTATATAATACTTTATAGTAACATGCAATTTACTTTATTATTACTGTTTGTAATGTTGTTATGTCTTAACTGTGTTTAATTTATCAATTAAACTTTATTATATATACATATGTATGTACAAGAAAGATATTCACTTATATCTGTGGTTTCAGCCATCAGTAATAATCTTGAAACTTTTGGGGGCTCCTTCTATATTGCTCATATGGTGATCTAATATGGTATTATAACAACAAATTTGCTGTTAGCAAACTTTTGGGGAATTTAGTACATATAAACAAAATGGCGTTTCTCTATAGTATTATATAACTGCATACTTTTTCTTTGTTTGATCGAATGCAGTTTAATCATATTTTCAGTTGGAAGGTAATTAAGTCTTCAAGATCTATTCAAACCAATTGTGTTTGCTTGGTTTACTTGGTTACTAGTCATGTAGAGTCACTGGGGTGCTGATAATTGTTTAACTACCGGCTCTCCAGTAAAAAGTATGAATGACACATTTTAATGTTTATTCTATATTACAGCATTTCCCCCATCACTTTCTTGAGTCTAGACAGTCAACAGAACAATAAATAACTCCAGAATTGTAGCATTTGCCATTTCTAAGGTGTAAATGCTCACATTGAAAATTTAACAGTCATCTCTTATTAGCCAGTATGAACTGGTTCCAGCACCCCTTTGGAGCTGACCCATTATTTTTCAGATGTAGAACCAAATTCCTTGCTTCTAATTTGAAACTAAAATGAAACTGGAGCACTTTATTTAATCAAGTATGCTAACAATGACATTGAATTCTTTTGGAGCACTTGACTGTTAAGTGAGTCTTTATGAACAATTTATTTGTGCAATAATTACAGCATTTTATAGGATATTCATCCTTTTGGTTTTTTTCCCCTGGGTAAATCATTTGATGCCAGCTTTAGATTTTAAAAGCTCTCTAAGCAGACAAACAATGGCATTCCAGTCACTTAATAATACATTATTCAGAATTGTCAGAAAGGCAAAAGGCATTATTTAGAGCTCATTCAACAGGTAGATAACAAGAAATTAATGAAGCATCTTAATTGCATTTTTAAAATAAGAGAGTTAGTGTTTCCATTATAATGTTCTTAAGTTTTCATATTAATAAAGGTCAATTTACAATGTTTCATGTTCACCGTTTTAGGTGAGAAATTAGATGCAAAGGGACTGTGCTAGTCTTTATACTTTGTTATAATTTTAGACAAGGCAGTACTGCATTATGGAAAATCTCCAATGTCTCTACAGCAAATTATTCACATATGCATGATAAACAAGGCCAAAGTTATAGTACAAAGTATAAATCTAACTGTGATACTAAAAATTTAGATAAATATTCATTAAAATTTTTTTGCACACTGATAATAGTGGACTGACTTTTCATCTATAAGAGTCTATTGACATATGTTATACAAAGATGTGTTTGTATATCAGAGAAAGAAAAATGAATTTTTGAAGTAGAGTGAGCATCTTTTATTCTATGGCATTCCTCATCATGACCTTTACTCAACAGAAATATCTTAGGGTAATTGGAATCTCACATTGGATGTATGGTTAAGAATTGTTCAATCCTGTGCAAGGACTGTCCCTATGGGTAGCACCTTTAGGCAAACATTTTCTTCCATAATTTTCTAGGATAAATGTAACATGATATTAGAGACAGTATTTATAATTTTGTAGAAGAAAAACTAACTTATAAGGTATGTGTATAAGTTTACTAGAAAAAAAAGATTTGTATCATTTTGAACTTAATTTTGCTATGCAATATGTTTTTCCAGTGAATGTAATTAATGAAGAAAAAGTCTACATTTTGAGATTGTGCTATCTCTTTACACACATCTGAGTGAAAAAATGTAAGAAGTAATGGATGTTTTAAAGGTGTACAATTTTAGAGATAAAAGAATTCTTAATTTCCTGACAATTATTTTTTCAGCATAACTAAAGAAAAATTTGTTGTACTATCATCAAATACTATTACACATTTTCTCTGTTATATACATTTTACTATATTTTTGGTTAAAAAGTTAAATCCTCATTGAAATTCCTTTTCAAAGACTGAACTGAGAACTTAAAGAAAGTAGTAGTAAGATTTTGCCATGTCTCAAATCATTGAAAATATATAGGAATGATCTTTCACTCATCTGATGCTTTAAAATAGTCTCAAATACCTTTCAAAGAGAAATATGATCAAATTGATCTTTTTTTGCTAAAAATGAACAGAATCTATTTTTTATGTGCTTTTCAGAATGGGTAGATCAATTTATAGTTCTATCAGAAGGGCCTTTTCCTCCTCTAGCCCTTCTAACAATTGTCAGTTTACTTTTTTGACATATTTACCAATTTTATGAGTGTGAAATAGCAATTCAGTTGTTTTGATTTGCTTTTCACTAAATATTTTTGATTTGCAACACTTTTTCATATGGATATTAATAGCTTGTGTTTCTTTCCTTAAGAACTGCCTATTCATATTCTTTGACCATTTATCTTGGGAAAAGAGTTTTTATTCTACATGTATTCCAACCAGTTCCTTATACAGTATAGTTTGGTATAAACATAACTTATATAAGCACTGGGAAACTCAAAAATTCATGCAACTTGTTTAATGTGATATTTGCTTCATGGTGATAGTTTCTAATCGAATCTGCAATATTTCCAAGCTATGCCTATATATTTTGGATCTGTATGAAATATAAGTAAGGTAATGGGGTCACCAGGGATATTACAATAAACTAAGTGGTTTGTGGGAACACACTCTAGGATTTATGAGAGACTGGATCAGGGTGAAGAGACCAGAGTTTTACTGGATCTCCACAGGAATGGCAGTTGATCTTAACTGTCACCCAGCTTCCACTAGACCAGAGTATAGTAACAGGCTAACAAGGTAAAAGGGACTTAACAGCTTTAATTATGTTAGACTAAAAGGTGGGAAAGGATTTCTATACTTAAATCTAAGGGATAAAACCACAGGGCAATGGGAGGACTTATTCTACTCTTATCTAAGTGATCTAAACTAACAGGACCCAAGGAGCTATAAATGGAGTCTCTGGGTTTCTGCCTCAAACCTGGAACCTGCCAGACTTGAGCACAGCTAGGGCTTTTGTGGCTTTGGGATTCTCACTGCAATCCACTGATGATCTCTGGATGCCAGGAGTCAAGATGATCTCAGGTACCAAGTAGAGAGGGCTCTGTTTGAAGCACTGTCCTCCAGTTTCCAAACTTCTCCTCCTCTCTTGGCTCTGTAGATTTGTCCTTTTCTTAGATGCCACACCATACAGGATCCCAGGGGAAATCAGGAAGCAGGGTGTCCTTTGCTCTGAGGTCTCCCAGGCTGGCAACAGTTTTGCCCACCACTAATGGAGTCCACACTCAGGGGCACAGACAGACTTCCTCCTCCTTCATTCCATCCTGGAATTCCCTGCTCCAGCTCCTTCCTGCTAGGTACTTCCTAATCAATATATAATCAATACCTAATAACCAGCTAATCTAATCTTACTCATAACAGTTCCCCCCTTTGCACAAAGCCAAAATTACCAAAATTTTGGTATTTGTGCACTACAAACTAAACTAAAATTCTAACACAAAATAACAAACAACCTACACTAACTCTATCCTATCTAACACTATCCTACTCTACCCTACACTAGGGATTTCAACAAGGAAAGGTAAAAAGATAAATACATTGAATAGTTACATAGTTCAAAGCATAAAACAACAAGTAACATGCAAAAATTTCCAACAAAATCAATAGCAAATATGAAATATCAACACAAAAGTCAAAACAAACATCAAACATAACTCCTATTCTAATACAGAAATATCCTACCAACTAATAAATGCAAACCATTTTGGAAAATACATTTTAACACAACAGTGCATAAGTCTTTACATCAAAATTATAACAAAACAGTAAACTCTCTTATGCAAATTATATTTGAATGTTTGCAACTCAATTATATCAAAGTATTCACAGAATTTACATTTATACACATACATACATATGACACTTACATACAATATATATGTACGATATACATATATACATGTATGTACACGTAATATATACACATCAAATATACATATGTACAACCTTTACATATATACAATACTTACACTATAATACAATTTACAATATACACATACTATTTACATAACTATTTACATTATTTGTGATATGTGATCTGTAGTATGTTATTTGTTCTTCATGTAATGCAACTTTGTTATGTCTGTTGTATCTGCACTGTAATGTACATTAGTACCTTATCTTATCTTCTAACCTAATCTAATACCTTATCTATTTCACTAAACTATTCTAAACTAACCCTAAGATATTAGTGTATTAGTCTAGCTACATCTATCTAAATAACTAGCTAATCTTTGTTAGTAACTATCTCTTGTTAGTATTTACTTATCCTATAGCTAATTCTAATTTTGTTAGTATTATACATTGTCTCATTCCATAAGGAACACAATGTATCCTAACATGTTTGTGTCTTATGTATCTGATTTGTTATGTTGTTTCTTTGCTATATTGTGTTGCAACATGTTACTGATGGATGCATGATACCTACCAAAACTCCAGATCTCCTGTAGATTTCCTTTTTCCTTATGACGTTCTATTCCCCTAGGAAATCCTCTCCTCTTTCCTCCGGTTTTCCTCTTCTCCTTTTCTCCATTGAAGGTCTTGATAGTTTTATGTGCAATGTTGGATGCATATGAGTATGTAGTGATACTATATACATTACCCAAAATACTTCCAAACCATTTAATCCAAATTGTCCATGATTAATCCTCTTCTTTAAGAAAATTCTCGAAAATGAAGTTTTATCAGTTCAGTTCATAAGTTCATCAGTCTTAATACAAAGTCTATAAATCCTGAATCCTGAATCTGCTTCATCCGAATGTCCTCTTCCGCTGGAATGGTCCTCTCCTTACTGAACTTTCTGACTGCAGACTCTAATTGACTGAAGATCTCAAATTACACAATCTCCTCTTCTTCTTCTTCATCATTATTAACAATCTCTACATTTTCATTATCTACTCCATGTGCTAATTTAATGTGAGAACAATGATAACACGAATCTCTACCTAAAACTTTTTTTTAGAAGATGGTG
>NC_058133.1:115456980-115469194 GCF_016433145.1 Gracilinanus agilis
CTCCTTCTCCTCCTCCTTCCTCCTCCTCCTCCTTCCTCCTCCTCCTCCTTCCTCCTCCTCCTTCTCCTCCTCCTCCTCCTCCTTCCTCCTCCTCCTTCTTCCTCCTCTTCCTTCCTCCTCCTCCTTCCTTCTCCTACTCCTTCATCTCTGCATTTTCATTATCTACTCCATGTGCTAATTTAATGTGAGAACAATGATACCACGAATCTCTACCTAAAACTTTTACAGAAGATGGTGAAACCAATACAATTGTATAAGGACCTACCCAATTTTGTTCTGTTGCCGATGTTTTGGCAAATTTTTTCACATAGACCGTATCACCTGGTTGAAAATTATGAAGAGAATAATCCATTGGACCAGATTGAATTAATACTCCCATATCTTGTAATTCTCTTAGCCTCTGCTGTAAAGCACTTAAATATGAAGCAATTTGGCAATCACCTCCTAAGAGTGATGCATAAAGAGCCTTACAAGTTTTTGCCTGCAGTGGAGCATGTCCAAAGAGTATCTCATACGATGATATATGTAGATCCGCTCTTGGTCTCGTACGTAGGTAAAACAAAGCTATGGGAAGAATCTCTGGCCATTTAAGATGAGTTTCAGCACAGAGTTTCCCAAACATAGAAGGCATGGGTTGAGGTGGACATGATTGGGGATGTAGACTAGAAACTAAGACTCCAATGCAACTATCAACAATTTGGAAATAGGTTTTGATCAATGACACATATTAAAACCAGTGGAAATGTGCATTGGCCATGGGTGGGGGGAGTGTAGGGGGTGAAGGGGAAAGCAGGAGCATGAATCATGTAACCGTGTTAAAAATGAATATTAATAAATGGTTTTAAAAAAAGCCTCCAGCCACAGTGAAAGTCAGAAGGCAAAAGTCTCATCAGTTGAAACTTCACCTCTATTTTTAGCTTCAAGTTCTAATTGACTTTCTGAAGATTCTAAGACTTCTAACTGACTTTTTGTGACCGTTAGAAATTACAGAAGCAAAAAGTTTCTGTTAGCCACCTTGAATTACAATATATACATGCATACATACATACACACACACATATATATATATATATATATATATACACAAACACACACATAAATACCTGTGTATGTGTGTATAAACTTGTTTTTCCATTGTCTTCATAGTTGAAAGAGAGGTGCTAAAATGGCACCCAATTCCCAGATTTTTAATGAAGATCAAATGAAATATGTGTAGCATTTGCAATCCTTAAAGTTTTATATAAATGCTAACTATTATCAATTTTGGTGATTATTAGTTGTTTCAATTCATATTTTAGTTGATGCTAGAGTTCTTTTATACACCTACTTATCATCTATAGGAAGTGACAATTTTGTTTCTTCTTTGCCTATGTTTATTCCCTCAGTTCCTTTTCCTGGTTTTCATACGATAGTTAGCCTCTCTAGAACTGTATCAAATAAAGGTATTAGTTAAAGACATTCTTGCTTCACTATTATTACTGGGAAAGCCTCTACTTTATTACTATTACGCATAGTACTGGCTTTTGGTTTTGGACGTATGTCATTTATCATTGTTACTTTTTCCCTATGTTTTCTAGTGTTTTTAATAGAAATTGATGATACATTTTGTCAAAAGCTTTTTTACAGTTATTGATATAATTATATTAAATTTTGTTTATTATTGTTTTTAATATGTTAAGTTATGTTTATAATTTCCTGATATCAAACAACCCTATATTCCTGGGATGAATATAATTTGGTCATTTTTTTTAAAATTTTAAACCCTTAACTTCTGTGTATTGACTTATAGGTGGAAGATTGGTAAGGGTAGGTAGGCAATGGGGGTCAAGTGACTTGCTCAGGATCACACAGCTGGGAAGTGTCTGAGGCCAGATTTGAACCTAGGACCTCCTGTCTCTAGGCCTGGCTCTCAATCCACTGAGCTACCCAGCTGCCCCCTTTGGTCATTTTTTTATATGTTGCTTTGACCTTTTTGATAAATTTAAAAAAAAATTCATTAATGTCATTGGAGATATATATATATATATATCTTTAGTTTCCTTTCTTTATTTTGACTCTACAGTTTAGATATCAAGACCATATTTTCATCATAGAAGGAATTTGGATGGATCCTATCCTTTGCTATTTTTGCAAACAGTTTGTGTAATATTGAAATAAATTGTTCTTTGAATATTCAGTATAATTCACTTGTGACTCTATCTGGTACTGGGATTTCTTCAAGAGTTCATTTATGGCTTATACAGTCTCTTTCTGACACTGAATTGTTGAATTTCTTTATTCTGGTTCTATTAATCTGAGCATTTTATGTTTTTGTAAATATTAAGCTATTTCATTTAAGATGTTGATTTTATTGATATAGAAATGGGCAAAATAATTTCTAATAATATCCTTTAGTCTTCATTTCTGGTGAATTATTCTTTTTCATTTTTGATATTGTTATGGTTCTTGGAAATGTTGACCGTAACCTTTGATTCTATTCATCAATGCTTCTTGCTTTTCAATTTGATTTGTCATCAGTAGATTTTGTTCAGACAAGCAGCATCTCCATGTTGATTATTAACCTTTAATTCTCCCAGAAGGATTGTAATATTTTTCCTTAATTTCTCTACTATCTTTCTCAGACTGTGAGATTCAGAAAAATATTTATTTCCCAGGAAATGCTGAATCAAAGAGGTTTTCCTTTTAGAAATAGAGAATTGATAGCCCATACTTTAATGATATCAACCCTCATCTAGAAATGATGTTCCCTTATGGGCATTACAGTTTAAGAAGAATGTTGATTATCACAAGATCAGTAATCACAAGATGTTTACAAGAACTATGTTCAATTATTTGAAGGGCTTTCATGTGTAGGACAGAACCTGTAAACTAGTAGTGAAGGGAATGCTGTGAATATAGTTTATCCAGATTTTAGCTCAGATTTTTAGTGATGTTATACTTGTAGAGAAGATGGAGCAAGATGATTAGGCAATAAGACAATAGGTGAATTCAAAACTGCTATAATTGTCTGACTCAAAGGATAAGTGTAATAGTTCAGTGTCTACATGGCTGGAAGACTCTGGTCGAGCTTTCCAGGAATCTGTTCTGAGTCTTATAACTTATATTTTTATCTGTTATACATTAAGGGTATATGTAATATGCCCAGCAAATTTGCAGAATCTAAAATCTTCTACTTGGGGACAAAAATCAACTGAGCAAATATAAATATAAAAGGGTAGGCATGTACAAGTAGCAATTATGAAAAAGATCTAGAGGTTTAGTAGAATACAAGCACAATGTAAATTAATAATGCAGTGGCACTTGAGCTGTGTTAGAGGAGGCAAAGACAGCTTCCAGAAGTAGGCAAGCTATTATCCTACTATGTCCTTCCTTCTTCAAAACTAACCTGGAGTATTATGCTCAGTCTGTGCACCACAGTTTTAGAAGGACTTAAATAGATAATCTGGAAATATTTGGAGGAGAATACCTAGGATGGTGGAAGACCTTGAGCCCATGTCACATGAGGAACTGTTGATGTTTATCATAAGGAAGAGAAATCTCAAGAGCGGCATGAAGATAGTGTGTTCAAGTATTTAAAGGGCTGTTTAAAAAAAAATTAAAGGGCTATTATGTTTCAGAGAGATTTTGGTCCCAAAGAGTAGAACTAGGAGCAGTGGGTGGAAGATGCAAAAAAGGGGCAAAATTAGGTTTCATTTTGGAGAAAAATCCTAAGAACTGAAGCTATCCAAAAGTAGAATGGACTTCCTTGAGTGATGGTGGACTCTGTCTCTTTGAAGGTTGTCAGACACAGAGGATGAATGACTACATACTTATCAGGTCTACCTTAGTAAGTATTCCTTTTGCATACAGTTTGAACTAGGTAACCACTGAGGTCCCTTCCAGATCTCAAGTTTTATGGTTCTATTACAATGATGTCTGAAAAACATTTAGAAAAAGAATTAGTGATTACAAAAAACTGAGAAGCTTCATCAGCAGTAGCTATTGCCAGACATGCCATTTTCTTTCTAGGTAGGGTTACTATAAAGGTAGCTTATGTGGAATTAGTAAAGAATTTGAGAAAGTTTCTCCTGCTTTTCATGCACAAAATATGAAATATGGGCTAGGCAATTTAGTTAACTAACTTAACTAACTTAAATGTTAACTAACATTTAGGTTAGTGTGGGACTGGTTAAGTGGCTTGACCTGAGTAGTAATCATTAATGATTCTATGTCTGTTTGGTATTAAGTTTTCAGTAGAGTAGCTCATGGATCTATACTGAGTACTGTGATCTTTAATGGTTTTATTAATGTCTTGGATAAATGAGTAGATGGCATGCTTTTTAAACTCATAGATTATATAACAGTGGGAGGAACAACTAGCATGCTGGATCAGAATTTTGATTAAAAAAGATTTTGACAGGCTCAAATGTTGGGTTACATCTAATAAGATGAAATTTATGAGCTTAAAAATCAACTTCATTAATACACTATAGGAGAGATATACTGGTGTTTAAAAGGCCCTAGACTAGAGTTTTAGTGTTATGTAGGCTTTCTCAGTCAACAGTATTGTTAGGCTCCCAAGAAAAATAAGTTTTCAACTTCATTGAGAGGCAATATTGTCTGGTTCTATGGAAGTGATCTTATTCTTCCTTCTTCCTGATCAGAACACATTTATAGTATTGTATTCAGTTTAGGTTCTACATTGAGAGCCCCCAAATTTCTATTATTTTTCAATTAGAGAAGTAAATTTCTATTCAGTTGTTATTGAAAAATCTCCTTCCCTCTCAACAAGTGAAAATTTAAACCTACAACTTTATAACTTGCCACTCACAAAACTTGCAGAAGAATTTTTTTTAATTTCTAAGATAACTCTTAACACAGAACATTTTTAACGCATTTAAAGAAAGTTTTTTTAATAAAAAATTTGAAAAGTTAAATGGTTTCATAAAAGCATCCTTCATAATTGTCCAAAGGCGATGCCTATCTTTTCAACCAAAAGCTCTACATTTACATAGTGTGAAAGAAAAAAATGATACTTTATATGGGCACAATTCTGCCACAGACAAATGTACTCAAAGTCTAAAAATTTCAGCATAGAGATATATATCCAGAAAGGGTAGAATTTCCCCATATTACTGACACAAATTGTTCCCTTTTGCAATTTATAGTATTCTCACCCCAAAATCCAAAAATTTCATAATAAACTAAAACATTTTTATGGAACAAAGATGAATATTCATTAAATAGTTTTGATTCTTCAAACAGAACAATAGTCACTTATAGCACAGCCAGGCGACTCATTTTCTTAAAATCATTCAATCCCTTTTTAATTACTTTCTTTTTCATCTGGTCAGAAGTGAGTTGAAGAGATGAATTAATCAAAGACTTCTTCCTTTTCTTAGTCTGATCATTACCCTAATCACTTTTGAGAGGAATCTTTCCTGGATTCTTGCTTTAGTAACTGTTTAGGTCTTCAACAAGAAAGGTGACAAAGATTAGAATGAAGTAAATTTTTCAGAGGCAGTTAAGTGGCACAGTGGATAGATTTCAGGGAGGAAGCCTTTCTCCATTCCTTAAAAACTCCTTTGCCTTCTTTTTTATTGATTATTCCTATATATTCCATATACAGCTTGTTCGTTTCCTTTTGTTTCCCCTATTAGATTTATGTGCTCTTCGAGGACAAGGACCGTCTTTTGCTCAGTATTTAGCACAGTGCCTGGCATATAGTATGTTCTTTTTAACTGACTGACTGGAAACAGAAAGACTGAAGTCCCAATTTGGCCTCAGACAGTTGCTAGCCATGTGACTCTGGGCAATTTCTGTCTATTTCAAATTCCTCAGCTATAAAATGGGCATCATAAAAATAGCTCTTATCTCTTAGAATTGTTGTGAGGCTCAAATAAGATAACATTTGTAAAGTACTTAGGAGAGTGCTTGGCATAGAGTAAGTAATAAATGCCTGTTTCCTTCCTTTATTCCTTTCAGTACATATTTAAAAATTGTTAATTAAAGGAATATTGATGAAATTTTTTATTCAGGTGAGGCCAAAGACTTCAAACTAAAGTGCTGAGCTGATGTTTTGTGATATGCAAGGACTAAGAGAGACTGGGGTGGGGGTAAGTACATATCCACAGTGTATATGTGCTTAATTTTAGTATCTAGAGTAAAACAAGTCAAAAAATGCCATTACAGATAAGTAAATAGCCTCAACCCTGCAGTCCTGCATTTTATTTAATATTATATTATTACTAAAAACTGGGCTTTTTCACTATTGTAATGTTTATGATTACTCTGAATTCAAAAGTGTATGTGAAACTGGATGAGAAGTAGGCCATCTAAATATATTTTTTTAAGTCCTTACCTTCTGTCTTAGAATCAATACTATGTATTGGTTCTTAGGCAATGGGGGTTAAGTGACTTGCCCAGGGACACATAGCTAGGAAGTGTCCAAGGTCAGATTTGAACGTAGGACCTCTCATCTCTAGGCCTGGCTCTTAATCCACTGAGCTACCCAACTGCCCCCACCTACTAAATATTTTAGCATTGTGGACCCCTTGTTCCTTCTTAACTGGGCACTGTTATTCTTTTCCTGGTATTATTCCTTTGATTTTTGTTTCCTACAAATTGAATACTATTTCACTCTTTTTCCTTCCTATGAATTCAAACCCCATTCTTCCTTCAGGGCCCAGAGAGCTGTGTTATCATGTAAAAAGCATGACTTTCAGGTCAGAAGATATAGATTGAGCTACAGTGCTATTATTAGTCACAAGCCTGTTTGCAGATCACTTCACTTTTTAGAGCCTTAGCAGAACAAATGTCTCCCTTCTCTTTTTTTTTATTTTATCTTTTTTAAACCCATAACTTCTGTGTATTGGCTCCTTGGTGGAAGAGTGGTAAGGGTGGGCAATGGGTCAAGTGACTTGCCCAGGGTCACATAGCTGGGAAGTGTCTGAGGCCAGATTTGAACTTAGGACCTCCCATCTCTAGGCCTGACTCAATCCACTGAGCTACCCAGCTGTCCCCTCTCCCTTCTCTTTTGCAGTGACTACAAATTGGCAGGAAGAGAGGCAGAGGGTGCTTAGCATGACTCAGTTTTTAGATTGTCCACAAACTTTATTTTAACTGTTAATACTCTAAATGTAAGATCTTTGTACAGTGAATATTCTATTCTAGTGGAGCCAAATTATATTAATCTTGATTTTTTTTGCTATAAACAAAATCACAAAAGGAAGTTATACTTAAATGGAAGGATGATTCCTAGTGATTCCTTTAAGGAAGCAAAAGAAAGGAGTCGGTAGAGTATTTTTTACTATGTGCTTCAAAACTAAGGTATTTTTTCACGAGCCAGTTGGTCATCACATATTGCAGTATGACTGCTAATTATTTGCCCCCCCCCCAAACATGAAAATAATTACAGCTTATCCTTCAACATTAGTTGCTAAGAATGAAGTGGTAGAGATAGTCTATGGAGAATTTGATTAAACCCTCTAAATCAAATCTACATATGTTCCAAACCCTCCAAATCAAATATACATATGATGACTTCAATGCAAAGATGGGAATTTGTGAGCATATGGAAAAATATATCTATATATGGGAAAGAATAGTTCTGGAGAAAGAGAGTCCAAAGACTTTTAAAATGCTGAAGCCTCATTCCACTATGTCATGAATAGTTTCTTAAAAAAAGAATTGGTAGACACTAGGAATGAATAATACCAGATATCATTGCAAAGGATGGAAGTGACTAGATTTTAATGAACAGCAAACCACTTATAATGGGTATAGGTGCCATCCCTACATCAACTGTCAATACATATTTGTTGGCAAAGATGAGAATTTATGATAAAATCAAGAAGAAAGAATAATAATGAGAAAGAGATATAGCCTACAATTGAGATTTAACTATGAATTATTTAAATAAGCTTATATTCATTTTGATCATATCTTAGTGAATGATATATTAGTATATACCTAGTTTCTGCCAAACTACTTTCCAGTTGTTCCAATAATTTTTTACCAAATAGTGATTTCTTTTCTCAATAGCCTGGATTTATATTTTTGTCAAATACAACTCTTTTACTACTGTTTGCTATATGTTTGAAATAGATGCTTTTATTAGTTCTGCTTTTCTACATTTAACTAAAATGTTTTTGTTTATTTATATATAGTCAGTTTTATAAAAGTACTACATATCACTGAGAAGGTATATTCCTTTCTATTCCTGTTCAGTTCTCTCTAGATCGATATCATATTTAATTTATCTAATAGTCTATTTATCTCTTTGAATATATTTATTTTTTGGTTAGACATATCTACTTTTTCTTTTCTTTTTTTTTAAACCCTTAACTTCTGTGTATTGGCTCCTAGGTGGAAGAGTGGTAAGGGTGGGAAATGGGGGTCAAGTGACTTGCCCAGGGTCACATAGCTGGGAAGTGTCTGAGGCCGGATTTGAACCTAGGACCTCCTGTCTCTAGGCCTGACTCTCAATCCACTGAGCTACCCAGCTGCACCCAGACATATCTATTTTTAAGAGGGGAAATTTGAAGTCCCCTTCTGTTGTTTTATTATCTAGTTACATCTCTAACTCTTAGCTTTTCCTTTAAAAATTCGGATGCTATAACATTTGGTGCATATAGGCTTAGTAAATCCATTCATTCTTTAAGAGTAGATTATTTAGTTTCTCAATTAACTTTTTATCCTTTATGTTCTATCTTAGAATTATTGCAAATATTGGTTCACAGGCAGAAAAGTAGTAAAAGCAAGACGTCAAGGTTAAGTGACTTGCCCAGAGTTACACAGCTAGAAGTGTCTGAAGTTAGATCTGTACTTGGGCCTTCCCATTTCCAGGCCTGCCACTCTATCCACTGCACCACCTAGCTGCTCCTGCAATTAACTTTTAATCTATGCTTCCAAAGCCATTTATTGAATATAATTTTTATACCATTATGAATGAGGTACATTTAATATTTATGCTTTTCTGCAGTTGGTTATGAACTATGCCCTAATGCATGGTCAGTTTTTGTGATGGTGCCATGTATGGCTGAGAGAAAAGTATGCTTCTTTATATTACCATTCTGTTTTCTCCAGGGGTCTATCATATCTAACTTCTGAAATTCTATTCATCTCTTTGACTTCTTTCTTACTTGTTTTATGATTAGTTTCATCCAGCTCTGAGAGTTATAAATTGAGGTCCCCTGCTAGTATAGTTTTACTGTTTCATTATATAATTTATTTAACTTTTCCTATAAAATTTGAATGCTATGCCATTCAGGGCATATATATTTAATCTTAATATTACTTCATTGTGTAGAGTATCTTTTAGCAAAATATGGCTTCCCCAATTATCTCTTTAGTTCAATCTGTTTTTGCTCTATCTGAAATCGTGATTGCTATCTCTGATTTTTTAACTTCCACTAAAGCATAATAGGTTATATTCCAGCTCCTTATTTTAACCATGTGTTTTTCTGTTTTAAGTGTATTTCTTGTAAACTACTTAACATTGGATTCTAGTTTCTAATCTATTCAGCTATCTACTTCTCTTTTATGGGTGAATACATTCTATTCACATTCACTGTTATAATTATTAGTTCTGTGCTATTTCTCCCTCCATGTTTTCTTTTGTTTATCCTTCTCTTTCTCTGTTTTTTACCCTGTCCATCCTCTAAACTCTGCCTTGGTACTTATCACTATCTCATTTTATCTGTCTCCCTCTTATCACCTCACCACCTTTTCTCTTAGCATCTTTCTGTCCTACTTCCTTTAACCCAGTTCAGGTGAGAGTGAGATTCCAGTATTGTCAGCCATCTCCCATCACATCTCCCTACAGTTCATTAACCTGCCTCTTTTATGTGAGTTAATTTTTCCTATTCTTTTCCTTACTAACCCCTTCTCCCAGTGCATCTCTCTCAGTTTTTCATTTTTTTAGAGTCCATCCTAATACAGCAAACATATGGTGGATGATGTAGACTCCTTCTAACTGTCCTAATTATGATAAAGTTCTTAGGAGTTACATGTATCATCTTCCCAAATAGGAATGTTAAAAATTTATTAAGTCCCATGTGATTTCTTTTTCATGTTTACCTTTTTTTTCATGTTTACCTTTTTATGCTTCTCTTGATTTTGTATGTTGAATTCTCTATTTATATCTGGTCTTTTTACTAGGAATGTTTGAAAGTCCTCTTATTAAGTATCCATTTTTTTTCCCATGAAGGAGTATATTCAGTGTTTCTAGACAGGTTATTCTTTTTTGTACAGGTACAGGTAAATGTAGAGGTATGAATCAGATTAAGGAACACTGAAGGAATATAGATTGATGGTTGATTAGGGAATTTTTGCATTACCTAACCTTCCCCAATATTCCTTTTCTGATCACACCCCTACCAGAGGAAACCAGTAGTGGGCAACTTGGGATTTTGACTTTACCTAAGTCTGAAGAAAGGTTTCCTCCTCAAAAAAAAAACAAAAAAAAAAACTTTGCTTTCTTTAGCCACTATTACTGTCTTCTCCAATTATCTGACTGCTAATTTGTAATCAACAGTGTTTATTTAGGATAGGCTAAAAAGGGTGAAATAAGGGAAGAGGTAAAACAGGAGTTCCCTATCTAAAGACTGGGAGAGATTTGGCCAACAGCTAAAAGGATCAGCCTGGAAGTTGTCTCAATCTTCTTGACTTTCTAATGCTGACTAATCTAATCTATTACTAATGAGAACAGAATGATTTTAGATGTGGTAGATACAGAGGAAGATGTTTCTTTCTTCCCTGCTGACACAGCCTGCCCTCCAGGATAAAATCCTCTTAGGCAGCTGAATGTCCTGTCAGCCCTCAAGTCTCCAGATACTGATAAACAAGGTCATTTCACAGTCAATGGGCGATAGCAAAGGTTGGGAAATCCTCTAGAAATGCTATGAATTCAATCTTTAGGTCAGATTCAGAGCTCTCAGTCCAAGGTTCAAAACTGAACTTCCCATAACTCCTTCTCCTAGAAACCTTTGCTTCTTTCAACCTTCTAACTACCATTGCTGTCATTTTTGCTTCCTCAGCATTCCATCTTCACTCTATGTCAAAATCCTGTCCTTCAATCTTCTATGAATCTATCTCTATTTGTGGCTACATGGTATTTGAATTATTTCTTTCTTGCTGCTTGTAATATTTTCTATTTGACCAAGGCGTTCTGGAATTTGATTATAATATTCCTAAAAATTTAATTTTATTATCTCTTTCAGGAGGTAATTGATGGATTCTTTCAATTTCTATTTTGCCTTCTCGTTCTAAGATATAAAAGCAGTTAATTTCTTAGAATATGATGTTTAGGCTCTTTTTTTATCATGGCTTTCAGATAGTCTATAATTCTAATATTATCTCTCCTTGATCTACTTTCATGTCAGTTTTTTATGAGATATTTTACATTTTCTTCTGTTTTTTGATCATTTTTTGTTCCTTATGTCTCATGAAATCATTAACTTCCATTTAACCAATTCTAATTTTTAAGGAATTATTCTCTTCAGTTTAATTTTGTAACTTTTTTCCATTTGGCTAATTCTGCTTTTTAAGGAGTTATTTTCTTAAATATGTTTTATACCTCTTTTACCACACTGTTAACTCTCATCATAATCTTTTGCGTTGTTCTCATTTCTTTTCCCAATTTTTTTGTCCAATGTGTATTTGACATTTTAAATCATTTTTTGCTCTTGGTAAAAACATCTCTTTCTTTAACACTTCTAGGGGTATCATTGGGCCCATATTCAGCCTGCATTTTATTTTGAGGCTTTACTTGCAGGTGTTTGTGTGTTGTTATTTTCTCTGAACTTGTGTCTTGAACTCCCCTCTCACCATAGTAGCTTTTTATGGTCACATTCTTTTTTTGTTGTTTATTTTTCCAGCCTGTTTCTCAACTTTTGAACTCCATGTTAGAGGTGATCTCTGGTCATCTGCTCACACACTTCCCCCCTGCCCCCAAGTAGCGGTCACTGTTCATTTCTTTCTTGCCCTGCTATTTTTTTTAACATTTATTAATATTCATTTTTAACATGGGTACATGATTCATGTTCCACCTTTCCCCTTCAACCCCCACCCCCGCACCCCCCCCCTTGGCCGATGCACATTTCCACTAGTTTTGTCATGTGTCCTTGATCAAGACCAATTTCCAAATTGTTGGTAGTTGCATTGGTGTGGTAGTTTCGAGTCTACACCCTCAATCATGTCCACCCCGACCCATGCGTTCATGCAGTTGTTTTTC
>NC_058133.1:115473997-115600650 GCF_016433145.1 Gracilinanus agilis
GATCGAATGCCGCAGGTGTTCTATGAATCCTTTCAATGTCTATATTGCCCTCTTGTTGTAGGACTTCAGGGCAATTTTGCTGAATTATTTCTGTTAGTATAGAGTCCAGGTTTTTATTAATTTCTGGTTTTTCTGGAAGACCAATTATTCTCAAATTGTCTCTTCTAGACCGGTTTTCTTGGTCTGTCACTCTCTCATTGAGATATTTCATGTTTCCTTCTATTTTTTCAGTCTTTTTGCTTTGTTTTATTTGTTCTTGTTGTCTTGAGAGATCATTAGTTTCTACTTGCTCAATTATAGCCTTTAGGGATTGATTTTCGGCTATAATCTTTCGGTGTTCGGCCATAATCTTCTGGTTTTCGGCCATAATCTTCTGGTATTCCTTTTCAATCTGGTCATTTCTTGTGTTCAATTTGCTTATCAGTTCATTTGGTTTCTGAGCCTCGCTTTCCAGTTGCAAGATTCTACCTTTTAAACTGTTATTTTCTTGCCAGATCTCTTCCATTTTCCTCAAAATCTCAGTTTTGAACTCTTCCATAGCTTGTGAGGAGTTTTCCTTATTTGGGGAGGGTCTGGATGGTTGTTTGTTCTCCTCCTCTGTTTGCTCGGTTGTCTGGATTTTCTCTGTGTAAAAGCTGTCGAGTGCTAAAGACTTCTTTTTTTTGTTATTATTCTTTCTCTTCTGAACTTCCTGTGACTGATTAGCCATCATTAGCCCAGCAGCTTCTCAGGTTTATCCTCGCTCTCAGTGTCTGTCAGAGATCTATTGGCTCCTGAGGTCTGAGTTCTAGTTTTTTCCATGGTCAAGCCCCCTGGTGGATTCCCTTGCTTGATCCTCTGCAGGAGGTTCCTTTACAAGTCTCAGGGAGCTACTTCCACAGTCGTATACCCGTCTGCACTGGTTCCCCACTTAGGCTTTAGTTCTAGGCTGTGTCTGCCTCCACCCACGCCTCTGCTCAGCCGGCACTCTGCGCCCAGAGTCCTGCTCCCGCGCGCCCTCAGATTTCGCGTGCGTTCTTGACCTAATGGGGTCCCAAGTCTTGCTGCTCTCAGGAACAGGTCCCGGAGCTGCCGATGACTCGATGGGTGCCCCAAACTTGCTCTATTTCTTTTTAGCTGGGTTCGGAGCTATAGGTGAGTGTGGAGGGGGTGGGGGTGGGGCGGTTGCTCAGCCCGCGATTGAGTGAGAGCCCTTTTTAGCCTGGAAATGTCTCGATTCCACGTACCTTCCACGCTGTGCCCTGTTGTGGGGTTCCTCCGTTCGTCTGGACTTGTTTTTATGTCCCCTTGAGGAGTTTTGTGTGTTTCGGTCAGGAGAGGTTAAGAGCTGCTTCTTACTCTGCCACCATCTTAACCCGGAAGCCTTGCCCTGCTATTTTCACAACTAGTTCTGGTAAATTGATTTTTCAGTGCCTCCAAGGTGAGGTGGTATAGTCCAGGGAGAGGCATATCATACCTCTCCTGGTCTTCATTCTAGATCCTGCTCCCTTGCCAGTGCAACTACTAGTATTCCTCTTTAAGCTCTGGAATTTTGACTGGTAAGAAAGGCCTCCTCTCTTTCTTCCATAATAATACTGAATGATAGGCAATGAAATTGCCAAGCAGGGCCTGGTTCTGTACTCACTGCTCACAAAAGAGGTCCTTTTTAATCTCTTTTTGACCATTGTCCAGTGTCCTTACTGTCTCTGGGCAGTGAGAACTCCAAGAACTATTGCTCCTCGTCATCTCCATTGCAGTATCATAGATCTCTCCTTCTGACTTCCCGAGTTTTCTTGGCTAGAAAACTGTCTCATCTCAACCTTCTATTGGCTTTGTTGCCCTGGACTTCTATTTGACTCATTTTAAAGTCATTTGGAGAAGAATGCTGGGAGAGTTCAGCTTAAATGCTTCTTCCCCTAACATAATTTTCCTAAAATGCCAGTTCAACCATATCAACCTCATAGTAATAAACTTCAGTGTCTCTCTAGTCCCTTCTAGGATCAAATATAAAATCCTTTATTTTGTATTCAAAACCCTCCCCTCACCCGTGACTGTTCTAGTCTTCTTACACCTTATACTCCCTCCCCTGCCACACATTCTCTTCAGTACAGTGTCACTCACCTTCTTGAAGTTTCTTGAACAAGAGACATAGTCTCCCAACTCCTGTCAATTTTAATGGCTCTCACTCTCATGCTAGAAAGCTCTCCTCATCTCTGCCTTCTGACTTCCTTCAAGTCCCAGCTAAAATTTCACTTTCTATTTGGAAGGTTTTTTTTCAGATCTCTCTTAATTCTATACCTTCCTTTGTTATGATTTATGCCCATTTTATTTTCTGTAATCACTTTTTATAATTCTTTTTACTGACTACATGCTTTACTTATCATTAAGCATTATCTTGATTTATGTGGCATTTTTATGAATCTAAAAATAGTGTAGCTTTTGAACATTTATGCTATAAGTTTGTGGTTATAGAGCCAATATAACCATTGAACCAAAGGAAAAACCTTGAATCAATCATTTATGTGTTCTTAATGAGCTTTAAAGTGTGTTCTTAATCACTTAAAATTAGAGGTGAAAAATATGGACATGAAACAGGGAAACATTTCTCCAAAGAGAGGATAGACTAATTGCACTTCATGGTATATAATACTAGTGTTGGGTGAAATGAAACCTTTCTGCCTATGTGCAAACCTATTTCACAGAGTTCTTCTTTCTTCTCACTTTGATATAAACGTTTAAGATTGAATTTTCTAAAACTATGATATTAATAGTTTAAGAATCCTTTTGCCATTTTTAAACAACTGCATTATTAATACAACTGTTTTTTATTTCTATAGAACTCTTACATTAGCCATAAACTGCTGAATTGTCATAACTGCCTTTTTTCTCTTTCTCCCCTCCACCTCCACACTTCCTCCTATGCAGCTTTATTTTCTGCAACAAATGTTGAAAGGATTTAAAACATTATTTCTTTCTTTAATCTCTTTTGTTGAAGATCTGATATAACTGGAATATCAAGTTCAGAAAATAGATCAATCTTTTTTCTTTCTTTTTTCTTTTTTTGCTTTCAATTAGGAAACTGGAAAGGCTAACACTGAATAGAGTTATTATAGAGTTGGATTTTCTACATTCATTGAAAGAACTTTCTTGCTTTTACTGAATTTCTAGAGGTCTGTCATATAATGTTTAGTTCATTATTTCAACTGCCAGAGTTTTTTCTCTCTTTTGCACAAATTCTGTCCTTCAAATGACTGTACCTTGACATTAATAGACAGATAATAGACTAACATTGCAAAGGATATTATGTTTTGTATATCTGTTAACGTTAAAGTGGATCAATATAATTCATTCTCATAAATGAATTGGGATGCTTGAGCAATGATGTCTTTCATAACTGGAGGTTTTAGGTGAGAAGTCAACTTGGAAGCTTTTAAGAGAAAAATACCAAAATGTCCTTATGTTCTAAATTTTTAGAGTTTAGATTGCCTCTAAGAATAAACTTATTAAATAAAATAATTTAAGTAAACAGCAAAATTTTGTTAGGAATCTCAATGAAAGACAGACCTTTATATATACTAAGATCCAATTTTCTTTCCTTTTTTTGTTATTTTAAAAACACATTTTATCCATTACAGAGGTGAGAGACTTGAGTCTGGCATGGTGGGAATTCAACTGAGATCTCCACATGTTCTGCCAATGCGCCTCAAAATTAATTTGCAAGACCCAAGCTATTCTTGTTGTGGGCCATTTCTAGACAAAGTGTTACTTATGGAAATCCTGTGGCATTGTCTTATTTGTATGGATTACAGTGAATCTTTTTGGTCAATTTGGTCTTTTTTTCAGATAGTGATCTTCATGTAATCATGCTAAAGAAATTCCAGACCATTTAGAACCATTATCTATAACATTTATGTAAACTTCAGTGTTAACAACATTCATAAACATTTGTTATGTTCTTCTGACCTTTGTTATTTGAGTTTTATTCAAGTGTGCCCCTCTCTTCCTTTTCTTCCCCTCCCATCCCATTCCATGTAGAAGTGATTTTCCAAGAATATTTTCATCTCATTTATTTTTTCAATTTGTTGTTATTTATATCTTTTTGCAATATAGTTTACAAATGTATTATTATACAGTGGCTGCATATTTATTATGTTCCATTGTAAAATGTATCAATTTGGGGGGATAAAGAAAAAAATTAGATACACTTTATTCTTGTTAAAGTCACACCCCAGCTTATTTAAAGACAGCTTTGACTTAGAGTTGCAAGCCTGAGGATATTGATTTGAATTATGCATGACTGTCTGGTGTGTGCAGTTCCATTAGCTTGCTGGATGGATAATGTAAACATGTTCTGAATTTTAAGTACACACAGTATATGAGCGGCAGGTTAAAAATAGAACTAATAACTCAGAGTGTATTTGGAAATTTGATTCTTTCAGTGTAGAACTATACAGAGATGATTTCAGCAAGTATAGTTACTAGTGATTTGTATTCTACAAGTGAAAATGATACTGTCTTGATAAATAAAGTCAGTAATATGTATTGTAATTGTTGACCCTGTAGGATTAGAATATAGAAATGGTGGGCAAGTGAGAAATATTTTTCTTTTTCAAACTATTGAGTAATTTGGCAGGCATTCAGATTCTAATATTTTCCATTTTATACAAATAGGTTATTTCATATATTTACATGTTTATTTTGGATACTGCTTGCATCATTAATATTTTGAACTTATGTATATGAGATTGTAAAAATGAAATTTGGAATACTATTACTTAAGAAACCCCCATTTTTATCTAATTGTAAATATTTTTCTGTACTCTTGACATTCCTTTTATTTTATCATATTGAATACACTAAATATTTAGCTACCCAAGACATAATAATATAACAAAAAAACTTGTAGTATCATTTTGAAAATGAGCCATTTGCTCATGGAGATAGTTATATATGCTTTGTAGTTTCACTGATGTAGGGAACTGTGTGAGGAAACTCCCTCTACAAATGTAGATGGCTCCTTTTCAATTTATATACTTACAGTTGTCTGGGGCACAGTGGTTAAGTGACTTGCCTAGAGTCACATAAATGTCTCAGAGGCAAAGCTTGAAACCAGGTCTTTCTTATTCCATGGCCATCATTATCATGTCACATTTTCTCTTTGTTCTATAGGCAAATTAAATGCCAGTCATTTTAGTTAGGGGCTAGAATATTTTAAAATATAAAATATTTTTCATATTTATGTTTTTGTTATACTATGATGTTGGTAACGTGGAAGAACCATTAGAACATTTTGTTTAAGCTAAATTTACATTTTGTTCTGAAGGATAATTCCTCAAATTAATACCTTAATAGGAAAAATAGATTGTGTCAGATTGCATTTGAGAGATTGTACACTACTTCCACATATTTCAAACTGCTTATTGCCACAAAAGCCCATCTTTTTAACATCATTGTTCTCCTAGTGATAGTATATTGCTAAGATAATTGAATGCCATGATTTTGGCATATCTAAAGGTTGATTTGTAAGATGCATGATGTGGGGCATCTATGTGGCTTAGTAGCCACATAGGAATTGGAAAGCCACATGGAATTGGAAAGACTTGGGTTCATATCTTACCTCAGACATTTCCTAGTTGTGTGACCTTGGATAAGTCACTTAACCCTAGTTGCCTAGCCCTTACTGCTCTTCTATCTTGGAACCAATACTACTATCAACTTGTATATGGACAAGAAAATTCAAACATATAAAATGTAAAAATGATAGAGAACCAATGAAAAGCCTGAATAGTAAACTAGTACTTCTGAGAGAGTCAAAATTAAAAGAAAAGAGTCCAGTGTGTTACACTTCCTTTCTGAAGAATTTATGAGAATCTGGGCACAACTCATTCAAGATATATAAAGACCTTATACTGTGAATAGAGGTTATGAAAATATTAACTAAGTTGTTTTTATGATAAATAATACATGTGACATTTGAACATTTTTATTTAGTCTTGGCATCTTAATGGAGCTAAGTTCAGAAAATATGATTTCTAGGCTGCCTGAAGAGCAATGATTTTTTTTCAGATGTAACAACTTTCAAAATCTTGTCTCCTAAGATATAGAGAAGTTTCAATTGGTGTCAGTAGAGAAGTACCCTATCAATTAAGATATCAAGTTTTGAAGTATTAGAAAAACAGATAAATAATGGAATCAGTAAAATGTTGATGGATTTATTCTTGACAAGAGAAATAAAAATAGAGCCATAATTCATTAATTTATTAATATTCCCTACTTCATTATTACTATTTTGGATATTTATCTGATATGCCACATATTTTAAGCATCTCTGCAAGATCCATTGGTCAGTGTGTGTGTGTGTGTGTGTGTGTGTGTGTGAGTGTGCGCGCGCGCGCGCGCGTGTGTGTGCGTGTGTGTGTGTGTATGTGTGTGTGTGAGAGAGAGAGAGAGAGAGAGAGAGAGAGAGAGAGATTGATTGATTAGAACTCTATCCCTTTAGAGGCAGCTAGATAACACAGTGGATAGAGCTCACTGTCCTAGAGTCAAGAAGTCCCAAGAATTCCCCAAACTCCAATATTTACTAGCTTTCTGGTCCTGGCCAAGTCACTTAACCTCTTCCTGCCACATTTTTATCAACTGTAAAATAAGGATAATAGCCCTTAGTTTTTTCTTGATGACTCAATCCCAGGACTATTTTGAGGGTCAAAAGAGACCATATTTAAAACACTTAGCATAGTGCCCTGCACATAGTAGGCACTCAATGAATACTTATTTCCTTCTTCCCTCCATCCCTCCCTTTTTTTATAGCCATGCATCCATGTTATTTCTGTCTATTCTTTGTCTATTTTGTCCCCCACAGTCTGTGGGCATAGTTGGCTACAATTGTCTCAGGACCATTCTCCTTACAATTTTAAGATAAATATTCTGTGTTTTTCAACTTATGAAGACTTTAAAAAACCCCTAGAGATCTATGGATTTAAAATAATTTTTTTTTAAAACATATGTAACTGAGAGGCAACATGGTTTGACGGCTGTATGGCTGTCCTCAGAGCCAGAAAAACTTTGACAGTATCAAATCCTGCCTCTAACAAATCTAAGGCTCTGAGTCTAAACAAATCACTTAACTCTTTCAGTGCTATCGGCCATATATTTAAGACCATAAAGGTGTTATTATTAGCAAGGTATTGTTAACAAGAGCTTCCCATACCTGGAGTTCTTTACTGGAAGAGACCTCAACAATTATATATTCCAAACCCTTCTTTACAAGGTGAGAAAACTAAGACATAGGGATGCTATGACTTAAGCAGAGACATATAGGTAGACAGTGTCAGTGGTGACTACTGACGACTGTAATTACACATATGTACATGTTTCTTGGGTTTTACAATGACTTCATAAATTGATGATTTATACTTCTGGTCTCTGACTCTATAGACCATGCTTTTTCTGCTCTACCTCCCTGCATCCTCCAGATAATATTATGTTTAAATACTGTTAAGTCATCTAAAAATTCACTTATATTACAAAACTTTTCATTATACCCTGTTTTCATAGATATTTTTAAAGACATATTTTTAAGTTTCTTTAACTATCATGCTACATTTTAAATTTATACTATTCCAAAGAGTATATACGCAATTTAACCTTTTCTTGGTAACTCAACTTTATCATGCTGTACTGTAGGGATTTTTGCTCTAAGATAAGTGACTTTATATTACTATGATTTTGTCCCCAGATTGTCCTCCTTTTCCTGTTTTATTGTCACTTTGCACTAAAGGGCATATTGCTGCTTCCAAATTTGCCACTTTATTTTTTTTTACATAATAATCTGTCCTCTGGGTGTCTCCCTGTCTCCTACAAAGTACAGTGCATGGTTTTTATGGTGATACTTTGTAGCCAAGAAGGATTTTTTTGGTATTGTTTATTTTAGGAATCTCCATTATGTTTCAAACCAAACTTATATATTTTAAAGGTTGACCTTCAGATATATGGAGCACTAGTTTATGCAGAGATAATGTTATATTAATAATAATGATTTACTTAATATGCCATTTCAAAGCAACTCTCTATATGTATATTTCTAATCCAATAATGGCACAAGAGCATTTGTTATTGTGAGGGCAATTATCTTTGCTTTTGTGTATTTTGCCTTTAAAAATAAATTTAAAGACCATCAGTTTCTTGTTTTCTCACCTTATAAACTTTTTTGTTCTCTTCAGCTATCCTTTACTCTCCTTCTGAGGCTAACCTTTTTACATGTGCTCTTAATCATATTCTGCAGTTCCTTCTCTTCTCTTACTACTTCCACTTCTTTCACTGTGGGCTCCATCCCATTATTTCCTTTCAGCCCATCTATTAACATGCTTAAGTCAATCTTTTTTTAAATTTTTTTAAAATTTAGAATATATTTCCATGGTTACATGATTTATGACTCCCCCACCACCTTCCCTTCCCCCTCCCAGAGCTGGCAAGCAATTCCACTGGGTTATACGTATATCATTGTTCAACTCTTATTTCCATGCTACTCATATTTGCAGTATACTGATCTTTTAACATCAAAATCCTAATCATATCCCTATCGAACTATGTGATCAATCACGTTTTTCTTCTGCATTTCTATTTCCACAGTTCTTTCTTTGGATGTGGATAGGTTCTTTCTCATGAGTTCCTCAGGATTGACTTGGGTCATTGCATTGCTGCTAGCAGAAGAGTCTATTACATTTTATTGTGCCACAGTATATCAGTCTCTGTGTACAATGTTTTCCTGGATCTGCTCCTTTTGCTCTGCATCAATTCCTGGAGGTCTTTCCAGTTCACATGGAATTCCGCCAGTTCATTATTCGTTTCAGCATAATAATATTCCATCATCATCAGATACCACAATTTGTCAGCCATTCCCTAATTGATGGGCACCCCCTTATTTTCCAATTTTTTGCCACTACAAAGAGCATAGCTATGAATATTTTTGTACAAGTCTTTTTCCTTATTATCTCTTTGGGATACAAACCCAACAGTGGTATGACTGGGTCAAAGGGTAGGCATTATTTTAAAGCACTTTGTGCATATTTCCAAATTGCCCTCCAGAGTGGTTGGACCAAATCACAACTCTTCCTACAGTGTATTAGTGTCCCAATTTTGCCACATCCCCTCCAACATTTCCTTTACTGCCATATTGGCCAATCTACTAGGTATAAGGCATGTAATAGTTAGAATGGGCTTGACAAATATATAAATTAACTCTTAAGTCATGAGGCTGTTAATTGCTTTAGTAGCTTTATTATAGCAAGGTAAAGAGATTGAGAGAGGAAAATGTAGGAAGGAGGTAAAGTTAACACCCCATAGTTTGTCTCAGAACCTCAGTCTCAGAAACACCCCTCCCCCAGTTTCTTGCAGGGTCCCACCTTATAAGCTATTCCCTTCACCCACTGGTTCTCCTACATCACTTCCCCTCTCCCCCCAGCTCAGGAATCAAGCAAGGTTCTTCAATTAGCCTGGCACCACCCAGGGGGGCAGTGCTTGTGGGATCAATTCACTGGTCACTGATTGGCCTAAATGGAAGGAAAGTCCAAATCTCTGTTTTGATCAAATCAAAAATGAATTCCCTTATCACAAGTGCTACCTCAGAGTTGTTTTAATTTGCATTTCTCTAATCAAGAGGGATTTAGAACACTTTTTCTTATTGATAGTTTTTACTTCTTTATCTGAAAACTGTCTATTCATGTCCCTTGACCATTTGTCAATTGGGGAATGGCTTGTTTTTTTTTTTTTGTTTGTTTGTTTTTTTGTAAATTTGACTTAGTTCCTTATGTATCTGGGAGATTAAACCTTTGCAAGAGAGTTTTGTTATAAAAATGTTCTCCTAGTTTGTTGCTTTCCTTCTGATTTTAGTTGCATTGGTTTTGTTTGTACAAAACTTTTTAAATTTGATGTAATCAAAGTCATTCATTTTACATTTTGCAACGTTCTCTATCTCATGCTTGGTCTTAAATTCCTTCCTTTCCCACACATCTGACAGGTATACTAATCTATGTTCACTTAATTTAGTTATGATTTCAACTCTTTATATTTAAGTCATTTACCCATTTTGAATTTATCTTGGTATAGGGTGTAAGATGTTGATCTAAACTTAATTTTCCCCATACTGTTTTCCACATTTCCCAGCAGTTTTTGTCAAATAGTGAGTTCTTGTCCCAAAAGCTGGGATCTTTGGGTTTATCAAACACTGTCCTACTGAGGTCATTTACCCCTAATCTATTCCACTGATCCACCCTTCTGGCTCTTAGTACCATATTGTTTTGATGATCACTCCTTTATAGTACAGTTTAAGATCTGGTACTACTAGGCCCCCATCCATCACATTTTTTTCATTATTTCCCTTGATATTCTTGATCTCTTGTTCTTCCAGATGAACTTTGTTATAATTTTTTCTAATTCTATAAAAAAAAGTTTTTTGGTAGTTTGATACGTATGGCACTGAATAAGTAAATTAATTTGGGTAGGATTGTCATTTTTATTATGCTAGCTTGTCCTACCCACGAGCAATTAATGTTTTTCCAATTATTTAGATCTAGTTTGAATTGTGTGAAGTGTTTTGTAGTTATGTTCATATAATTCTTGTGTTTGTCTTGGCAAATCAATTCCTAAATATTTTATATTGTCTAGAGTGATTTTAAATGGAGGTTCTCTCTCTAATTCCTGCTGCTGATTTGTGTTGGAAATATATAGAAATGCTGGTGATTTATGTGGCTTTATCTTGTACCCTGCAACTTTTCTACAGTTAATTATTTCCATTAGTCTTTTAGTTGATTTTCTAGGCCTCTATAAATATACCATCATATCATCTGCAAAGAGTGATAGTTTAGTCTCCTCATTGCCTACTTTGATCCCTTCAATTTCTTTTTCTCTTCTAATTGCTACTGCTAGCGTTTCTGGTACAATATTAAATAATAGAGGTGATAGTGGGCATCCTTGCTTCACTCTTGATCTTATTGGGAAGGCTTCTAACTTGTCCCCATTGCAGATGATACTTGCTGATGGTTTTAAATATATACTGTTCATTATTTTGAGGAATGGCCTTTCTATTCCTATACTTTCTAATGTTTTCAATATGCAACAATGGGTGTTGTATTTTTCAAAGGCTTTTTTTGCATCTATTGAGATAATCATGTGATTTCTGTTGCCTTGATTATTGATATGGTCATTATGTGGATAGTTTTCCTACCATTAAACCATCCTTGCATTCCTGGTATAAATCCCACCTGATCATAGTGAATAATCCTTGTGATCACTTGCCTGATTCTTTTTGCTATTTAAGATTTTTGCATCTATTTTCATTTGGGAGATTGATCTGTAGTTTTCTTTCTGTGTTTTTGGTTTAAGTCAATCTCAACCTAAAACAAAATAAAACTTTCTCTCAAGCTTTCTTTCCCTGCCCTCCTGAACTTTTCTTTTACCATTAGCTTTTACAAAGGAAGAGTCTAACATGTATAGACCAGTGGAATTGCTTGTGGCTCCAGAAGTGGGGAGGGAAGAGGATTGGGAAAGATCATGAGTCAGGTAACCATATATAAATATTTGAAATAAATAAATAGTAAGGTATTATATAAAAAAAGCCAAATGAATAATTGCTTTTTCTAGTTCCTCACTATCTATCTGTTCACTTGATAATTTTTTAAAACTTTCTCCATTCAACCATGAAACTTCTCTTAAAATCATCACTGCCCTCTTGATTACTTTTAAGTATTAAATGATCTTTTTTACAGTTATCAGTATCTCATACTTATCTGAAACAACTGATCAGAGAGACCTAATCATTTAATGTAAAACATTTCAAATAGGAATAAAACATGATTTCTAATCCCAGTTCTTCCACCTTTTAGTCTTGTCACAATAGGGACATGAACTTAAATTCTCTGAACCTCAGTTCTTCTTGAGTAAAATAAGTATTGACATTTCTCCCTACTTCAGAAAGTCATATGACAGTCCAATAAGATGGATACAAAAAGCACTTTGAAATATGATAATGAATGTCATCATGTTGACACTCCCTTCTTTTAAAATTCTTTTCCCCCTTATTCTATTCTAACTTCTATACCTAACCTGAAACTTTTCTCACATAGGTCACCAGAGTTTCCCCAGGCTCTAATAGCATTTTCTCAACCCTCATATTCTTTAACCTTTCTAGAGCATTTGTTATCACTGACTAGTCAATTCCCTCCTTTTTGAAACCTGCTTACCTGGGCTTTCATAATATTTCTGTCAGTTAGTTCTATTTCTCTGCCTTGTCTCTGTTAATTACTTCTACTTTATCCTACATATAGCTTGTTTTAACATGGTTCCTTGCATATTGTCTCCCTCATTCAGTTATGAGCTTCTTGAGAGTAAGGACTGTCTTTTACCTTTCTTTGTATCTGTTATATTGAATCTCTGGGAGCTTGACGTTCATTCAATGATTGACAGATAAGTCAGTTGGATAGAATGTTCCCAGAGAGGCATGCGGGAGGCAGGAGGGGGCAGTTGAGAACCCTGAGGGAGATTCTGGGGTCTTTGGCCTGTCCTGAGGCTAGAGATCAGTGTGGATCCTGGTCTTGGAGATAGAGAGTTGCAAACACTACTCTGCAAAGCTCTTCCTGTGCTTCTCATACCGTTTATCAACCTGTACTTGACCACCACCTCAGTGTCTACTGCCCCTAGATATTAGGAGTTTCATCATCTAGCTATCTAGGCTTCCCAGGGCCCTGGAGGGATCCGGGAAGTGGGCAGGAGATGAAGAAGAGGGTGGAAAGGGTGGATATATCTCAACTGTTAAGGCTTAAGATCTACAGAAGAAGCTGAATATTTCCCAGCAGTTTACCTACTCTGGTTTAGCCCTGGCCAGGCTGGACCAGAGAGAAGCTAACATTTGATTCTTCATTGCCTGCAGTTAGAGTTTCATTAGTAGCAATTTAAGTAGGGTCTCCTAATACCTCAATCCTTTACCCTTATCCTTCTTATCAAATATATATATATAAAGTTTAAAGTACCTTCCTAAATCGGTTTCAAAAGCTTATTTTGGGAATGAATCCTACCTATTTGTAGTGGGTCAGAGTGATGTGGTCTCTGGATAATAAAAAAGTTGGTCTTTGACTAAAGGTTTTCCAGTAGTGCTGATAATATCGATAAGTTGTTCTGCAGGATTGATTTAACCCTATCCTAGCCCTACAACTACCCATGTTCCCACTCCCACTTCCCAGGGCCCCGGGGGTATGGGCTGAGTGGTCAGTGGAGAATTCAGGGAAGAACAGATCCCAGCCCTGGGTCTCCAGGGCTTTATATATTCTTGGTCCAACTGGCAGTTGGTACTTGCCCTGTGGCTTATGTCATGGTCTACATTCCATCCAGGGCAACTGACAGGTTGCCCCAAGCCAACATGGCAATGTCCACAATCCTATATTACAAGATGCCCATTTGTCTTTTGGAAATTTGCACCTTGCAACACTTCCAGATTCCTATGTTACTAAACTACACTAAAGAATTCTACACTTACACTAAAACTAAACTAACACTATTCCCCTTAATCCCTTTAAGTATTCCCAAAATAATAAAAGGTTCTAACTCCTATTCTTAAGCTATTTCTATTCTAAGCTAAGCTAAGATGGGTTATAGGAAAGAAACGGGGATTAAGTTTTACAAAAATTTGAACAGAAAGGAAAAAAAACAGATTAAACACGAATCATCAACCGAACAGTTTTGAACCATGACTTTAGCTAAAATATAAACCTAAGTATTGAACTCTAACTATGAAATTTCCTATCTTCATGAACTAACAACAAAATGTAACAACTAAAGAAAAAGTTTTCTCTTGGGGGCAGCTGGGTAGCTCAGTGGATTGAGAGCCAGGCCTAGAGATGGGAGGTCCTAGGTTCAAATCTGGCCTCAGTCACTTCCCAGCTGTGTGACCCTGGGCAAGTCACTTGACCCCCATTGCCTACCCTTACCACTCTTCTGCCTTGGAGCCAATACACAATATTGACTCCAAGACGGAAGGTAAGAGTTTTAAAAAAAAGTTTTCTCTAGCAACTTTCTAAAAAAAAATACAAACTTTCTAAGTGTTAGTATGTTATGATGTTAATACACTTACTGGCTATGTTAGATAGTTTTAGTAAGAATAAGTAAACTTAATATTAGCTAAATGCCTTTTAGTTAAACTAAAGATTTAAACTATGTACAGTATTTTTCAAAGAAAAATTTTCTGACCCTAATCCATCTTATCAAGCTAACTATTCTCTACCTGTGTGTTAGTACAAAACTATCCCTAAAGGTTAGTAAACAAACATATACATAAATACATTCTTTAAATTGAAATGTCAGATGGTTTTGAGTAGAAGGTGTCTGAACCAAAGTAAGAGAAAACTCTAAGCTATGGCAGACAAACCCTTCACTCTTATGTGTGAACTACTGTTTACATATGTACATGTGAAGTTTTGAAAATGTTCTATGTGTTGACAATTTGACCTAACCATTTGTTGAAGTGTTACATACTCCTTCAGAACTCTTCTGCTAAAACTATGTAGTTTTGGATGGAATACTACCTGTTTGAGTGTAGTGAGAATTCTGTTGGCCAAGTGAGATGTGCTCTTCAAACCTAAGATTCCATTGCTGATCTGATGAACTCCTCTTCATGGCATTGTTATACAAGATACACCGGTTGTGTAGTCAGGTCAAAGTAGTTGTTGTAGTCCTCAAAACTGATGTCCTTGCGATGATCTGCGAAGTCAGCAGTGTCTCCATTGTGATGTTCGATGTTACCACACGTGCTTGTCAACTTGAACTGGAACCATTGTGCAGTTGTATTGATTTGTGTTGCAACAAATTTTGTGTGTCCATAAACCTTTTGATGAATCTTCTTTTCTTGATGCAATTAAACAAAGTCAATCAAAGTCCATTATGATGTTATTTATGATTTAATCAATTTAGTCATCAATGTCAATTTCTAGATCAGGGGTCGGCAACGTATGGCTCTTGAGTCATATCTGGCTCTTTTGAGGGTCAGATATGGCTCTTTTTGCAAGAGCCATAAAGTCAATTTTTTTTCAGGCGCTGTTACAGGAGCTCGCACTATTACAGGAGCGTGCACTGTGAGCACTGTACGGCTCTCACGAAATTACATTTTTAAAAATGTGGCGTTTATGATACTGTTTCTTCTTCTGTAATTGTTTCTTCTTTTCTACTCTGATAGTTTAGAAATGTTTCTTCTCGGTGAGTGTAACTGGATGTTAAACAGTTATTTTGATGGTGATGTAACATTATGTTGCTTCCTGACTCTTGTATTGATCTGGGCTTATATGTAAACTGCTGGAAAGCTATAATCTGATATTTTGGCTGTGTTTTTGAAATATTTTTGTTTCTTGGCTGGTTTGTTGGTGCTAATTGGTCTTCGTGCTGTATTGTGACTGGGTCTTGATGTTGGGACATATCTTTAGCTGGCTTGACATGGGTGACATGGAACCAGAGATCCCTCCCCTTAATTTTGATTGCTCTCAGGGTTGTTAGGATTATTTGTGATGGTCCAACCAACTTAGGTTCTAACACAGACTTCCTATTGAAGTTTCTTATGTATACATAATCTCCAGGTTGGAAACTGTGTAGGTTGAAATCAAAGGGTACTCTTTGCTGTATCAAAGCCAACCCGTGAAGTTGATCTAGGCATTCTTTGAGCAACTTAATGTACTCATAGAGTTTGCATTCCATATCCAGATGTGATAGGTTATGGATGCTTTGAGGTGATTTTCCATGGTAAGGTGGATGTCCATATAACATCTCGAAGGGTGACAAATGAGTAATGCTATTGGGCTGGCACCTAAGATGGAGTAATGCCAAAGGTAATACATCTGGCCATTTCAAGTGTGATTCAGCACAAATTTTAGCCACTAGGGTCTTCAAAGATCTATTCACACATTCAATCTGTCCACTTGATTGAGGTCTATACATGGAATGTAGATGTTGTTTTATCCCTAGGGATTCGTACACATTGGTTAAAATACAATGTGTGAAGTGTGAACCACTGTCAGACACAATATGTAGTGGAATAGAGAACCTTGGAATTAGCTCCCTCAGCAAAACCTTCACTACAAAAGCTGATGTGTTGAGTCTGGCTGAAAAAGCTTCTGGCCACTTGGTTAATTGATCAATGATTACTAATGCATACTTGTAGCCCTGATACCTTGGCATGGTTATGTAATCGATTTGTATGCATTCAAATGGTGTAAAGGCCAATGGTTTGCCTCCTAAGCTGTGGATTTTAGTAATAGCTTGATTATACTGCATACAAATTCTACACATCTGACTAATTCTCATTGCAATTTCATATATCCCTTTTGCGTTCCAATACCTGAGGATACAGTCTGCCAAACCCAGAATCCCATAATGCCCCTTTTAATGTAAAGCATTGTAAAAAGTAAAATACAGGGATTTAGGCAAAATAGGTTTTCCATTTGCTCCCAGCCAAACTCCATTAGCTAAGTATGTACCATGATGGTTTTTTCCCAATCCTCCACTTCCTTTGGGGAGTAGGCATTTTTCAAATCAACTTCATCCACCAAAGACAAGTTCAGGACTGAAATTGGTCCATACCTCACCCCAAATTTTGCTGTAATGTCTGCTCTTCTATTCCCTGATTCTACTGGCCCTTGTAGTTAGCTATGGCTTTTGCAATGAATTACTGAAACTTGGGATGGTAACTGGAGCACTTGTAATAACTCATTTATTAAATTGCCATACACTATTTGCTTGCCATTCAAAGTTATGAAGCCTCTGTTTTTCCAGAGTTCCCTGGAATGATGTACCAATCCAAAAGCATATTTTGAGTCTCTATAAATGTTTACTCTCTTATTTTTGGCTAATTGGAGAGCATGAATCAAACCCAATAACTCTTCCCCTTGAGCACTCATGGTAGATGGAAGGGATGAGTACCAAAGGGTTTGAGTGGCTGTCACTACGGCTGCACAGGTAAATCTCTGATTGTCTACTAAGTACGATGACCCATCTGTAAAGAGTGTCAATTTGGGATCACCCATAGGTGTATTATATGTCATCCCTAGTCTTGTGCATGATGTCAAGTGCATCTTCACAGATGTGTAGACTTTCTCCTTCCAGAGGTAGATCTGGAATCAGAGTTGCAGGATTTAAACTTTTGCACTGGTGAAATGTGATGTTCTCATTAGCCAGCAGGATTGCTTGGTATTGAGATAACCTCTGGGAAGTGAAAGCTTGGAGAGTAGTATTCCTGAGTGAAGATTACACTTGATGTGGGAAAAATACTTTCAGCTCACCCCCTAATATCAAGGAAGCTGATTTTCTGACCATGATGGCTACAGCTGCAATGGCTCTCAAACAACTTTGCATTCCACAAACGACCAGATCTAGTTTTGAGCTATAGTATGCAGCATGTCTGAGGGTATTCCCAAATGATTGTGTGAGAACACTGGAAGCAATCCTTTTATCTTCATGAACATAGAGTAGGAATAGTTTGTCATGGTTAGGGATGCCTACGGCCAGTGCTGATAGAATTAGCACTTTGAGCTTTTCGATGGCATGGATATGCTCCTTGATTAATTTCAATGGCTCTTGAACTTCCTTCCTGTTTAGCTCTATCAAAAGTTTAGCAATGAGAGAATAACCTAGAATCCACAATCGCCATCGAGTCTTCCTATCAGGAGTTAATTTGGCTTTCTTCACAGGCATGATAGGGCTGTTATACTCTGAGAAGCCATATCTTAAAATTCCTTGTTCTAGTAAACTCTCTATGATGCGTTTCACTCCTTTGATAGCATCCTTGCTCTTGTTATAATGAAAATAGGACTCTGATACTACTATGCTTCTAGGGGATATTGGTTAGGGAAGCTGTGTCTTTGTATTCCCCTAGGTAGCTGGTGACTGGAGAAACCAACTCAGTCACCTTTGCTTGATGGTATAATTCCATTTCAAAATAACAGTGCCCAGGTAGGACCCTTAATGGTCTAGTGGATGGGTAACCCTTTCAGGTCCCACCTGGGGCTTAATTATTAATCTTGGGCTCTAATTAGCCTTGGATCAAGTTTTCGTCTGACTGCATTGCTCCCTCCCCAAGGGTCGTGATATAATGACCACTCAAGAAGGTACTTGATGAAACTTTATCTATTGATCTTAAATAGGGAAAGGAATAATCAGGAATGGATTGGGAATAGGAGACCCTGTCACACTAATATCTATGATCAATAATCCCTCAGGACTGTAGGCTGTTGTTTCAGTAAAGCTGGAGCTAGTGTTTTCACACTCCTCTGGTTCAGCTTGGCCACTGCCAAACCAGAGAGGGCAATCTGCTCGGTTGGTACAGATATTGTGGTTTCTCTCAGCTTCCTCATTATCAGTTTGTGATATGTCAGTCTTGACAGCCTTCAGGAAGTATCCACCCTTAAGAAATTCACCCTCTTCTTCTTATACTTCCCTCCTCCTAGTTACCACCTGGGCCCAGAGATCTAAATAGCTTTGATGATTCAGATGCCTAAAGATCTAGGGAGGTTCAGAGAGAACCAATGACCAACGGCCAGAGACCCACAGATCAGTGGTCAAGGACCAAGACCCAAAGATCAAAGTCTAAGGCCGAGGACCAAATCCAAAAGACCAAAGACCTCCCCCCCTACCACCACCCCAGATGACTGTTAGGGGTATTTATACTCTCAGGCCAACCACCTTTACCCTGATCTCACGGCCTCTGGGAACATTCCAAAGTCTCCAACTGTCTTCACCTGTCAATCAAGGTGAAACTAACAATTCTCAGAGTTTGAATATAACAAACTTAAACTGAGGAATTTGTGGTGGTAATCCTTCCTTAACTTCTATTTTCACTGGCTCAGCAGACAAGATTCTGCCCACATCATTTGAATTTTTAGCCCATACATAGTCTGGTATGTCATCAGGAACCTGATAAATACTGTCATTTTGATGGTATGTTGGTTCCTCACTGCATGGGTCTAAAAACAAAATGGGATGATGTTTCAGAGATCTCTTAGGTAAATGAAGATAGATCTGCCCATCCAGTTGGCATTGGATGGTAGCAGCTAATTTACATAAAAGATCCCTTCCAACAAGATTGGAAGGACACAATGGCATTAACAAAAAAGTGTGCTCAATGGTGAGAGGGTCAAGTTTTACCATTTTGGCCTTGAGCTTTGGGACTCATTGTGCTAGCCCCGAAGCACCTCTTACTTTCCAACTGCCCTGATACTTGCATCCATTCCAGAGCCTGACAGAGAACAGAAATTATAGCCCCAGTGTCCAGGAGTCCATCATAAATGAACCATCCCCCCAAATTCCAGGCTAACCAGGGGTTCCTTGTGGCTACTGGACTTAACTGGCACTAAGGGTAATAGAGAATCCTCAGTAGATTGCGTGCATTCATTTTGGATCCAGTCTTGTATATGGTCTTGCACAAGCACTTCCTCAAGTCTTGTGTTGTCACTGTGAGCTAAAACAGAAACTTCTGCAGCATGATCAGAAATTCTGTGTCTAGGACAGTCATCGTAGAATGTTGGACTAGAAAGCAGCTGGCCTCTCTCCCCCACAGCAGTGTGAGAAATCTTGGATTTCTGAGAAGCAAACTGACTTAAGGCTAGAGCAGTGGAAATTATCACTACTCCTAACTCCTTCTCTGTTGTTTTGAGCTTCACAGTCTTCAAGTGTAGAAATTCTCCCATCAGTTGTGTCAGGGAATGTTTGATAGGTATTTTGTATTCCCTTCAACACTTCTGGTTCATCTCCCAAACTCAAAGACTGTTTGGAGTTCACTATGCAGCCCTGCTGTCAGAGTGACTGACAGTGGATCTTGATGGGTTTCAGCCACTGAACAGGTTTCAGTGATGCTACTACTAAATTCATTAGTTACATCAGATAACAGATTAAGATTCTCTCTGTCCCCGGCCTCCAGGTGAAATTCAGTAGCTAAGGGATTGAAAAAACTAACCAATGAATTCTCTGTATTACATGCTCTCACTCAGTAACATAGTGCCTTGCTCTTCAAAAGTCAAGCCTCTCTGAACATTCTGTTTGGCTGCCTTTCTAGCCACATCTTGGTTTTTTATGTCTTGAGCAAATGAATACTGTAGTGCATTGAGACATAACTCCTTTAGGGTTACAAATGATATTTCTTCATGAATACATTGTAAATCATTATTACTTTCTTCTTTATCCAAGCTATGTTGTTGTTTTAAACTCAGAATAAAGACAAGAGTTTGAGATTTTGATGACTCCAAGCAAGATTGCAATGCTCCTAGAGATAAGCCATTACATATTCTTGCATAGCCCTTTTGCTTCACCTCCAATCCTATTGAGGCGGAATGTGTAAGCTGACCCCTTTTATAGTCATCCTCATCTGTCCCATAAATCTCTTTGCGCATTTGCAATATGTCTACCCATTCTTGGTCTTCTGCATCAGAAATGTCATTGTTTTCTGTGTAGCTTGCTACAGACATATACTCTCCCTTGCCCAGTCTTCTAGAAACATCTATTAGTCCTATATTTGATACACACACATCATTTTCTGTCAAATCAGTCATTTTTGATATAGAAGCCTTGGTTTATAAGCTCTTTGGAATTGCACCTTCTACCAAATACCTCTTCATCTGATTTAATGATGGGGATTGGCTAAACTTTTTACAAGCATGCGAACAACACGGTTCATTATGTTTTACACTCTCTACTCTTCCAGACTTGTTGGACCATCTGGAATTGTAGTAAGTTTAGCCTTTCAACTAACACCTTCCTCCTTCTAGTTTCATTACTAGCATAACATCCTTTTACCTACTCATTTCAGTTGGCAAGCACAGTCTAGGCAAAGAGCCTACAGGAATCAATACTTTTACAATGGCTGTAGCTAGGATGGTCTTCATTGTTAGTAGCTTCTCCCTGCTTGTCTATACAGTGATGCAGGGAAAGGTCCTCCAATTTATTTTACATGTGTTACAACTATATGACTATTACAGATGGTGTGCTGTGACTTTGGCTGAGTTTATTTGCTTCATCTCTACTTCCATTGCAATTATTTTTGCTATATTTCAAAGTTTCAGGGCTGTTAGGAAATTGCATTCCCATCTCTGGCTACTTTTTCATTTAAATCCAAACATTTTGGGACAGTTACAAAGGCTAGTGACAAGGCGACAGCAAGTGATAGCGCTACTCATGATAGAGCCACAGGGACTGAAACCACCATCTCTGTCCTCCCAATAGTCAATAGGAAGGTGGGAGTGGGAATGTGGGTAGTTGTAGACCTAGGATAGGGTTAAACCAATTCTACAGAACAACTTATCAATACTATCAGCACTACTAGAAAACCTTTAGCCAAAGATCAACTTTATTTATTATCCAGAGACCACATCACTCTGACCCAGGGCTGCCTGTCCTGGGTCAGCAGAAGAGAATCCAGACAAGACCTATTAGCAACCTGAGTCAGATAAACCTTTCACCCTTAGTTCTCAGTACTTCCTAACCCTCTTTCCACAGCCTAATAATTCCCAATACACCTGTTATCAATAAACCCCTTAGCCTTAACCTGAGAACTCTGTGGTTATTTGTCTACCATCTAAGGCCAAGCAGGGAGAGGCAACAGGAAGGGTTCTGAGCAGTTTCAGCAGGAATAAACTCCATTGCTGAAGGGCAGGAAGTTCAACATCTGCTTCCTGTCAGCCTATGATTCACCAATAGGAAGCTACTTCCTCAGCAGGAAAGGGGCTGGTAATCTGACATCTTAAAGGAGCCTGGTGTCTAGCAGTGAGAGTTTCACTTGACACTCAGTTAACCAGGGTTGGATCCTTGATACATTTATAACTAGTTTCAAACTCAGCCCAGGTACAGCTCATTCCATCCTTCAACTAGCACCTTTCTTCTTCTAGTTTCATTACTAGCATAAGGCCCTTTTACCTACTCATTATCAGCACTACTGGCAAACCTTTAGCCAAAGATCAACTTTATTTATTATCCAGAGACAACATCACTCTGACCCACTACAAATAGGTAGGATTCATTCCACAATAAGACAAGTGTCTGGATATGAATAAAAGTTTAAAAAATTAACATAGATAAGCAACCACAGTGGGACCTAGGCAAATTGTTAGACATCAAGATTCTAGAGATACATATCCATATATCTTACTCCTTATACCAACTTCCATCATCTTAATGAGAACAGTAATACAATAGATTATCAATACTTTGCCTTCAACCACATAAAAGTCATCTGGTCTAATCTTAGTCCTTGAACAAAAGAAAAACATTATTTTTAATAGCTAGAAAGTAGGACTGGGGCAGACAGTAGAGAGAAAGGGTACCTATGCTGGAGCAAAGCAAACCTGATGTTTCCCAACATCGAGGTCTCTTCCAGTGTGTCTTCCCATTATGTGATCATTTTAAGTATTTAACTCATAAAGAGTTGGCGAAGAAATAATGAATGAAAGTGAGTTAAATTGAATGATAATGTGTGAGGGCCTCTCCTGAAATGGTGATCTAGGCAATGGAATTGACCAATCACAAGATCAGGGTCTTAGAACAAAAGTTTTTTCAGGGTTGGAAGGTGGGTGGTGAGGTAGAGATATCAATAGAGTAAGCTAAACTTCTTGTTCATTCAGTTGTGTCTTTGAGCACATGCACCAGCATGCCAATCCCTTTAACCTTCACCATCTCCTGAAGATTGTTCAACCTCATGTTTGTTGCTTCCATGGCATTTTCTATTCATCTCATTCTTTGCCATCCCCTTCTTTTTTGCCTTTATCCTTTCCCAACATCAAGGTCTTTTCCACTGTGTCCTGTCTTCCCACTATGTGACCATATTAAGTATTTAAGCTTCACGTTTTGTGTTTGTCTTTCCAATGAGTAGTCTGAATTTAAGTATTGACTGATTTGCTCTCCATACTGTCCAAGGGTCTCTCAGAAATCTTCTTCAGCCCCACAGTTCAAAAGCACTGATTCTGCAGTGCTTGGCTTTTCTTATAATCCAATTCTCACCACCATACATTACTACTGGAAAAACCATAGTTTTGTTGGCAAGGTGATGTTTCTGTTTTCAGTTTGCTATCCAGATTTTTGCCATTGCTTTCCTTTCTAGGAGCAAGCATCTTTTCATTTTCTGCTTGTAGTTGCCATATTCAGTGATTTTTGAGGCTAAGAATATAAAATTTGATGTTGCTTCCATATATTCTCCTTCTATTTGCCAGAAGGGGCCAGTTGCTAAAATCTTAGTTTTTATAATATTAAACTTCAAGGCAATTTTCACACTCTCCTCTTACACTTTCATCAAGTAGCTTCTTAATTATTCACTTTCTGCCATCAGAGTAGTATTGTCTACATACCTAAGAATGTTAATATTTCTCTTAGCAACCTTTAATTCCAGCTTTTGATTCTTCCAACATGGAATTCTACATGATGTACCTGGTATATAAATAAATAAAGTGACAATATACAGCCTTGTCATACTTCTTTCCCAATATTAAACTAGTTAGTTGTTCCATTCTAACTGATTCTAACTGATGCTTCCTGATTTTTATACAGATTTCTCAAGAGACAAATGTGATCTGGTGTCTCTTTGAGGATGCCACATTTTGTTGGGATTCACATACTCAAAGGCTTTGGTGTAGTCATTCGAAATAGAAGTAGATTTTTTTATGAAACTCTTTCTCCATAATCCAGTGAATGTTGGCAATTTGATCTCTAATTTCTTTGCCTCTTTAAAATCCAGCCTGTTCGTTCTTCTGGTAATATTTGGTTCATATATCGCTAAAGCCTAGCTTGCAGAATCTTAAGCATAACCTTGCTGGTGTGACATGAGAACAATTGTACAGTAATTTGAACATTCTTTGGATTGCCTTTCTTTCAGATTGGAATGTAAATTGATCTTTTCCAATCCATTGGCCAATATTGAATTTTATAATTTTGTTGGCATGTTGAGTCCAGCACTTTAACGGCATCATCATTTAGGATTTTAAATAGCTCAACCCATTGTGGATAATGGTGAGATGATGATCTTTCTTATATAGTTCTTCTGTATATTTGTGCCTCTTCTTAATCTCTTCTAAGTCCCTATTTTGTCTTTTATAATGCCCATTTTTGCATGGAACATTTCTTTAATATCTCTTATTTTCTTGTCATCTTTCCCATTCTTTTGTTTTCTTCTACTTCTTTTCACTACTCATTTAAAAAAATCTTCCTATCTCTCCTTGCTCTTCTCTGGTATTCTGCATTCATTTGAGTATGTCTTTCCCTTTTCTTCTTTCCCGAGCTATTTATAGTGTCATCAAACAGTCATTTTGCTTTCTTACTCTTTTTGGTCTTTGCAATTTTTTTGTTACTGTCTCCCCTAAAATATTGTAGACTTCTGTCCATAGATCTTCAGGCACTCCATATACCAGATCTAATCCCTTAAATCTATTCATAACTTCAACTTCATATTCATAAGGGATGTTATTTAGGTCACACCTATTTGGTCTGATGGTTTGCCTTACTTCATTTTGTCTGAATTTTGTATAAGAAGCTTATGATCTGAGTCAGAGCTTCAGGTCTTGTTTTAACTAACTGTATGGAACTTCTCTACCTTTGACTGCAAAGTATATAACCAATCTGATTTCAATATTTATTGATCATATAGTGAATTCTATGTATAGAATCAGCTTTTGGGTTGTTGACAAAGAATGTTTGCTATGTTAGGGAGTTTTCTTGACATAATTCTTTTAATCTGCCCTGCTTCATAAGGCCAAACTTACCTGTTATTTCAGTTTCCTTTTGATTTTCTACTTTAGCATTCTAATCCCCTAAGGCTAATATGATGTCTTTTTTGGTGTTATTTCTAAAAGATGTTGTAGGTCTTCATAGAATCGATCAATTTTGGCTGTTTCAGCATTAGTGGCTGCAGCTTAGATTTGTATTTCTGTGGCATTGAATGGTTTGCCTTGGATTTGAACAGATATTCTGTCATTTTTGAGTTTGTATCTGTTAAAATAAAGATAGATGAAGGCAAACTTGCAAAAGATTTTGGGGAAAAAGCATGCAAGAACCTTGTGGAAGAGACTGTTTGCAAAGGTAGTCAACTGCACACCTGGAACCATTAGGGGTCGCATTTCAGAATGAGAGGGAAGGATAAGGAGGAGAACAGAGAGTCCCAGGGGTTGCTTTTGTCTTAGGACGCTATGAGTGGTGGAAGAGAAAAACTTCTGGTGGCCATTTGGATCAGTTACAGGGGTTTTGGCAGAGCTCTGGACTTACCTGAGAAAATCCAGGAATCCAGAGACTCTTTATCTGATCCCGACCTGATCATACTGATCTCATTTTAGTGCTGAGACCTGGTTCCTGGAGATTTCATGTGAGTGAGAGAAGTTTCTGGGACAGAATCTGTCTGCCATATCCTGAGCCAGACCACTCTCAGCCTAAGCCTGTTGGCTTCTAGCTAAAACCTTATAATCTGAATTTTGTTCTCAATTTGTGGACCAACTAGTCAGATTTTAGTCACCTAGAAGGATTTAGGCAGACAGAGTAAATAGAGTAGCCCAATGGTGTTTGGACCAAACAGGTCCTTGCAGACCATTTTCTGAAGGGGAAGAGCTAGAACCTGGTAGCTTAGGAAACTCCTGTTATTCTAGTCCTCTACCCATCCTGCTATTTATAAATTAAACATCATTTATAAGAATAACATCAAACCGCAGTCAGATTTTGTGTTAAAATTACAGAGAATTGGTGTGGCTGACCCTTGGGCCTACAAAATAGGCTGGAACCACTGTCATCACTGATTCAAACCTAAATCCACACTAAGGGACCTCTATCTAGTGGGTAAAAAAACCCTCATTTCTTTCATATCCTAGTACTGCTTTTCTTACCCTTTTCTTGACTAGGAGGCTCCTCTTTTTTTTTTTTTGAGGGATTCTTGTCCACAGTACCATTTGAGTTAAATTCACCCATTCTCATCCATATAATATTCAATGATATCCAAGATGTCAATGTTTAATCTTACCATCTCCCGTTTGACCACCTCCAGCTTACTTTGATTCATAGGAATCAAATTCATTTGATTCCAGGTTTCTATGGAATATTGATCTTTATAGCATCAGGCTTTGATTTCATCACCAAAAAATGCACAGCTGAGCCCAGCTTCTTCATTCTTTCTGTACTACTTGTAGTAATGTTAGGCACCTTCTGAGCTGAGGGGCTCATCTTCCAGTGTCATATCTTTTATCTTCTTAATGCTGTGTATGGGGGTTTCTTGGCATAGATACTGGAGTGGTTTATCAGTGGTTCATCTTTTGTCAGAACTCTCCACTGTGACCTGTTTGTTTTGTGTAACCCTCCAAGGCATAGCTCATAGTTTCATTGAGTTATATAAACTTCTCTACCACACTAAGGCAGTGATTTAGGAGGTACTAGTTAGGAGATTCTTGTTCAGGTGCTAGTTACCCAAGATGTCTTTTGAGGTCCTTTCCAAATTTGAATTTTTTTTTCTAAGTTTATTTTCAAAATACATGGTGTGAAAGTTGGAAGTTTGATTGTTGCCATTGGAATGAAAAGGATGGAATTATTGATATGAGAAGCATAACAGGAAGAATCAGAAAGATATGATAGCCAACTGGATAGTGAAAGCAATATAGGAGAAATCACAAATTATATCAGAATTTGCAGCCTGAACTCCTTGAATGTAAATATTAAAATATACTGTTTTTCATTTCTATATTTACAGTACCTAATATATTGCATTACAAATGTAGATGCCTAATAAATATTCATTGAACTGAATTTGGGCGATTATGATGTGACTGACAGAAATAGAATCACAAGATTTTAGAGTTAGAACCATAAAAACTTTAATCTTAACATTTTTTATATGTATTAACTAGGAAATTCAAGATGAGTAGTTGGTTTTGGGTGAAGAGAAGCTACATTTGGTTTTAGACATCTTAATGGATGATGTCTATAATGAGAAGTTAGTTCTATTGTGTTCTCTCTGGTTAAAATGCATATGGAGTTTTGCGAGCGCTTCTGAGAACTACATTCTGTGGAAGGACATTGACTTATTTATTGGTGGTGATCCTCCAGGAGAAGATAAGGATGAATTATGGGACTATAAATAGTTATTTGAGGCTGCTAAAGGATCTCCTGATGTTTAACTTGGAGAAGAAATAACTTAAGAGGGGACAAGATAGCTGTCTTCAAGTATTTGTAAAGTTGTTTTATATATATACATATATATATGTACATATATATATGTATATATATAATAGAACTTTTGTCATCAATTTTTTCCTAATAGAATGTTTGAAAAGTAGATTACTTATCTGTGGAGGTAGTTAGTGTCCCATCACTGAAAATTATTAAGTGAAAATGGATGATAACTTGCTGGGGATGATACTATAGAGGGAATTCCTGTTTAAGCAAGAATATTTGCTTGAGATGATGGTAGGATTCAAGTAAGTGTTTTTGTATGTACTACACCAGTGATGGGCAACCTTTTGAGCTTGTTGTGTACCAAAATTCGCAAAAAAACTGAGCATAACTCGGGTGGTTTGTCACTTTGAGAAGAAAATCATAATTTCACAATATTTATAGTTTAAATAACAAAAATGTATAATTGTAACATGTAACTGTATTTAATAAACCAAAAATAGGTAAATTAATATAGGTAGAATTGTCATCTATAGTACACAGAGTGTCTACACTACAGTACAGCAAATGTTTCATCCTTGGCATACAGCCTCATACTTCTTTGTATGAGGCCATGTGTCATCGAAAATGGCTGTGTGTGTCAGTGCTCACACACGTGTCATAAGTTTACCATCATTATACTACACCATATTCCATTCAGCATGGTATGGTAAATAGAGGGAATTCCTTGAGGTTGGAAGAGCTGGGTTTAGTTCTTCCCTCTAATTGACGCCACTTGTCTTATGGACTTTTTGTCTTTATCTTCATCCTGACCATTTTTTTTCCTATCTAACCATTGCTACTAATTCCTCATCACTCTCTAAGAAAGAGCACCAGACAACTTGCCTTCAAAAAGCTTAGCTACTCAATTCTGTACTCCTTGGTATCATGGATCATCATCAACCACTTTCTACCCTACTGACCATGTGTTTGTACCTATCTATCAGGTAAACTCACTTTCTTAAATTTCAGAAAACAAAACATGCATTTTCAACAATCTCATTACTAAATTAGAATCATTTAAAGATAAAATTTTATAGCAATTAAGAACCTTGCTATTTTGACTTGAACATTGCCAAGAAAAACAGTGAGATTGTTGATGAGAACTTTCTGGCTGTAGGAATAGAGATGAAGTTGAAGTGTAGGGCAAATGACTGCAAACAAGAATGAAAACATGCACTCAAGGCCTCTCAAACCCATGTTCCAGACATGACTTCTCTCTACCACTTCCTGTAGCGGGTTGGGGTCTTAAAGTAATCTAAAGGATTGAGTTGTTATTCTTTTATACCATTTAGCAGGAACTATAATTCATTTTCATTCTTGTCTTTTCCCTTCTCATATATGTTATGCATCTTAGTCATTAATTGTTAGAATGTTGCCATATCCCCTAGCAAGGACAGTTTGAGGAGGGACTGGAAGAGCATCTTTTATAGTTTCATATTACCAAGGTTGTGTATCTAAGTTGGTATTTGTTCAAGATAACTCTATTCACCAGTTTACATCCTTGACCACTCTCATTGGCAGGAACAATAAACTGAGAATGGGTAACAGTGATAACGCTTGAATTTCTACCCATTGCTCATAGATGGCCTCGCTCTACAACCTATCCTAGATTATGAGCCTGACCTCATCCCACAAAACTAATCAATGAACATATGTCTCTGCTTTCAGAAATTCACAAAACTTAAAGGTGATGAGACAATCTTGTTGATTTTAGAAAAAAATGTGCTTGAATTTTATCTGCTGCCTAACTTTTAATTGTTACCCTCATATTAATGGTGATGGAAAGAGCAATGCATAACTGGCAAATGTCATAAGATTGGATCTTATTTGGGCATTAACTCTATAATTTTTTATTATTCAACGTGGATGCATGTAGCCTGATAATTTTTTATGTTTATGTTATATTGTTTCAAAAAATGAAATAGCTTTTACATTTTATTCAAAAATATCAACTTGTGCTTTATTTGGAGACAATTATTATTTCAATAGCTTTCTGAATGCCATTTCCACAATTAAATCACAAATTTCATTTACTGCCTTAAGTGACTAGCCTTTGAAAGAAGAGCTGAAAAATGTACCTTTGCTATTATCTAAAAAGGATTAGTCGCATTTCAAACAAAGATGGGAAAGAATAAAAAAAAAGGAATACAAGATTAATCAAAAATAAGAAAATATGGGAAAGGAAACGTCTTAAAGCTGATGTCATGATGTTCCAACAACTATTGTACCAGTGTACACTCATTAACTTTTACTTTTCCATTAAAAAATTTTAGCATTTATTGTGCAGCCAGCATCTAATACAGAAGTATGCTACTTGTTTTCATGAAGGAGTTTTATATTCTTTGTGAAATTTGTTGTATCCATGACAATGGCCACTGTCTTTCCTGTAATACTGCCAGAATCTTATATCACTGGATACCTTAAAACTTAGGTTTGCTTTAGAACCAGTCTCTCCTCTAAAATTCCAGTAACTTGGGCTTTGGCTTTGTAACAGTTATTTCACTTTAATGCTTATTTTTTTCTCCCCAAAGCACTCTATTTAAAGTTGCAAATAATTTATGGATATACTTAATTTAGGAAACTATTTTAAGGTATATGTACTATATTCTAATTCTTCATAAAAATTCAAGAAGTATTACCAAGAAATTAGAAATTCATGTTGTATAGATGGATCTGATTCCTACTGTGTCAGTTTTCTGGTGTTTGATAAGGCACATAAAGCAGTTGTGAAAGAAAGCATGTCACTGGTATCCATGGTAACTGCAAAGATACTTTGGAACTCAGAGGGATAGAGTAAGCCTCAGTAATAGGTCTCATTATAAGGGCAAAATACATAAAAGGTTCAGGCGTATGCTTTTTAATTAGTTACTAAAAATAGCTAGAACCAGAGAAGATACATAAAATATTTCATGCTATTAGAAATATTGTGGACAACATTTGAAATTTGAAGATGTGTTAAACTGAAAGTCTTTTTCATCTTGTCAACTTAAGAAGTGTACTTACTCTAATAGGTTGTCATTTTTTAAAAATCATACTTAAGACATAAGTATATACTGATTTAAAACAAGAAGTTAGTCTCATAACACCACAAGTTCAAGAACTTTCATATCAATGTTAATTCCTGTGCTTAAGCAATTTCTTCAGAATGGTATCCCTGAAGCCTTCCTTTGTATTTTACAGATGTACCTAAACGAGGTACATTTAATGCGTTCAGTAGACAAGAATAATGCATTCATGGTTTGAAATGCAGATGAGACTGAAGTAAAAATTCTTACCTTTCAGTTATATATTATTTTCATTTCTTTCTTAGAATTTGATTTAAATCAGAATTCATAAAGTTCAATAATAAATATTTTTCCATGATAGATTTAAAGTGAATAAAATGATTTAATAATGTTTTAAGGAAAAATTTATAAAAAGCAAATTCTTTTATAAATCTCTCTTATGGAAAGTTTTCTGTTTTGAATTACAATTTGTAAAGAATAATCTTCTATTGCATTGCAATTCAAAAGCATTATTTCTTCACTGTTGCTATAGAAACTAATTCTGGTGCAGCTGTGATTGCTAATCAAAATTCTAGCATACTATCCTTTTCTTATAGCTTCATTTCATTTTTTATTACAAAATTATAAATTTCATTAATGGCAAGTTGGTGACCGTGGCTAAAATATCAATGAAAGAATAGATTTTTGTATTCTACTCTTTATTTTAATTAAGTATTCTCATTTTATAGCTTCAATTTGATTGAAAAAACAAAACAAAGCTTCTTTTTTATGAATTACAAAGGTTCATAAATACCATATGTCATCAAATATATAATATATACTGTTTCATAATCCTAATCATTACTATTTTAAATGATCAGTTTCTGAAGCATCTGGCCAAATGAAATTATGTTATAAATTAAAATGATAAAAATCCTTAGAGATTTTAGTTGGAGTATACTAGAATGGTACTGAAAATGCTTCATTTTGATAAAACTAGTCTCACTCATGTTCCTAGTTTGTCTTAATAAAATATTAAGAAAATTATCTTAATTAGATTGTTTTCCCTTTTCTTTCATTGTTATTTATTATCGAAAAAAATTGTTGGCATCATCAGCATATTATAAGTGTCTGGACCTTTTTAACAAATCAGAATTATATTGTGTATTATTTTGTTTTTTACTTTATTACATATCTTATATATTATTGTATTGCATGTTGAACTTGGCTTCAGTTAATAGACTTTATTCTTAAACTACTGGTTCAGTTGTAAGAAACAAAAAAGAAGAAAAACAATTGTTCAGTTTAATATTTATAAAAAGTCAATAGGATTATAATTAAGTTTTATGTTAGGGAATAGATTTTATATAGTGAAATATAAAATTAATTAAAATGATGTCATTACCTTAATATTTATACCTGCACTAAATATGTATACTTTTACATTCTGATTTAGAATTACACATTTTTTTTTAAACTCTTACCTTCCGTCTTGGAGTCAATACTATGTATTGGCTCCAAGGCAGAAGAGTGATAAGGGTAGGCAATGAGGGTCAAGTGACTTGCCCAAGGTCACACAGCTAGGAAGTGTCTGAGGCCAGATTTGAACCTAGGACCTTCCATCTCTAGGTCTGGTTCTCAATCCACTGAGCTACCCAGCTGCCCCCAAAATTACACATTTTTAAGCTAAAATTCATTGCCAACAAATTTTTATTTTTATAAATATTTTATTGATGATTCTTTTTTTTTTTTTAACCCTTACCTTGGAACCAATATGGTTCCATGACAGAAGAATGGTAAAGGCTAGGCAGATAAGTGACTTGTCCAGGGTCACACAGTTAAGAAATGTCTGAGGCCAGATTCAAGTTTAGGACCTCCTGTTTTTAGGCCTGGCTCTCAATCCTCTGAGCTACCTAAATGATTCTTTTAAAAACTTACTTTGTAATAACCACAACCATAGTGAGATTAGAATTATTTTAAATACTCTTTATGACTTCTCATGAGTCTTCTAGAGGTTATATTTTTCATTGAATTGTTCAGAGTTCTGATGTCTTTTCAGTCTTATTTTCTCTAATGTAAATTGTTTTTGGTTCTGTTTATTTCACTTTGCATCAGTACATAGAAGGCTTCCTATATAAAGCATAGGTAGCTGTTTGATGGACACATGTTTAAATGTCTGCCCTGCCAAATTAACCACTGAACTAGAGTCTGAGATAGCTTCACCCTAGCTGATTCTCTTGCTTTCCAGAAAATCATTTTCTTTGCCATTACTAGTGTCCTTTGATATGTCAACATCTTTCAAAAACTATATTTATGATTACTGTTCCACTAACATTATGGACTTCCCTGTTAACATGTCCCTTTTCTGTCATTTGTACTGTTTGTTAATATGATGTTTTACTGTTTGAAGAATTTAACTTTTAAAAAGTGTGTTAAGTGTCTTTGTCCAAAACCTAAAACTTTTATCAGAAAATAACACTTATCAGCATATTAGGCTACAGTTTTCCGCACATTCTGCTTAATTTTGACTTTGAACACAGTTCCAGAAACAAGTGGCATTTATTTATTTGTTTTTAAAAACCCTTACCTTCCATTTTAGAAACAATACTAGATCCTGGCTTCAAGGCAGAAGAGTGGTAAGGGCTAGAAAATGGGAGTTAAGTGACTTGCCCAGGGTCATACAGCTGGGAAGTGTTGTGAGGAAGATTATTTAGTTGTTATGTAGGAGACTTAGCAGGAAGGGCTAGAGAATTCCACATGGAATGGGGAAGCAGGAAGTGGCTTGCTCTCTCTCTGAGAAGAACTCCATGGTGGTTGGGACAAGCTGTAACTGACCCTGGGAGACCTCAGAGCTAGTGGAGCTATACCCTGATTCCCTGGGATTTTGGAGAGTGTTGAAGGTTGAAAGCAGAGGACATCAATCCTGCAAGACAGCACTGAGTAGGGAAGTGGCCTGTGATCTGGTGGACAGCTTGCAGACTTCAATCCCTACCTGGCTACATCAGTTCTAGAGGAGTTGGTTCCTGGCATCCTGTAACATCCCTGGAAGAGTTGTGAGATCCCAAGTTCAAGCCCTCTTCTCCAGGTCCTTAGCCAAGCTGTCAAAGCCTAGCAGAAGACAGGTTGGCTAGGGATCTTACCCTTTTCTACTCCAGTCCTGGGTTGTTAGCCATAGTTTACCTAATCCCCTTTCCAATCACTTCATATTATATATAATTAGACTGATTCCCTGTGCATTTTTAGTAATTTTAGGTCCTCATTGTATGTATGTATTAATCTGTATTTATTCCAGGCTGGGTGGGGCTGAGTGACAGTTGGTCAGGCTTAACTGTCATTCCAGTAAATGGTCTTTCCTTTGTAGTTAAACTTGGTTCCCTGACTTGTAAAGTCTCACCCATTCTCCCTTCCTGTCTCCTATCCACCCCAGTGAGCCCACAAGTATTATTTAAGGCACCTTCCCTGGTTTTTCCCCATTATAGAAGTATCTGAGGTCAGATTTGAACCCAGGACCTCTTGTCTCTGGGCCTGGCTCTCGATCCACTGAACCACCCAGCTGGCCCCAACATGCAACATTTAAAATTGCAAGTGCTATATAGTACAGTGACATCAAAGGGTTTATATAATATATGACCATTTTTTATTTGTAAGATAAGATGTTTTGTAAGATAAAATATATTGAAAGATGTGTGCAATAATATTTCTAAATCACCTTGGTTCATAGTTAGATCAATAATGTAACAAGAGTAGGGCAAAAGATGGTAAAAATACTCACACATAACTCAAGATTATGCTCAAGCTTTGTCTAGCCATAGAATAGTTTTGCAATTTTTAGGTAAGTCTGTGGTTCTGATAGGATCTTTCCAAGTAAAAAAATTTGATGGAACCATTTTTAATAGGAAAATGTGTGGTGCCTTTGAAAGTTCCAAGGCATCAAAAATCTTTGGTGAGATAAATTAGTAAAATCTTTGACTTATGAGAGACTATGCCATTACTATATACAAGAAGAGTGAATTTATATTGATTTTGATTAAGTCCCAGAAAATTTTCTTATTTACCAGCCTCTTTCAGGGTAGAAATTGCTAATTGTTAGCTCCCTCAAAAGCCCATTTTTTCAGTATAGTATACTTTTGAAAAGGATAGACTTCTCATCAGTAAGTTCTCTAAGAAAACCCTACCAAATTATTTTATAGTGGCATAATTTTCTCACTTTGTCACAAACTTGAACTAGTTTTCAAACACCATATTTTACTTTAAAACCATAATTCAATTTCATTTACACAAAAGTTAATTTTCCTTTTTTAGTGATCAAAGATAGTTACCCTTCTGATCTTTTAATTTTGAATCATTCAGTGAGAGTATTTTCTTTATGTGGTAATTTAAGTGAATGAATTATATGACTTAAAAGTTGAAAAGAATTTCACTAAGTTTTTCAAACTCTGATATTATAAAATAGAAAGCAATATTGTGTCTATCTATCTAAATTTTTCTTGTTCTTTGTAATAGACAAGTATAAGTCCTGTGATTAGAAAATTTTCCTGAGAGTCAGGAAGATGTGGCTTCCATGCCTTCTTCAAATAGAAACTAAATATGGCCATAGAGAAATTACTTAACATCTCAGTACCTGAGGTAATTCTTTTTTATTTTTTAATTTAGAATATTTTTCCATGGTTACATGATTCATGATCCCCCTTCCTTCCCCACTCCTGGAGCTGACAAGCAATTCCACTGGGTTATACATATATCATTGTTCAAAAGCTATTTCCATGTTATTCATATTTACAGTTGTCGAAGAAATATATATATGCATGATATATGTATGTATGTATGTATGTATATTTAGCTAGTAGAGAGAGCAGACTTAACTGTCTAGAGAATTTGGAATCTTGACAGAGGGGACATAGTGACTCTGGCAGAATGGCATTTTGAAGCTGTCAGGGAGAGCCTGTGGATTTATGGTGGATCTGGTCAGACTCAACAACTCTGAAGCAGTTTCCCTTGATCTTGGCCTGTGTTATCTTCAGTCAAGCCCAGTGAATTAGTTAGGTTGAGAAATTGATTTAATCTGGTGTGGTGGACACACACAGATCTCCCTCTCTTCACACTTGGATCTAATTTGCTGTCAATCCAGTTTTCCTGAGACCAGTTGTGAAAATTTGAAGATTTCCTCCTAGGACATCTTTGTGAGATCCCCTTATTCCCTGTCAAGCCAGACCTTGCTTTAAGCAGTCTATTCATAGATTTTAGATATCAGTATAGTCTTTGTCCATCCTTTATCCCTGGGTAGTTATCATTAGACCATTGAGTTAGTTCTCCTGATCTCCTTGCTCCCCATTCCACTTATTTATTAAACTGTTTCATTTTCATAGTCCTGCCTCCTATGTCCTTACCCAGATACCAAGGTTGACAAATTGACCCATTGTGTACTGAAATTACTTTCCATGGTGTTATTCTGTTTTCAGTTATCCCCAGCTGAGTGTTGTTATGTGTGTTAATTCATTTACCCTTTTCAGTTCCCTGTAGTCAGTTGACTGACCTAACTGACATCCCTCTTTCCCAGTGGTTCCCAAATTTTTTTGGCCTACCACCCCCTTTCCAGAAAAAAAATATTACTTAGCACCCCCTGGAAATTATGAAACTATTTATTGAACTCAGAATAGAATGTAATACAAAAAAAGTGTGGCCATCACTGCCCCATCCTGGATCGCTACAGCACCCACCAGGGGGCGGTAGCACCCATTTTGGGAATCATTGTTCTTTCCCCACTTTTCCCACTTTAGTGAGGGACTTATTTAATTTCCCCATTACACAGTAGAGTGATCAAAACCGTAATCACATCCATGTGAATACTACATAATTGATCACATGTTTTTCATCTGCATTTCTGTTCCCACAATTGTTTCTCTGGATGTGGATAGTGTTCTTTCTCCTAAGTCCCTCTGGATTTTCCTGGGTCTTTGCATTGGTGCTTGTAGAAAAATCTATTACATTCAATTGTGCCATAATGTATCAGTCTCTGTGTTCAATGTTCTCCTGGTTCTATTCCTTTTGCTCTGCATCAGCTCATGGAGGTCTTTCCAGTTCACAGGGAATTCCTCCAGTTTATTATTCCTTTCAGCACAATAATATTCCATCACTATCAGGTACCACAATTTGTTCACCTGTTCCCTAATTGATGGACACCCCCTCATTTTCCACTTTTTTGCCACTACAAAGAATGAGGCAATTAATATTTTATGCTAGTATTTTTCCCTATTATCTCTTTGAGTTCAAACCCAGCAGTGGATCAAAGGGCAGGCAGTCTTTTAAAGCCCTTTGCACATAGTTCTAAATTGCCTTCCAGAATGGTTGGATTAATTCACAACTCTACCAGCAGTGTATTAGTGTCCCAATTTTGGCATATCCCCTCCAACATTTATTATTTTTCTTTACTGTCATATGATCATTCTGCTAGGTGTAAGGTGGTACCTCAGTTTTATTTTAATTTGCAGTTCTCTAATAACGAGAGAGTTAGAAGACTTTTTCGTGTGCTTATTGATAGTTTTGACTTCTTTATCTGAAAACTGCCTATTCGTGTCCCTTGACCATTTGTCGATTGGGGAATGGCTTGGTTTTTTGTAAATTTGGCTTAGTTCCTTATGTATTTGGGAGATTAAACCTTTGCCAGAGAGTTTTGTTATAAAAATGTTCTCCCAGTTTGTTGCTTTCCTTCTAATTTTAGTTGCATTGGTTTTGTTTCTATAAAACTTTTTTAATTTGATGTAATCAAAGTCATTCATTTTACATTTTGCAACGTTCTCTATCTCATGCTTGGTCTTAAATTCCTTCCTTTCCCACAGATCTGACAGGTATACTATTCTATGTTCACCAAATTTAGTTATGAATTCACTCTTTATATTTAAGTCATTTACCCATTTTTGAATTTATCTTGGTATAGGGTGTAAGATGTTGATCTAAACTTAATTTTCCTCATACTGTTTTCCACTTTTCCTAGCAGTTTTTGTCAAATAGAGAGTTCTTGTCCCAAAAGACTATCCTGCTGAGGTCATTTACCCCTAATCTATTCCATTGATCCACCCTTCTGGCTCTTAGCCAGTACCGTGTTATTTTGATGATCACCCCTTTATAGTATATTTTGATATCTGGTACTGCTAACCCCCATCCTTCTCATTTTTTCATTATTTCCTTTGATATTTTTAATCCCTTGTTCTTTCAGATGAACTTTGTTATAATTTTTTCTAATTCTATAAAAAAGTTTTATAGTGCTTTGATAGGTATGGCACTGGTAGATTAATTAGGGTAGGATTAGTAGATTAATTTGGGTAGAATTGTCATTTTTATTATGTTAACTCATCCTACCCATGAGCAATTAATGTTTTTCCAGTTATTTAGATCTAGTTTTAATTGTGTGAAAAGTGTTTTGTAGTTATGTTCACATAATTCTTGTGTTTGTCTTGACAAATCGATTCCTAAATATTTTATATTGTCTAGAGTGATTTTAAATGGAGTTTCTCTCTCTAACTCCTGCTGCTGATTTGTGTTGGAAATATATAGAAATGCTGGTGATTTATGTGGCTTTATCTTGTACCCTGCAACTTTTCTAAAGTTAATTATTTCCATTAGTCTTTTAGTTGATTTTCTAGGCCTCTATAAATATACCATCATATCATCTGCAAAGAGTGATAGTTTAGTCTCCTCATTGCCTACTTTGATCCCTTCGATTTCTTTTTCTACTCTAATTGCTACTGCTAGCGTTTCTGGTACAATATTAAATAATAGAGGTGATAGTGGGCATCCTTGCTTCACTCTTGATCTTATTGGGAAGGCTTCTAACTTGTCCCCATTGCAGATGATACTTGCTGATGGTTTTAAATATATACTGTTCATTATTTTGAGGAATGGCCTTTCTATTCCTATACTTTCTAGTGTTTTCAATATGCAACAATGGGTGTTGTATCTTTTCAAAGGCTTTTTTTGCATCTATTGAGATAATCATGTGATTTCTGTTGGCTTGATTATTGATATGGTCAATTATGTGGATGGTTTTCCTACTATTAAACCATCCTTGCATTCCTGGTATAAATCCCACCTGATCATAGTGAATATAATCCTTGTGATCACTTGCCTGATTCTTTTTGCTATTTAAGATTTTTGCATCTATTTTCATTTGGGAGATTGGTCTGTGGTTTTCTTTCTGTGTTTTTGGTTTATGTCAATCTTAGCCTAAAACAAAATAAAACTTTCTCTCTGACTTTCTTTCCCTGCCCTCCTGAACTTTTCTTTTATCATTAGCTTTTACAAATGAAGAGTCTAATATGTGTTGACCAGGGGAATAAATTGTTGGATGCTTTTTGCTAGAATTATATTTAAGATTTTTGTGTCTATGTTCATTAAGGAGATTGGTCTATAGTTTTCTTTTTCTGTTTTTGGACTGACTGGCTTTGGAATCTATAACATATTTGTGTCATAAAAAGAATTTGGTAACACTCCGCTTGTTTTATCAAAAAATTGTATAATATTGGGATTAGTTGTTCTTTTAATATTGGATAGAATTCACTAGTGAATCCATCTGGCCCTGGGGATTTTTTCTTAGAAAGTTCTTTGATGGCTTGTTCAATTTCTTTTTCTGAGATAGAATTATTTAAAGATTCTATTTCCTCTTTTGTTAATCTAAGCAACTTATGTTTTTGTAAATATTCACCAATTTCAAGTAGATTGTCATATTTTTTGCCATATAATTGGGTGAAATAGTTCTTAATAATTACCTTAATTTCTTCTTCCTTAGAGTTGAGATCACCCTTTTCATTTTGGGGAGCGTTAATTTGATTCTCTTCTTTTTTATTAGTTTAACTAGTACTTTATCTATTTTATATGTTTTTTCAAAGTACCAGCTCCTAGTCTTATTTATTACTTCAATAGTTCTTTTACTTTCAATTTTACTTTTTTTTGTCCTTTAATTTTTAGGATTTTCAATTTGGTTTTCATCTGAGGATTTTTAATTTTTTTTTCTAATTTTTTAAGTCACAAGTTCAATTCATTGATCCCTTCCATCTCAATTTTGTTGTTATAGTTACTCAGTGATATAACTTTTTCCCTTAGTACTGCTTTGGAGGTATCCTATAGGTTTTGGTATGATGTCTCCTCATTGTCATTCTCTTTAATGAAGTCTTCGATTGTTTCTATGGTTTCTTTTTTGACTCACCAGTTTTTTTTTTTTGTTTTGTTTTGTTTTGTTTTTTTTTTACACCCTTGTACTTCGGTGTATTGTCTCATAGGTGGAAGATTGGTAAGGGTGGGCAATGAGGGTCAAGTGACTTGCCCAGGGTCACACAGCTGGGAAGTGGCTGAGGCCGGGTTTGAACCTAGGACCTCCTGTCTCTAGGCCTGGCTCTCACTCCACTGAGCTACCCAGCTGCCCCTGACTCACCAGTTTTAAAGAATTAAATTATTCAGTTTCCAATTAATTTTAAATTTGCCTTTTGTGATAATGAAATTAAATCTCCCTTGCCCATCTTTAGATTTAATCACCAATGGTGAGAACATCCCCACTTAATTCACAAGTTGGGAAGCCTGTGACTCACGTGTGGTAGAGTGAGTGAAGAATCAAAATTACTGACTGTCTCCTAGGCAGTCATAAAAAACATGTCTATTGTGATTGGACATGTAAACTAAGAGGAAGGCACAGGAAGTGATGCAAAAAGAAGCATCTTTAAAAGAGTTCAGTTTTTTTCTTGTTCATGACTTGGACCTGGAGGAGCTCTGGCTGGGACCCTGATACCTTGGTAAGTGAAAAAGACTGACTGATTACCTTAAGTTCCCTGGAAGTACTAGGGAGGCTCCCTTGATTTGGAGAAGCCCTAGCAGCTAAACCCCTCTATAATTGACTTTTAGGCTCTCTGGCTGGGCCTCTGGAGCCCTGCTGTAGTAAAGCCCAGACTTGAATACAAATCTGGTTCATTAAGTTAGATCTCTTACTCTACCCTCTTCTCATCTCTCTACTTCCATTCTCTCCTTTATTTTATAAAGAAATTACTAAAATCATTTTAGGAATTGGGTATTTATTCAGTTCCTTGGTGATAACACCTTTAAATATTAATATATCCAATCAAAAAAAAACCCTTTCCCCTATTACACTTTCCATGGACCCTTGTTAAGTATAATTTTTATCATGTTATGACCTGAGAAAGTTGTAAGGGATGGGATTTGCACAAGGGGGATGGGACCAAAGGAGCCAGAGAGAAGGCAGTTGCTGACAGTTGCTGACATTGTAAGGAGAGGGAATTCTGGGAATTTCTCTGAAGAAGGAGGAGAGAGGAGAGGTCTTTTGGGCAGAGGACTGGGAAGAGGAAGGAGGAGGACATCCCAGTTCAGATCCAGTCTTTAGGGCTTCCTGGGGATCTTCTTTTGGAAATTGAAACCCTGATTCCCTAATCAAAGCCATTCATCGCATCTCTCCCATCAAGACTTCAACCATCAAGAGAGCTAAGTTTTTGGACTCCATTTTGGGAGCAATCTCTTAGTCTCTTTCTCCCATTATCCAACCTTGCTGAGAGACCTCCTTTCAGTCAAAACTTACAATTATGGAAAGGGATAGAAATAGAAAACTAGAAATAGAAATAGAAGGAGAAGGGGCAGGGGAAGAAGCTTAGGAGTGGGAACCCCAGAGGTTCCCTCCTAAGTGACAGACCCCATAGAAATAAAGAAGAGGACACACCAAAGTCCCTCTGCCCTTCACCCCTTTCCCCAATCCCTGAATTGCAAATAATAAAAGCCATTCATCAGTCAGATAGAGTTCCAGAGTCCCTGAGAGACAATAAGGGAGAGGGGAACCACAGCTTGGTCTGACTGCCTCCATCTTGAAGCCAGGCCCCCCACTGTGAATTTAACTGATGGGGGGAGGTTTGTGTGAACCCCATCTTTATTCAGAATCAGATTGTGGTACCACATACCTTGTCTTATAGGGAAGCCTCACCCCCAACTTCTGTGGGATGGCATGACCATCCAGGTCACCCATTTTCAGAGTGACACCCTCTTAAAGACTCCCAGTGTATATTCAGCCTCAAGGGAGAGCTGGAAGAGAGAATCGCCACATAGACTCTATTTCCCGTCTATCAAACATTGGTAACTGGCTTCCCCTTTATTATTACAAAATTGTATTTATTATTTCTGCTTTTCTGCATTTTTTTGCAATATTTCTATGCTTTGGTACATGATTGATCTTTGAATATGTACCATGTACTGCAGAGAAGAAGGTAAATTCCTTTTTATTCCTGTTCAGTTTTCTCCAGATATCTATTAATTCTAATTTTTCAAGCATTTCATTCACTTCCCTTACTTCTTTCTTATTTATTTTTTGGTTCTATTTTTCTAGTTCTGAAATGGGAAGGTTGAGATCCCCCACTAATATGATCTTACTATTTCCTCCTTGATCTCCTTTAATTTTTCCTTTAGAAATCTAGATGCTATGCCATTTCGTGCAGAGCTGTTTAGTAATGATATCTCTTCATTGTTTATAGTACCCTTTAACAGAATGGAATTTCCTTCCTTATCTTTTTTAATTAGATCAATTTCTACTTTAGCTTTATCTGATATCATGATTGCTACTTCTGCTTTTTTTTTTTAACTTCAGATGATGCGTAATAAATTCTTCTCCAGCTTTTTACCTTGAATCTGTATGTGTCACCCTGCCTCAAATGTATTTCTTGTAAAGAACATATAGTAGAATTCTAGTTTTTATTCCACTCTGCTATCTGCTCCTGTTTTATAGGTAAGTTCATCCCATTGACATTCAGCATTATGATTACTAACTGTGTATTGCCCTCCATTGTATTATGCCATTTAAATACTGCTCTATTCTGTTTCTCTCTTTTTCTCCTTACCAGTGTTTTGCTTTTTGTCACACCCTTCCACTTCCCCCTCCCTCCATTTACCTCTCTCTTCCCTTATCTTATTTCCCTTTTACTTCTCTGTGAGGAAAGATAGAATTCTATACCCCACTGAGTATACTTGTTTTACCCTTTCTGAGCCCTTTACCATGAGAGTAAAGTTTAAGCATTGCCTGTCACCACCCTTATCCTCCCTTCTCTATAATGATTTCTCATGCCTCTTTATGTTGTATAATTTCCCCATTCTCCCTTTCCTTTTTTCTTGGTGTAACCCTCTCTTTCAGCCCTTGATTTATATTTTTTACACATTCATTTGCATACATATCATGTCATACATACATATTGTTCCATATCATCATATTTATGTATACATCATATAATCATAATTAATTTATTTCTCCACCCTCTTTCTGAGTAAATTCCTTCTATCTTCTCTACTGCTAAGACTAATTTTTGAGAATTATAGAAATCCCCTTTTCAGGTATACTTATAAACATTTTGACCTTAATAAATACTTTAAATTTCCTCTTTCTTATTTACCTTTTTTGGGCTTCCCTTGTGTCTTGTATTTGGGCTTCATATTTTTGGTTTAGGTCTGGATTATTCCTCAGAAATGCTTAGAAATCTTCTGTCTTATTAAATGTCTATTTTCCCCCAGAAAGAATATACTCAGTTTTGTTGGATAGGTGACTCTGGGTTGTAAACCCGAATCTTTTGCCTTCCTGACTATCATATTCCATGTCTTTAGATCCTTTAATGTAGAAGCTGCTAGGTCCTGTGTGGTCCTGATTGTAGCTCCCTGTTTTTGAATGGTTTCTTACTGGCTATTTGAAGTGCTTTTTCCTTTGCTTGGTAACTCTTGAATTTAGCTATCATATTTCTAGAAGTTGTCATTTGAGGATTTCTTTCTGGAGGTGATCTGTAAATTCTTTCAATTTCAATTTTATTTTATTTTTTAAAAATCTCTGGGCAGTTATCTTTGATAATTTCTTATATGATATCCAAGTTTTTTTCTTGATTATGGTTTTCAGGTAGTCCAATAATTCTCATTGTCTCTCCTATTTTCTAGATCTATTTTCTAGGTCAGTTGTTTTTTCAATAGGATATTGCATGTTTCCCTTTGTTTTTTCATTCCTTTGATTCTGCTTTATTGTTTCTATAATGTGTGAAATGGTCAGACCTGTGATTTGGGAAGAGCATTTTGGCACCTGAGTAGAGGTTGGACTAGAATAGGGAGAGATGAGACAAAGAAACCCATCAGCTGGCTATTGGATGAGAAACTGAAAGTCTGTACCACAGTGACAACTTTGCCAGAGGAGAGATGGGGGCATAATCAAGAACTACTGTAAAGAGAGAAAAAACAATACTTGGTAGCAGATTAAATGGGGGAGATGAGAGTGAAAAGCTGAAGACGACACTAAGGTTGTAAACCTGTTCTGAAAATGTTGAGTTTAAGGTCTCAGTGGAACATTTAGCTCATGACAGCCAGTTGGTAATATAAAAGTAGAGAACAGGGTGGAAGACAGGGCTGATACTTTGTTTTGAGATTTGTTCATAATTATTTTTATCAGTCTGATTAATGTGATTTATATAGTATCTATAGAAGTATTTGGGTTTACATATATACTTGTGTACATATAGATTATATTATATTATCTATATTTTGTTGTTTCGTTTCTAACTTGTCCAACTCTTTGTGATCACATTTGGGATTTTCTTGGCAGAGATAGAAATAGTTTGCCATTTCCTTCTCCCACTGATTTTTAAAGATGAGGAACTAAGGGAAACAGGGTTAAGTGGCACAGCTAAGTGTCTGAAGCTGGCTTTGAACTCAGGTCTTCCTGACTCCAGGCCTGGCCATCTGTGTAGTCAGAGGAGAAAATTAGGTGAAAAGCCAGCTAGGTGGCACAATGATAGAACACCAAGACTGGAGTTAGGAAGACTCATCTCCCCAAGTTCAAATCTGGCTTCACTTTGTAACCTTCAGCAAATCTCTTTACCCTGTTTACCTCAATTTCCTCATCTGTTAAAGGAGTTGGAGAAGGAAAAGCCACTACATGCAGGAGCTGGTTTGCTCTCCTTCCTTACTTCTGTTTTCTCTTTTCAGGGTTTGTAGAGGTAAAGTAAAAGGAGAAACATACTTGCAAAGAAAAGAAGGTAGTAGAACTTGCTATTTTTCATAATCAGTGTATGTGAAATTACAGTAAGTGGGGAGACCTTACTATAATGAACCTTGGGTAAGTCTCACTCTTATCTGAAATGTACAAAGGTGTTTAGATAAACACTGAAGCACACACACACACATTTTAATGCAGAAATGCAACAAACAACAGAATTAAAAAAAGGATAGAGAGGAAGAATAGTTGAGAGAGGATATTACTGGGGCAGCTAGGTGGCACAGTGAATAGAATGCTGGGCCTAGAGTCAAGAAAACTTATCTCCCTGAGTTCAAATCCAGATGTTTCTTCATCTGTAAAATGAGCTGGACAATAATAGGCCAAACCACTCTAGTATCTTTTCTAAGAAAGCACCAAATGAAGTCACAAAGACGTACATAACTGAAATGACTAAACAAGAAAAATAATGGTAAGCATGAGTGTCTACATACATATATGAAATGGATGTATTATATTAGTTATTAGTATTAATGTGTATTGGTATTGCATTATCTTGTTTTGATTTTATAGATATAATAGAAAAATAGCAATGCAAAGGACTAGACATATGCCAGGCTAAATACAAAAGATTAATGTTAGATAAATGAAAAAAAGTAGTAAATGTACTTGAGAAATTGGTTAGATATTTGATGGGAAATGGATGTAGTCTAATACATTATACTATGTGCATTAGTGAATTCCAGTGGGATATCTTATGGGGAAACAAAACTGAAATTATGCACCAACAATAACAATATAGTACAGTAAGAACACTTTTAAAAAAAACAGTAAAAGAAAAAATCAGGAGAAAAAAAAAACAATCAGGAAAAAAATGGCCGAAAAACCCCTTCCCTGAAGCTTAGTTGTAAAGCTGATTTACTCAAGGAATTTATGAATGAACTAGGGGGAAGGGTAGGCTGCTCTGAGTGGTACACCACTGGCTTGGAACTTTCAGCCCACAGCCAATGGCTGTACACCCCCCACAGAATGTGCAGAATCCTCTGACTTCCAGTCTGGCTCTGTGTGTCCAAGAGAGAACTTCCTGTCCCCCTGTTAACCTACCATTTGAGTGTGCCAAACTCTTATGGGGAAAACCAGGGGAGATAACTTAAATACTATATGTGGGTTCAGAAGGATGAGTGGGAGACAGGAATGGACAGTAGGTGAGACCAAACAAAATAGGGAAACTGGGTTTACTGTTAAAGAAAAAGACTGTTGACAGAAGTGGTAGTTAGGCCTAACTGTCACCCTGCTTCTCCTAGACAAGGGATAAACACAGAGTATAATAAATACACACTATGGAAACTTCAAGGTACAAAGAAAACACACAGGGAAAACAGTTTAATTGTTTTTTGAGAGGATAGGATAGGGGGTGAAGTGAAACTATATCTAACTGCCCAGGACTGGAATCAAAAGAGTAAGTTCCTTAGCCAACCTGGCTTCTACCAGGTTGACAGCTTGGCTAAGGACCTGGGGAAGAGGGCTTGGATTTGGGGTCTCACAACTGATCCAGAGATGTCTTCAGGATACCAGGAACCAACTCCTCCACAGCTGATGATCCAAAGTAACCAGGTAAGGAGAGATGTCTGCAAACTGTCCACCAGAACACAGGCCTCTTCCCTACTCAGAGTTGACTTGCAGGATGATGTCTTCAGCCTTTACAACCTTCTCTAATCTCCAAGATCCCAGGTCATATAGGGAATGCTAATTGCACATATGCTCCAAACCCCTCACAAAACAGCAATGTCTGTTGCTTAGCTCTCTCATCCCTACCCCCTGCATTCTATACAGAATGTCCATGACTTCCAGCAAAGGCTTTCCCTAATCTACTTGCAAAAATATGCCTTTATACCTTTAAAGCCTATACCTATTACAGATAGTAGAGTTAAACATTTAAAAACAATTATAAAAAGAAGAAAATAAAATAATGCACATATCTCAATTATCGAAGAGAGGTGAATTTCTTAATTTAATAAATAAAAGAAATGGAAGGAACAAGATACACACACATATATATGTATATATATATATATATATTCTTTAATACAGTAAGATTAAAATTATTTGTAATAATAGAATAAGAGAAAATGGAGTATAAAGATATTCACAGCCAATGTAACATATAAAAGTTTAACTCCTATAATATATTATTGTAATTTAGTCTTTTTCATTCCTGTCTGATTCTTTTGTTGGCAAAGATACTATAGTGGTTATTCATTTCCTTCTCCAGTTCATTTTACAGATGAGGAAATTGAGGCAAAGGATCATATGCTTCATAAGCATCTGAGGAAAGATTTGAGCTCTGGTCTTCCTGACTCTAGGCCCACTGTTCCATCCTCTATGTCTCTTACCTTCCCCTTTGTAACTGTTAAAAAAATTCCCATAAGTAAATTCTGGTCTCCAACATGGTCAAAAGATTTGAAAAGAATATTTAGAAAGAGAAAGACAAATTGTTAATAGTTCTTAAATTCTCAAACCCATTATCAATAAAAGAAAGATCAGTAAAATAATCAAGCCACTCCTTTGCACTCAAAAAACTGCCAAAATAATTGTCAACAAAACTCATTACTGTTGGGTTTATGAAATTTATTGTGTATTGCTAGAAATTGCAAACCTATAAAATATTTTCGTAAAGTAACCTAACAGTACATAGGAAAAATTATGAGAATAATCATACTCATTGAACCAATAATTCCATTGTTGTGATTATCTGAAAAAATGTCATAAAAATGAGGTCTCTGTTCAAAGATCACCACACAACTGTTTATACTGCTTGACAGTCCAGTTAAATTCAACTGATAGTTAAGCATTCCTATGATGAGCCAAATGCTGGGGAGATAAAGACAAAATTTTCTGCCCTGAAGCAAATATACATTCTACTGGAGAGAAAGCAACATTTTTTATAAATCAGTTATTAGTGAATATATGCAAACTACTGACAAAATGTTTTTGGAATGGAAAGAGCACTAACATCTGTAGACATCAAGAAGAATGTTTTCTAGAAGATGGAAATTTAGTTGAGGAAGCTAGGAATCCCAAAATAGAAGAGCACAGGGATAGGCATATTCAAAGAAAGAAAATAGGAGATGGACTGCCACCTCTGGCCAGTAGCAAGTAGGTGGGCTTAGCAGGAATGTACTATGTGTGTGTGATATAGACTAATGTGAAAGGAAAATGTGAGGGAACTTGTAAAATGAAATGATTCCAGACGGTTGCCTAGCCTTGTTTCTATTTCAGCAACTTCTCTAGTACCTTTGTTCTTCTTCCAACTCACACAATATCATCTTAGTTTAGACCCTCCTCAAAACTCTCACCTGAGCTATTGCAATACCTTTCAAAAATTCCTTTTTCCTTTGCCTCAGGTCTCTCCTTTCCAATCTATCTTTGATGCAGTTATCAGAGAGATTTTTCTGAAGGGTAGACCCATGTCCCTCAGTTAACTATGGTAGCTCTCTGTTGCCTTCAGGATTAAATATAAGTTCTTTTGTTTTGAGCTTAAGACCCTTCACTCTCTGCTCCCAATCTAAATCTTTTAAAATTATTATTAACATATCAACAAATATGAATATTTGAAAATACAATGAAGTATAGAAATGGGATTATATATGAAACTATGAATCTCTATGGCATACTATTTTTCAAAAAGTATATATTAAATTTAGCATTATACTAATATTTTAATTTTCTGTGCCCCATTCAAAATTTCTTTCTGCTCAATTATACATATTTATTTCCTTTTTTAAAAATAAGTTTATTAATACCTTGTGTTTTTATATCACCATAATTCCCTTGATATTGCTATCCCTGTCTCCTAGAAAACCACCCCATTATAGCAAATAGTATTTCTAGAGACAAAAAATAAAATTAAGAAGAGGAAAAAATCTGAAAACATATGCAATACTTCTGGACATCCTACATCTATAACAGAATAAATTTAGAGTGTCTTCTAATTTATTCTTTTAAACCATGCCTTTTGTTTATAATTTTGCAACATTCATTTTTAATTTTGGGGGGTATATGTGATTCTTTTCACTTACATTGTTTTAGCCATTGTGGCTTTTGTTATCTTGACAGCTTATTTTAATCTGCATCAGTTCATGTAGTTCTTTCCATGTGTTATCACAGTCATCATTTTTTACAACACGGTCATGTGACATTTATATTTATATACCACAGTTTGCCTAACAATTACCTAATTGATGGACATGAACTTTGTTTCTAATTCTTTGCTATCACAAAAAATAATACTATAAATATTTTAGTATATATATGACGTCTATTCTTAATAGCTCCCTTGGGAGTATAAACCTAGCTAGCAATAGCATCTCTGGGTCAAATGATATTTTAGTAAATTTATTTCTATAAATCCAAATTGATTTCCAAAATGGTTGGACCAGTTCATATCTCCAACAAAAATGCCATCAGTATGCCTGTCTTCCAAAAACTCATTCAACTTTGACTATTTCCATCTTTTTTTTTTTCATTTTTACCAATTTGTGGGTTGTGAGAGGAAACTTCAGAGTTGTTTTGATTACTGTTTCTAATGATTTGGAACATTTTTTATGTATTTGCTAATAGTTTGAAATTCTTTTCAAAACCGTTAGTTTTTATCCTTTTATAAAATTTTATTATTTTTTAAATTTTGAATATTTTCCCATAGTTACATCTTTCATGTTCTTTCCCTCTCTCCCAAACCCCCCACCCCACAGTAGATGATGCACAATTCCACTGAGTTTTACATGTATCATTGATTAAGACCTAATTCCATATTACTGATGGTTGAAATAGAGTTATTGTTTAGCGTCTACATCCCCCCCAATCATGTATGCATCAACACGTGTTCAAACAGTTGTTTTTCTTCTGTGTTTCCACTCCTTCAGTTCTTCGTCTGAATGTGGGTAGCGTTCTTTTCCATAAATCCCTCAGAATTGTCCTGGGTCATTGCATTGCTGCTAGTACAGAAGTCAATTCAATTTTATCACAGTGTATCAGTCTCTGTGTACAATGTTCTTCTGGCTCTGCTCCTTTCACTCTGCATCAATTCCTGGAAGTCTTTCCAGTTCACGTGGAATTCCTCCAGTTTATTATTCCTTTGAATACAATAGTATTCCATCACCAGCATATACTACAAATTTGTTCAGCCATTCCCCAATTGAAGGGCATACCCTCATTTTCCAGGTTTTTTGCCACCATAAAGGGCACAGCTATAAATATTTTTGTACAAGTATTTTTCCCTGTGATCTCTTTGGGGTAAAAACCCAGCAATGGTATGGTTGTATTGAAGGGCAGGCTTTCTTTTAGAGCTCTTTGGGCATAGTTCCAAATTGTCAGCCAGAATGGTTGGATCAGTTCACAACTCCACCAGAAATGCATTAATGTCCCAATTTTGCCACATCCCCTCCAACATTCATTACTCTCCCCTGCTATCATTTTAGCCAATCTGCTAGGTGTGAGGTGGTACCTCAGAGTTGTTTTGATTTGCATTTCTCTAATTATTAGAGATTTAGAACACTTTTCCACATGTTTGTTGATAGTTTTGATTTCTTTATCTGAAAATTGCCTATTCAAGTCCCTTGCCCATTTATCAATTGGGGAATGGCTTAATTTTTTTATCCAATTGATTTAGCTCCTTGTATATTTGAGTAGTTAGACCTCTGTCAGAGTTTTTTGTTATAAAGATTTTTTCCCAGTTTGTTGTTTCCCTTCTGATTTTGGTTGCATTGTTTTTGTTTGTACAAAAACTTTTTAATTTAATATAATCAAAATTTTTATTTTACATTTTGTAATTTTCTCTAACTCTTGCTTGGTTTTAAAATTTTTCCTTTCCCATAGATCTGACAGGTACATTATTCTATGTTCACCTAGTTTTCTTATAGTTTCCTTCTTTATATTCAAGTCATTCACCCATTCCCAATTTATCTTGGTGTAGGGTGTAAGATGTTGATCTAAACCAAATCTCTCCCATATTGTTTTCCAATTTTCCCAACAGTTTTTCTCAAATAGTGGATTTTTGTCCCAAAAGTTGGGCTTTTTGGGTTTATCTTGATATTCTTGATCTTTTGTTCTTTCAAATGAACTTTGTTATAGTTTTTTTCTAATTCAGTAAACAAGGGTTTTGGTACTTTGATAGGTATGGCACTAAACAGGCAAATTAATTTGGGTAGAATGGTTATTTTTATTATGTTATCTCGTCCTACCCATGAGCAATCAATGTTTTTCCAATTGCTTAGATCTAGTTTTAATTGTTTGGAAAGTGTTTTGTAGTTGTGTTCATATAATTCCTGTGTTTGTTTTGTTAGATAGATTCCCAAGTGTTTTATATTGTCTAGGGTGATTTTAAATGGTGTTTCTCTTTCTACCTCTTGCTGCTGTGATGTGTTGGAAATGTATAGAAATGCTGATGATTTATGTGCATTTTTTTGTATCCTGCAACTTTGCTAAAGTTATTGATTATTTCTATTAGCTTTTTAGTTGATTCTCTAGGATTTCTTAAGTAGACCCATCATATCATCTGCAAAGAGTGATAGCTTAGACTCTTCATTGCCCATTTTAATACTTTCAATTTCTTTTTCTTCTCTAATTGCTACTGCTAGTGTTTCTAGTTCAATGTTAAATAATAGAGGTGATAATGGGCATCCTTGTTTCACGCCTGATCTTATTGGGAAAGCTTCTAATTTATCCCCATTGCATATGATGCTTGTTGATGGTTTTAGATATGTACTGTTTATTATTTTTAGGAAAGGCCCCTCTATTCCTATATTTTCTAGTGTTTTCAATAGGAATGGGTGTTGTATTTTGTCAAAGGCTTTTTCAGCATCTATTGAGATAATCATGTGATTTCTGTTGGTTTAGGTGTTGATATGGTCAGTTATGTGGATGGTTTTCCTAATATTAAACTATCCATGCATTCCTGGTATAAATCCCACCTGATCGTAGTGAATGATCCTCATGATCACTTGCTGGAGTCTCTTTGCTAGTATTCTGTTTAAGATTTTTGCATCTATGTTCATTAAGGAAATTGGTCGGTAGTTTTCTTTCTCTGTTTTTGATCTACCTGGCTTTGGGATCAATACCATATTTGTGTCTTAAAGAAGTTTGGTTGAACTCCTTCTTTGCTTATTATGTCAAATAGTTTGTATAGTATAGGAATTAGTTGTTCTTTGAAGGTTTTTTTAAAATTTTAAACATTTATTAATATTCATTTTTAACATGGTTACATGATTCATGCTCCTACTTTCCCCTTCACCCCCCGCATTTCCCCCACAAATGGCCCACACACATTTCCACTGGTTTTATCATGTGTCCTTGATCAAGACCTATTTCCAAATTGTTGTTAGTTGCATTGGGGTGGTAGTTTTGAGTCCACCTCCTCAATCATGTCCACCCCAGCCCATGAGTTCAAGCAGCTCTTTTTCTTATATGTTTCCTCTCCTGCCGTCCTTCCTCTGGATGTGGGTAGCGTCTTTACCATAAATCCCTCAGAATTGTTCTGGGTTTTTGTATTGCTGCTGGTACAGAGGTCCATTACATTCGATTTTACCATAGTATTATCAGTCTCTGTGTACAATGTTCTTTTGGCTCTGCTCCTTTCGCTCTGCATCAGTTCCTGGAGGTCTTTCCAGTTCACCTGGAACTTCTCCAGTTTGTTATTCCTTTTAGCACAATAGTATTCCATCACAAGCATATACCATAATTTGTTCAGCCATTCCCCAATTGAAGGACATACCCTCCTTTTCCAGTTTTTTGCCACCACAAAAAGCGCAGCTATAAATATTTTTGTACAAGTCTGTTTATCTATGATCTCTTTGGGGTACAAACCCAACAATGGTATAGCTGGATCAAAGGGCAGGCAGTCTCGTTCTTTGAAGGTTTGATAGAATTCACTTGTGAATCCATCAGGCCCTGGTGATTTTTTTCTTAGGGAGTTCTTTGATGGCTTGTTCAGTTTCTTTTTTTTTTAAATATGAGATTATTTAAGTATTCTATTTCTTCTACTGTTAATGTAGTCAGTTTATATTTTTGTAAATATTCATCCATCTCACCTACGTTTCTACATTTATTGCCATATAATTGGGCAGAATAGTTTTTAATGATTGCCTTGGTTTCCTCTTCATTAGAGGTGAGGTCTCCTTTTTCTTCTTTGATACTGATGATTTGGTTTTCTTCTTTCCTTTTAATTAGATTGATCAGTACTTTGTCAATTTTATTTGTTTTTTCAAAATACCAGCTTGTAGTTATTTATTAATTTTCTTAGTCCTTCAAGTTTCTCTTTATTCCATCTTTTATTCCCCTCCACTCCTTTTTTCCCCATATCGTTTTAGACCATTTAGTACACCAACCTCTCCCTATGAATAATTCTTCTAATTACTATAATAGGGAATACAGTTTCTGAGAATTACACATAACATTTCTCCATATAGGAATACAAATAATTTGATGTCATTGAAGCCCTTAAAGAAGCAAATTTAAAAACAAGAGGTTTTTTTTCCTTTCCCCTTTCTTTCTTATTTACCTTTTAACATGGTTCTCTTAATTTTGTGGTTGGATATCAAAGTTTCCGTTTAGTTTTGGTCTCTTCTTTACAAATACTTGGGCATCTTCTATCTTGTTGAATGTCCACTTTCCCCTTTCCCCTGGAAGCATATAGTGAATTTCCTTGGGTAGGTAGGTGATCCTTGATTGTAGACCAAATTCTCTTGCCTTTCTGAATATCATATTCCAAGCCTTGCAGTCTTTTAACATGGAGGCTGCCAGATCCTGTGAAATCCTGATTGGTGTTCCTTGATATCTCAATTGTCTCTTTCTGGCTTGTTCTAATATTTTTTCCTTAACTTAGAAACTCTTGATTTCATCAATTATATTCCTGGGGGTTGCCTTTTGAGTGTTTAGCATAGAAGGCAATTTATGGATCCTTTCAATGTCTATTTTGCCCTTGTATTGAAGAGCATCAGGGTAGTTTTCATGGATAATTTCTTGTATTATGGTGTCCTAATTTCTGTTAATTTCTGATTTTTCAGGAAGACCAATGATTCTCACATTTTCTCTTCTAGATCTGTTTTCTTGATCTGTTATTCTCCCAGTGAGATATTTCACGTTTCCTTCTATTTTGTCATTCTTTTGACTTTGCTTTATTAGATCTTGCTGTTTTGTGAGATCATTGACTTCTGCTTGCCTAATTCTTGTCTTTAGAGACTGGTTTTCTGCTATAATCTTTTGATTTCCTTTTCAATTTAGTCTATCCTGTTTTTCATGGTTTCCTGCTGTTTAATTTGGGTTTGCACATTGCTTATCATTTTCTTTCATTTGGGGGCATCTTTCTCCAATTGGGAGTTTCTGTCTTTTAACCTGTTAATTTCCTTTTGAGCTATTTCCCACTTTTCTTGCCAAACCTCTTCCATCTTTCTCATAATCTCAGATTTGAACTCTTCAAGAGCTTGTGACCAGTTTTCATTTTGGGGGGAAGGTTCGGATGTGTTCCCTTGTTTGTCCTCCTCTGCTGTCCGCTTTGTGGTCTAGATTTTTTCTGTGTAAAAGTTATCGAATGTTAATGCTTTTCTCTTGTTCTTTCTGGTAGTTAATTCTTGGGCATTGCTTGCCATTATTATGCTGTTTTTTCCTTCTCAGTCCAAAGTCTGAGTGAGGCAGGAAGGCTCTCTGTGTATAGAGCTGTGGAGCAGTTTTTGCCTGAAGCTACTTTATGAGTCACAGTGCAGTGAGGCCCCTATCAGCTCTATCCTTGAGCCCAAGGTCTGCTCTCTTTAGGCTCCTGGGGTCTCAAGTCTAGCTGTTCTCAGGGGCAAGCCCCTGGTGGTCCCATTCAGCTACCAAGAACCCAGAAGTTGCCCCTAGATTGCTCCTGTGCCTGAGGTTGTTTGTTCTTTTCCCCTCATGTCTCAGTGCACTGATTCCACCATCTATTGCCCCTTGAGCTCTATCCCCATGCCCAAGGTCTGCGCTCTTTGGCTTCCTGAGGTCTCAAGTCTTGATGCTCTCAGAGGTAAGCTCCTGGTGGTCCCAGTTAGCTGCCAAGAAGCTAGAATTTGTCCCCCACTCACTCTAACTCTGGTGGGCTGCCTCTGACTCTGGTAATGTAGTTGAGGTGGGGGAGAGTTGATCAGCTCGCGTTTTTTGATGGAAGCTATTTCACTCCCTTATGGCTTGAAAATGCCTAAATCCCATATACTTTCAATGCTGCTCCCTATTGTGGGGTCCCTTTGTTCATCTGAATTTCATTATTTTTTCCTTTTGAGGTGTCATGTATGGTTGGTGGTGAGGAGAGTGAAGCGCCCTGCTTCTGCTCTGCAGCCATCTTAACTCGGAACAGTTTTTATCCTTAGCTTGTCTTTTGGGGGAATGCCATATATTTATATTGATATGAATACAAATATACAGGGATATATATACACACACATATATTATTTATGTATCTTGTATACCAAACAAGTATTGCATAAATTTGATAGAAAGATTATTTTTCCTACCTAACCACTTCTCATCTTACTTGAGGTACATGAATTTTATCTGCAGATGCTTCTTAGTTGCATGTAAACAAAGTTATTATGTCCTTTATAATTGTCTCCCTTTCTTATAACATATCTCCTTCCCATAACCCAAATGAGAAGTTTACAATCAGCTTTTCTTCTAACTTTTTAATAGATCTAATAATCTTTAGGATGTTGTATGGAATTTAGTTTAAATTGTTGGTCTCAGCCTAGTTTTCTGCCAGATTGCTTTTCAGTTTACTCACATCAGTTTTATTAAATAGGAAGTTCTTTACAAAATCATTTGTTTACCAGTTTATGGAGCACTAGGTTATTGAGTTCTATTATTTCTAATTCTCCTTTATCTAGTATGTTCTCTTGATCTGCCTCTTTATTTTTTTAACCAATACCAATTGGTTTTGATGACTACCACTGTATAATATGAGATCTGGAAGTACTATTCTCCCTTCATTTTTCTATTTATGCCTTTTAAGTTCTTTCTCCTTTCTTATTGCAGTTGCTAGTATTTACAGAACCATGCCAACTAATAGTAGGGAGAGTAGACATCTTTATTTTACTCAATATTTATTGGAAAATGTTCTAGTGTATCCTCTTAGCATAAATGGATACATTTTATAATATAAAAGACCCCCTCTGTGTCTCAAGTTTTTTGGTTTTTGTTTTAGTATAAATGAATGTTGTACTGTCTTAAAGGCTTTTTCTTCTATTGAGATTGTCATGTGATTTTGAAAGTTTGGGTTTTTATTTATTTATTTGTTTTTTGGGTTTAAATATTTTATTATTGTAGAAAAATTTTCCATGGTTACATGATTTGTGTTTTTGCTTTCTCCTTCATCCCCTCCCCCCCATAACCAAAATGCATTTCCACTGGTTTTAACATGTGTCATTAATCAAGACTTATTTACATATTATTGATAGTTGCATTGGTGTGGTCCTTTTGAGTCTACATCCCTAGTTTGGGTTTTTAATATGATTAATTCTGCCGAATATTTTCATACTTTTATTGCTGATATAAATACGTCTTGATCATACTGAATTATTTCTTGTAAAATTACCATAATCTGCTTGAAAAGATTTTATTTTTAAAAATTTAATCAATATTCATTAATGTTACTAATTTTTTTGTTCTCCTGTGTTTTATCCTTTCCTGGTTTGGGTATTAGGACTCTCTTTGTCTCATAAAAATGCTCTGGTAGAGTGCTTTCTCAATTTTTTGAAAGTAGTTTTTATGGTATAGATCCTAATTATTTTAAATGTTTGATAGGATTGTCTTGTGTTATAAAAATAAAGTAGATATAGAGGAGAGGATACCCTAAACTGGATACTACCACTGGTAAATGTGTGACAACAGTGATAGCCCAGATAGTTGGCTAGGACAAGATCAACTGAGGCTTGCCCTAGCTAGATGATATGACACCTCCCTCCTTTATAACAGTGCCCAGGCAGGATCCTTCAGGTCAATGGATGATATCCCTTCAGGTCCCACCTGGGGTTGATTGATAGTGTTTTATGCGCTCTTTAGCTTGGTAACGGTTTGTCTCTGTGTATCTCCCTTCCCAGAGAAGCTATAAATAACCACTTCAGGAAGGTACTTAAAAGGCTTTGACTGTATTTAACAAAGATGAGGTATTGGGATTGGATAGAGGGATTGAGAACTCTTTCTACTTGGATGATGATAAACCCTCAGATCTGTAGGCAAGTATTGAGTCAGGATGGTTAGCTCCTCTGGTCCAGCCTGGCCACAGCCAAACCAGAGTAGACAAACTGCTGCTTGATGTTTCAGCTTCTTTTTTTTTCCTAGATGATATGCCTAAACAGTCTTTGGGATATCCGCCCCTTTCCACCCTCTTTTTCTTCTCCTGCCCACTTCCCAGATCCCTCCCAGGCCCTGGATGATTGATTTCCTAGTATCTAGGGGCAGTAGAGTCAGCGATGATGGTCTGGGTACAGGTTGATGATGTTATCAGGAACAAGACAGGAAGATCTTGCAAGGTTGGGCCCAGCAAGTCTCAATCCCACAAGACCAGGATCCACGGATCTCAGGTCTCAGGGAAGGAAAGGAACCATAAGTCAGGGCTGCCAAGGTATTTATACCACCCTGAGCCAACTGCTTTCTCCCCTGTCCTCACAGCCCTCTGGGAACATTCCGATATCCAACGGATCCACCTGTCATTTAACAGTGTGGACTCCTGGCTCCCAGAGATTCAATATAACACTTGTGAATCGATTTGGGATTGGTAGTTTTCTTTTTTTTTATTTGGTATTTCTGCTAGTTCTATTTCTTTTTCTGAGATTGAGTTATTTATGATCTTTCTGTGACTGACTTACATTTGCAAGGAATGCCTCTTATTTGTGTTCTCAGTTTTGTTAGCATAATGGTGTTCTGATAACAGTAATAAGTTCTGATTATTCTTTTTATTTCTCATTTTGTTAAGATTTTACCTTATTCCTTTCCTGTTTTGATTTAATTTTCTCTCGTCTTTTTAATCAAAATGACTAAATATTTATAAATTTTATTGTCTTTTTAAAGAACCAGCTTTTAGCTTACTCATTATTTCTATAATCTTTAGTTTCCAGTTTTAAAATTTTCTCCTTTGATTATCTCCTCTTTTGTATTTTTTAGGTTTGCTTATTTGTTGACTTCTTAAATTTTAAAATCCATATTCAGTTCATTAATCATCTCTTTTTCTATTTTAGTAATATATATTTGTAGACATAAGATTTTTCACCTGAGTATTACTTTAGCTGAACTCTAATAATTTTATGTTGTTTCATAGTTATCATTTTCTTTCACATAATTATTATTTCTGTGATTTCTATTTGACTCAGTCATTATTCATGATTTCATTGTTAAGTATCTATTTGGGTCTGTGTCTTTTGTGTGTGGTCCCTGATTATTATTTTTTATTGTAGCTTATTAATAAATAAAAATTACTATTTCTCTTTACATTTGTTTACATAATATCTATACTCTAAAAATACGTAGGCAATTATAGTATTTTCTATTTAGGGCTCAAAATATGTGTTGTTGATTTTTTGCATTTCCATTGAGAAGACACCTTATGTCTTTTACTCTAAGTATTTCCAGCAATTTGTTTAGTTTTCTATGTTTCCTTTTGCTTATAATTCTGTTAGATTGCAGAATAACATATATAAAGCACTTAGCACAGTCCCTGGCACATTGTAGACACTATGTAAATATTAAATTTCTGTCCCCTTCCTACCTCACCTTTTTTCAATAAACTCTGGTGGTTCTTTGTCTATCACCTCCAGAATCAGAAATAACTTCCTCTATTTGACATTTAAATCCCTTCATAACCTGATCCCCTACTACAAATCTAGTCCTCTTATAGCATGCATATGTGCGTGCGTGCTCATACATACACACACACACACACAGACACACACACACACACACACACACATACACACACCATCTCTAAGATCAGTATTATTTGGACAAATTTCCAGTAGATTATCCTGCAAGATTAAATTGGTTTTGGGACTTATACCTCATTAATACCCTCTGCTTCTTTTATTGAAGAGCAGGGCCATCAACTATAAAACCTTTATTAAATTGAGGAGCCCAGCGAGCCATCTCTTTACTACCAGATGACATTCTTTTGAACTTATTTGTACTTCTCTATCATGTTCTTCTTCTTTTCCCCTTTCCGGCTTCTTTTTCAAGTGCTATCTCTCTCTATTAGATTGTAAACTCCTTAAAGACAGATTCTATTTGTATCTCCAGGGCTTAGTACAATGCCTGGCACATAATATACACTTAATATTTATTGACTGATTAAGATTATACTGCCTTCCCTTCAAAGGGTAAAGTGTTTAAGTTATATTTCTTATGAAAGCTTATGTTTTTTTTTGGTTTGGAAGTGTCAGGTCATATATTTATCACATGGTGATAATATTAAATATTAAACAGCCAATCATGAAAACTATGTTATTTATTCACTTTCACAGAAGGAAAATTTTTTTGAAAAGAGGATTCATTCATTTGGCTGAATTATTTTTCTATATTTACATGAACACCTAGATGTCCCTAACAGTGCTTAAATCAGTCACATTGTCAGTTAAGGATGCTCCTTTTAGAAAAATTCTAAAAAAATTACATCTTTGTTGGTGGTTTTGATTTGCAAGGAAACACTTTTGAAGAGTCACCATCATGATTAAATAACATAAAATTGTATAATATTAGTTAGAGACAGCATGGCTCAATCAGACTAGAGGTGTTTAAAGTGCCTACTGTGTATAAGCCACTAGATACAAAGAATAAAAAATACTTTTTCCTCTTAAAGAGCTTACATTATCAAAGGAAGCAATATGCAACTTATAAGTAAATGCAAGACAATTTCAGTGAGGGGAGGATGGTGTAGGATCTGGGCATGCCTCTTCTATTAGAGGTGCCATTTGAGCTATGCTTCTAATAAATCTAGGGATTCTAAAGGCAGATTTGAGAAAGGACTACATTCTAAGCTTGAGGGATAGCAATGATGTTTAAGATGGAATATAATTTGTGAGGAACATAGAGTGTATGAAGGAGAATATTTTTGTATAATAAGCCTAGAAAGGGAAACTAGAGTCAAATCAGAAAGGACTTCAAAAGTCAAATAGAGAATTTTTTATTTTGCTTAGAGTCAACATGGAGCCGTTGAGTTTTTTAACTTAGAGGAATCATATGATGAGACATAGGGTTTGGGAATATTACTTTGGTAGCTGTGTGAAGGATGGATTGGAGTGGGTTTATATTTGAGGCAGAGAGCAATTAGGCTATTATAGTAGCCCAAGTGAAAAAGTGGTAGCTTTTTGAGTAAAGAGTAGGGGATTAATGGGAGAGGTGGGTTTTACCTTCAAAGGTAGAAACATTAAGACTTGATAGCTAATTGGATATGTGCTGTCTGGAAGAGTTAAAAGTCGATAAGGACTCTAAATGTGGGACATAGAGTAACTAAAATGATGGTGAACTCCATAGCAATAGATATGTTAAGAAAAGGGAAAGGTCTGGGGCAGAAGGGGGAGTAGAAGAAAGATACATTTGTTTTGATTGGACATCCAGTTTGATGTTTTCCAATATGTAGTTGGTGATTTGGGAATAGAGGCCAGGAGAGAGGCACCTAGGAACTAGATCAGTGATGGCAAACCTAAGGCACACAGAGAGCTCTCTGTGGGCATGTGGCCATCCCCGCTTCCCCCAGAGTTGGTTACTAGAAAGGCAGTAGGACTCAGATGGAGCTGCACTCTTCCCCCTTTCCACCACACCTGAAGGGCATTGTTTTACATCCCCTCCCCTCTGCCTAGCAGCCCAGTGTGAGTGCACAGGGGGAAAGTTGGGAGACTCACAGGCAGCAGAGCTGGAGGGGAGCAGAGAATTTGGGCCACTCCCCTCCCCCTCTCTGCACTCACTGAGGACATTTCTCACTTCACTCCTTTCCCACCCCACCCAGCAACCCAATGTGAGTGCTTTCTCCCTCCTGGAATAAGGGAGGAGGCATGCCCCACAATCAGTCTCGGCAGGGGGAGGCAAGGCATGCAATCTTTAAAAGGTTCACCATCACTAAATTAGGTGATAATCAGTCCCATAGAAACCAAGGAAATAACCAAGTAGGAATGTAGAGAATCAAGATGAGGCCAGGACTGAGCCTTGAAGTGCATATACAATTAATGGGAAGTTCTTGAATGACAATCTAGAAAAAAGGATTTAGAAGGAATAAAGAAACAGAAGTAGAATAAAGAGAAAGCTGTGTCACAGAAGCCAAGAAAGTATTCTGGAGAAGAGAACATTCAGCAATGGCAAATATTGCAAGAGATCAGGAAGCGTGAAGACAAAGAAAAGGCCAATGGGTTTGGCAATTAAGAGAGCACCAGTAACTTTGAAGGGAGACAAGTTTCAGTTAAATGATAAAGTCATAAGACATTGTAAGAGACTAAGAATCAAGTGAGTGAAAAGAAAAGTGACAATGTGGAATCATCCTTTTATAGAAGTTTGGCTTTAGAAGAGACATGAGATCCTTTGCGGTTCTACCTATAGGTTGCTAAATACCATAAGATTTCACAGAACCTCTCTATCTTGTTTTCTTTATGTACACTATAGACCACTAAAGTTGAAAAAACAATCTTTGTGTTGTACTTAAGCCTGGATCTATCACATTTTCCAACCAAGAGACTGACTGAGGGGCTATAAATACCCACTTCTATCTCCTAGTTCCCTATCATCAGGATAACCAAGGTCCAGTAGGCATTATTCATTTTTCACTACTCCTCTTCTCCTCTCCCATATACATAAATACTATATCACTTACCTTACTTCTGTTAATTGGGACAGCCAACTAGGTGTTCCAAGTCCTCTAGTCTTTCTTCTAAAATACTAGCCTGTAAAACAAAACAATTCATATCACACTTCCTGTTGAAATGGCTTTGTGAAGAGTTGTACTTTGTCTTTTTTATCTGTTTTTTCAAAACACCAGCTTCTAGTCTTATTTATTAATTCAATAGTTCTTTTACTTTTGGTTTTATTAATTTCTCCTTTGATTTTTAGAATTTCTAATTTAGTTTTCATCTGGGGTTTTTTAATTTGTTCATTTTCTAGTTTTTAAAGTTGCATGCCCAATTCAATAATCTCTGCCCTCCCTAATTTGTCAATATATGCACTCAGTGATACAAATTTTCCCCTTAGAACTGCTTTGACTGCATCCCATAGGTTTTGGTAAAAGGTCTCATCATTGTCATTGTCTTCAATTAAATTATTAATTGTTTCTATGATTTGTTCTTTCACTAACTTATTTTGGAGAATCATATTATTTAATTTCCAATTAGTTTTTGGTTTGCTTCTCCATGTATCTTGCTAATAACTATTTTTATTGCATTATGATCTGATAAGGTTGCATTTATTATTTCTGCTTGTTTGCATTTGTTTGCCATGTTTCTATGCCCTAATACATGGTCTGTCTTTGTGAATGTTCCATGTGCTGCTGAAAAGAATATGTATTCCTTTTTGTCCCTATTTATTTCTCCCCACATATCTATTAACTCTAATCTTTCTTATTTATTTTTTGGTTTGATTTATCTAGATCTGATAGGGGAAAGTTGAGGTCACCCACTAGTATAGTTTTGCTATCTATTTCATCTTTGAGCTCCACTAGCTTCTCCTTTAGGAATTTGGATGCTATACCATTTGGCGCATACATGTTGAGTACTGATATTTCTTCATTGTTTATACTGCCTTTTATTAGGATGTAATTACCTTCCCTGTCTCTTTTAACCAGATCTATTTTTACTTTGACTCTGTCAGAAATCATGATTGCAACTTCTACCTTCTTTTTCTCATTTGAAGCCCAATAGATTTTGCTCCATCCTTTTAGTTTTACTCTATGTATGTCTTCCTGTCTCATGTGTGTTTCTTGTAGACAACATATGGTAGGATTTTGGTTTCTAATCCACTCTCCTATTTGCTTCTGTTTTATGGGCATGTTCATCCCATTCAAATTAATAGTTATAATTATCAACTGTGTATTACCAGACATTTTGATTCTCTCTCCTTATCCTGCCCTTTCTTCTTTCACTATTTCCTTCTATACTAGTGTTTTGCTTTTAATCAATTCCCCTAATCCCCTCCCTTATTGTACTTCCCTTTCTCCGCCCCTCCATTCTTATTCCCCTCTTATTCTTCTATAGGGTCTTTTTAAGCTACGCCCCCCTCGCCCTCTCCCTTCCTAGTATTGCTTTCCCTCTCCACCAGTCCTTTTGTTTCCCTTCTACTTCTCTATAGGGCAAAAATCAATTCTCTGTCCCAGTGGATCTGATTGTTCTTCCCTCTTTAAATTGATTTCAGTATTAAGTATTAAATATTTCCTCTCTCCAACCTCTTTACCCTTCCAATGTATTGTTATTCTTCCTTGTTTGCCCCACGCACTTCTTTATGAAATATAAATTTATTCCATTTTGTTTTTTCCCATTTTTCTTAATATTACCTTCTTTTTTCACCCCTCTGGTTTTGTATATGTTTATACATACATACATATATCTCTTGACATTTCATCCTATACATTTTGTCACTGTTCCCTCTATATAAACTTCTTCTAGTTTACCCTGTTGATAATAACAATTTTTAATATTTACCAATATCTTCTTTTTTTCTAGGGATTCAAAACAATTGAACTTATTGGGTACCTTAAAGAAAAGATTCCCCACACACACACCTCTTAATTACCTTATGATGATTCTCTTGAGTTCTGTATTTGGGCATCAAATTTTCTGTTTAAGTCTGATTTTTTCTTTATGAATGCTTGGAAGTCCTCAATTTTATTGAATGACCATACTTTCCCCTGCAAAAGTATAGTCAATTTTGCTGGATAGTTGATTCTTGGTTGTAGACCCAGTTCTCTTGCTTTCCAAAATATTATGTTCTATGCCTTCAGATTCTTCAATGTAGATGCAGCCAGATCCTGTGTTATCCTAACTGTGGTTCCCTGGTATCTGAATGACTTTGTCTTAGCAGTTTATAATATTTTTTCTTTGGTCTGGTAGTTTTTGCATTTCACTATAATATTCCTGGAAGTTGTCAGTTGTGGATTAAATGTAGGAAGTGATCTGTGGATTCTTTCAATTTCTGCTTTTCCCTCTTGTTCGAGAATGTCAAGGCAGTTTTCTTGGATAATTTCTTGTAGGATGATGTCTAAACTTTTTCTTTTGTCATGATGTTCCAGTAAACCAATAATTCTTAAATTGTCTCTTCTAGCTCTGTTCTCCAGATCTTTGGTTGAATCAATTAGGTGTTTCATATTCTCCTCAAATTTTTCATTTTTTAATTTTATTTTATATATTCTTGCTGCCTTGTGAAGTCATTTGCTTCTAGTTGTTGAGTTCTATTTTTTAAAGACTGAATTTCAGTCTTTAAGACTGGCATTTTGGTAATCCTCCTTCTGGTCTGATTTTCTTTGTAGATCATCTTTTGCCTTCTTTGCTTCATTTTCAAGCTGGTTAATTCTGCAATTTAAGACTTTTATTTTCTTTTTTTAGTTCATGTGTTTCCTTTTTCAAATTGTCTTTAGCCTCTCTTGATTGCTTTTTGAGTTCCTGAAGTTCTTGAGTTAATTAAATGTTGAGATCTTTCAAAACCTGTGTCCAATTCGCTAGAGCTTCTTCCTCCTCTTCTATTTCATTTTCTCTCTTTTCACTTCCTTGAAAGAAGCTGTCAATTGTCATTTCTTTTCTCTTTTTCTATTGTTTACTCATATTTTTTTCCTTTCCTGTTAGATGGATTTAATGAGCTTTGATAAAAAGATCAGCTGGCAATGGAGGTTTGTAGTTACTTTCTCTGCAGTCTATGGGGGAGGAATGTTGGAGTTTCCCTGCCCTCTGAAGACTTCTTATCTGTCTAATTGATGGGATTAAGCCTGCATTGATTGGATTATTCTGTATTGCTTAATGTGCCCCAAGGCTAAAACCTGAAGAGGAAAAAAAAGTGGAGGGACAAGATGGAGTGTTTTCGCTGAGCTGTCCAGCAGTAGGGCCCCCCTGCTCTGTCCTGCTGTTTGACTTGGTTTTCTTTCCTCTTGAAGCCCTTTGTTCTCTATCTCAATGTGATAAAGCCAGGTGGTCTGAGGTTTGGCTCCATCTAAGCCACCATCTTCCAAGCGTTTTTGCTGTGTTTCTCTGGCTTTCTCCAGTCACCTCCCCAGGGCCTGTGTTCAACTCCCCTAGCCTAGCTCCAGCAAGGCCCTCTCTCCAGGCAAGTGCACCTGCCCACCAGCCTGGAGATTTCAGGGGCCACTGGAGACTCTGCACAGCATGTGGGGGAGGGGTCCTGGGATTCCCCCTCTATACCCTCAGACCCCACAGTTCAAGAATTCAAGCCTTTTTCTTGGTGTACCTCTTTACTGTCCAGCAGTAGGATCCCCCTGCTCTGTCCCGTTATTAGATTTGGTCCTCTTTCTTCTCAAAGAGCATTGTTTTCTATCTTGGTGTGGAAAGGTTGCGGAGGTTTTAAGATTTGCTCCATCTAAGTCTAATTCTTCCCAGAATTCTTTATTATATTTTCAACTCTTTAAAATAATCTTTTAGTAATGTGCTTGATGTAGAGTTGAATAGGTAAATTGATCCAGGTGGTATTATTATGTCTCAATATGGTCTAATGAACAACTAATTTTTCTATATGTAGGACAATGGAAATCCTCTGTTCTCAAAGTATTGTTTCCTAGAATATTCCAATTATTACTTGTACATAGTACCTTCCAACTATACCTTCATCACTCTTATAACTTTGTGAATCTTTTATTATTCCACATTTATCTTTTGTCTTCTCAATAAAGTTGTATGCTGCAAATGGATTAGTCATAGTCCATCTGGTTGAAGAACATGGTTGTGAGACATGCCTAAGTGTTCATTGCCCAGTTCTCCCCTGTGGCTACAAGCAATAAAAATTACTTTGAGTAAATAAAAAAATACAAAGTACTCTGTTACTTCTTTGATAGATTCACATAGAAAGGTCCTTTGTGGCAAGAAGAGGCTATTTTTCATCAAAATCTTAAGTAAAAGAAGAGAGAGGAGGAGAGATGTGAAGTTGTTTCAAGATAAAGAGAAAAGGAAAATCAGATAATGTGAGGAAGTTTCATTAATGAAAAATTCCCATTTCTTTTTAAAGTAACTCTAATTTTATTATGGGTAATTTTTCCCCTTTTTACTGAACAATTTTTGCTACATATAAATGGACAAAGATAAAAGATAAGAAACAAACACTTTTGCTGTCATTCATCCTACAATCAAAAGATAACATGATATCTAACCACTGTTTCTCTTCAGTTTGTTCCAGGTCTTATCATTGTCTTTATGCCTTGAAGAGAGGTGCTTGCTATTGATTCTTAATTCCTGAGGCATTATAGCTTCTGGAAGGCTTTTTCCTGTCATAGAAAGAATAAATATCTGTTTTAATCCAATTTTTCTGTTGCAAATGGCGAGGGCTTCCCCCTCACCTAGTTTCATTTTTTAAAACAGACAAATGTGGTGGAGTTTTTTGTTGGCTATTCCTTCAGATTCCACTTTTAAGTGTTTTATTTTGTCTAGATTAGGTATCACCAAACTTTTTCTCTAAAGGTCCCAATAGCAAATGTTTTAAGCTTTGTGGGCAAAGAGGTAAAGTTGAGGATATTATGTAGATATTTATTTAAGAGAGAAAACAAATTTTCACCAATATTTTCTTGACAAAAGTCAAATATAATAATAATTGAGTACATTCATTTTGTTTTTGTTAATACAGATTTAATGACATAAATGTAATTCCCTTTTGGGGGGACATTTCACTTAATAGGGGTTCAGAGTTAGTGTTCTTCATCATCAAAATTGATTTCAAATGTTCATCTGTTAATTTTGATCTGTTGTTAATGTTGATCTGTAATGAAATTTATGTATTTCATCTTTGAAAATATCTTTTCACACAGATAGGTACTGCCAAATGCTGATTTCGGTCCATGAGTATATGATTTAAACTGAGCCAAAAGGCTGATAGTTTTAAACAAGTTTATTTTTTCTGGACACATTTCCTTGGCTGATGCAATCAAATATGATTTAATTAACTCTCCATCTGTAAACAGCTTTCATTCTTGGCTAACAAATAAGCCACCTGGAAACTTACTTTGGATATAACATTATTTTCATTTTTTATTTGTGTTAAGAAATTGTACCATGATGAAATATTCCATTTTATATTTTCTAAATTTCTAATTGTTGCCTTTCTGTGAATTAGGAATTTTGTGATGTGTGTTTATTCTGTAATATTATTTATTGTATTCTTCTAGCACAGTTCCAGTGTCTTTGTACAATAAACACAATCTTTATCATCTAATTTGATAACAAAATAATCCACATTTCACTGTTCCTTAAAAGCAAGACTTTAAAGTCCACTTTTGTCTTCTTTTCATGTTTTGACATGTTAGGTGATAAAAAGTAAAGTGTCATTGCACAGTGATATACATGGCATTCTACCCTGTTGAGTTATAACTGTGTCAGTTCTTTTCATAATATGCAAAGCAGAAACATGAAGCATTCAGAGTGCCCCATAAAGTCTCTACTCTGTTGTAGCTACTCAGCTGTGCCATTGTGGCATGTCATTGAAGGCATAGACTATGCATAAATAAATGAACAGGGCTATGTTTTAATAAAACTTTATTTATGGACACCAAATTTTGAATTTTGCATAATTTTCATGTCAAAATAGTATCCTTTTAGTTTTTTCCCCCCAACCATTTAAAAGTGTAAAAACCATTGTTAGTTTGTGGGCCATACAAAAATAGGCAGTGGGCCTATTTATACTTGGTCAACCCCTTATCTAAATCAAAGGATCATTTCTTATTAAACTGTTTAATTTAAATATTCCTTGGACACCAAAACTTTCAAGGTCCATAATTATAATGTATCCTCAACTTTTTTAATTTACTAATTATATGTAATAACAAATTTTCACGTAAGTTTTCTGAAGCTATATGATCTAAATTGTCTCCCTTCTTTCCTTCCCTAACTACCCCCTCCCAAAGCTGTCAAGCAATTTGATCTGGGTTATACATGTATTATGCAAAACATATTTCCATATTGTTCATTTTTGTAAGCGAATAATTGTATAAAACCAGGATTCCAAACCAAAAACCCCAATAAAGTGAAAAATCATATGATTTCACTTGTATTCCAACTCCAACAGTTCTTTGGAGTTTGCATCCTCTGCTCTTTAGAAAAGATCACTCTGCCTTTTGCTTATACCTCTACCTTATGCAACAGGGGTTTCTTTTCTCCCTCCATAGATTACATCTTATAGGATTGCTTCTTGTTCAGCAAAAGATGTCACACCCTTCAGGGTGTGTGCCTAGCAATCAAAATAGATGACATCTCTGAAAAGTAAGTCCTTCTTGAGTCAAAAAGAAAGCCAGCCCTGGCCATTAAGTGCTGAACTCTTGGAGAGGAATAAACGCAGGGGGCCTTGTTAAATGATCCATCTAGCAGAACCCCCTTACTCAGAGTGAGTAGCATCAGGACATTACAATAAGAGAAAGAACATTGGGGTTTTATACTTTTAGAGATAGGAGTTGACTTGGCCACATCTTCCTAAATGTGCTTCCCTCTTTTCATTTAACCTAAATGTATGTCCTCTGGGTATGTAGGAGAATATGCCATTGATTTATGGGAGGAAGTGGTTTATAGTAACTGTTGTTGAAATACCATCTTAATAAATGCTTTTAAATTCAGTTTATTCTCTATTAAATGTAAACATTCCTGTGGGGGCTTGTGAGCTATATAATTTTGTAAATATGGATCCATAGAGACCCTTTAACTTGGAAGTAGTTGATCTATGAGGATTCAACTCATGAGTACAAGTTGGTCAGAGGAGTAATCCAGAGGAAGTACTACATCTTTATGTAATTACCTATATACATATATGCATATCTAAGTAAAGATATTATATCCTCTCTGGACATATCTACATACACGTATATGTCAATATATCTATGTATATGTATGCATATATAATCTATATGTATACATTTGTGTGTATGTATAACTACACATCTATAAATATGTGGATAGATCTATATATATAGAAATATGTATGTATATATGTATACATGTGTATCTATGTATGTATGTATATATGCAGGTCCACATTGATTTAACTTCTTTCACTTAGAAATGTGTTTCTCTAGGAGGACTTATAACTGGCATATATCAAAGTCCAGCTCAACAACTGCTACAGATTGTGTTTGGGGAGGGACAGCTCAACCCTGAATATTGATTAGGCCTGGAAATTTGTTTTCATGGATCATAGGGAGTTAAACACTAATGCAAGATGCCAATGAATAGTTGGAGCATCATTATCACCTTAACTAAGTAAATAAAATAGCTCTGTGACTTTTTCACTTTGATAAACTCCATTATATGTCCCCATGGGAAAACTGTTTTCCCATGTTGGATGTTGTCCAATATAAGCTAAAATATTTTGCTAATATTTAGTCTTTATAGTAGTAGAGGAGGGGACCTGGGCTTGATATCCCAAGAAGATTGGAGCAATCCTTTTCCAATTACAAGGCTAATGTCTAACATCTATGGCAGATTTAACTATGTCACAAAGGAATCTATAGTGCTTCAGCAGCAAACAAAATCATTGTTTGCTCTGCAGGTTAAAGGCACCTATTTAAAATCTACCTTACCCATTCAAAGACACTGTCCTCAGCTGGCACTGATCATATTGAGTTATAGAAATTAATCAACCTAAAAAATTATGCTCTGTTATTCTGTTTCCCAATAAAAATAAATACCCCCAAAATCCCAACAAAGATAAATTTTTGTACATAATTCACTTTATTATTTTCATGAATAATTTATTTTAGGCTAAAGAGAATTGCAAAATATTAGGCACATCTTAATATTGAAAAGATAGTGTGTTTTGGCTAAAAATTACCTAGTGTAATTCCAAAAACTATTATTTGCATTAAATATTAACATAAGAATTTTATATTATGTTGATTTTGTTCTCTTGATTATGGAGAAACATGTGACTCAATTTTTTATATTATTGATTATACATGACTTTTTAATTAAATATGGTTTATTATAAGGTTTTTTCACTTAGAGGTAAGCTTTCAAAAAAGACATAGAAAGCTGTGTGGATATTTCTGCTTTTCTGACATTTGTGAATCACTTTAGCTGGTGACAGAGATGATTGACTATAACAGCCCTTTTCTTTTACAGAGCCCTTATGCAGTTTTCCCATGGGGACATATAATGGAGTTTATCAAAATGAAAAAGTCACAGAGCTATTTTATTTACTCAGTTAAGGTGATAATGATGCTGACAGTTGTCTGGACACTTAGACTCTTCTAGGTTATTCAGAGGGAAATAATTTTTTGTATCTCCCAATCTTTTTTGAATAAAAGTATAAATTGGAATATAACTACAGGGTTGTCATTGTCTTTCATTTTATTCTGCTTGTAGGCATTTTGATATCCAAAGTAGGTTGTTCATAGTGCCTCTCAGATGCCAAGTGTTCAAAAGGAAAGCCTACTTACCTCTTTGACTATTATAACAGAGAGAGATGTTCTCAGCTGTGAAGTTCCAAGCAGTAGTTAAGGAATTGAAAGCTAAAGTCATATTCATAATTAAATGACAAGTAGGGACTGTTTACTGTATATGAGGGATGTTAATGAGAAGATGATTGTGGATGTTTTATAACACTTTGAGATTTGCATAGCATTTTGCATTTATTATTCTGTTTGATCCTCACAGTAGCACAATGAAAGGCACATTTAAGAGAGGTTAAATGACTTGTCTTATGGGGGAATTCTTATGGGCAACTCAAATATTACTAGGTTTAGAGAAAGGGGAGAAGGAGGACTGACTGGACAGGGATAACAGACTGGACTAACAAACTGGGGGAACACAAACCCCTCCAAAGAACATCATCGAATCAAACCTTAGCATAAGTATTGTGTGTACCAGTTTTACTATTATATTTGAAACATGTTCAGCAAATAATCCAAAGCTCTGGTCTACATACCATGGAAGAAAGAAAGAAAGAAGTCATTATCTTTGTCTTCATGGTGCTTACAGTGTAGTAGATATAGTATGCACACATTGTGAAAGTTCAGGAAGAGGCACAAAGTACTGCATAATTTCAAAATTGAGAAAGATAACTTCTGCCTGTCTTCAGGGAATTGCATGTCATTTGTCCTGGCAAAGGGGAGGAATTGGTGAAGTGAGGCTTTCTGTGAAGAATAGGAACAAAATATAGAAGTAGGAAACCACTGGAGTGTGACAGGAAAGATTCAATTTGACTGGATAAGGTACATGAAGGAGAGAAAAGGAATATCAATTTATAAAGGCAGGCTAATATCCAATCATGGAAGACATTAAACATGTTTATTTCAACAGAGCATGATATTTTCACTATTCTAAGGCACAACATAAAATTCTTATTAATGCTGCATTTAAAGGGATGCTATACTTAGTATGCTACGATACAGATAAATGCTAGTGTATTTGATTTGAGAACTAATTTAGCAACTCTTAGGTATCTTATGTAGTATGATGCCATTACTCTAATAATTCCTTACCTTTTTCATAAGCATTTTGTATATGAACTAAGGAAAAGGAAATTATATGCATATAAGTTTTCACTCACACATAGAAATGGTCATTTCATAACACTTGTTAGGGATAGTTTGCAAATTCCATTCCATAAAAACAAGCTTTAGTAGGGACCTTGTGGACTGAAAAAGCAGATGAGGACTATGGTAATGCAATGAGTGACATTTATTGTAGAATAAGGGATTTAATTTTATTTTCACATAGTCAAGAGAGGGAATAAATAGAGTGTGGTAATCAAGGGTTGCACATTAGTAGCCCACCTAGTGTTTGCATCCTTGATCCAGGATGAAGATAAATAACAAGAGCCTGCAACTTCTAAACAATAGTGATAGTTTAGGCTCAAGAGACCTAAAGAAGAATAATTCATGGAGGGAAGTTTCTAGTGTAGTGACCCATCCTTTGCTATATTCTGTTTCACATTGAAGACATAAATAGAATGTGTATACAATTTTCAGTTGACAGTAATAGAGAGTAATAAAAGTATAAAAATAATAAACAGAACTAGGAACTACAAAGAATATGACAGTTATAGGATGATAATTAAAATCTAACAGAATAAAATTTAATAGGTATGTAGGTCAGGCTCTACACTTGGTCTTGAAAAAGCTGAATTACACAAATATAGAATGGGGAAAACTTGACTAGACATGGTTCCTATGAAAAACACCTGGATATTTTAGTGGATTGTAAGCCTGATATCAATCAGTAGTGTTACATGGAACCTCCCCTCCTCCAAATTCAATACAGTCATAGGTTAAATTAGTAGAAACACTGTGTCCAGAGCAAATGATGGTACAATCCTATTATACTCTGTTTTATTATAACTATAACTAGAATAGTGAGTTTTTATTGGGGGCATTGTATCTTAGGAAGGTCATTGAGAAAATGGAGCAAAATCAGAAGAGGATGACCTAGTATTGGGAGCTTTAAGCAAAATGCTCTTAATTATTGAAAAAAAAAAGCTACTGAATCAGCGAAGTAATTTCACAATAAAAAGCAAGCAGATTGCTATTTTTAAAGCTTACTGATGAAGGTCATTGGGAATAGGTTAAGAAGCAGTAGCGAAGTGGAAAGTTGTAAGGAAGTGTGCAAAAACTTATTTTCAGGAGGAGGAGAAGGAAATGTGCAGTGATTTTTGTTCTTATGTTCAAGTTCCACAACATATATATCAACTGTGTCTAGAAGCTTTTTGCATTGGGCTTTTTGGTAGGAAACTATTCATTGTAAAAGTCAGATGAATAAGCATTATCTCAAAAGAAAGCAAAAAGATGGAGTGCTTGAGTGAGACATTATTTATAACTAATTATTGCAGTGATGGGCAAACTTTTTAAAGAGGGGGCCAAAGGAAAGGAAATGCTCATCTGCCAGTCTGTTTCTAAGGCAACTCTTTCGAAGTTTCATTGTATTGTATCCTACTCATTGTATTTGTCAGATTAGGAATAATGTCAGACCATAGTTTGCCCATCACTAAACTTGGATTCCCAGCAAGGCTGACAGACATGGCCTGTGAGCAGGTTGCCAAGGGAATTTTCCCCAAGTGATACTGGCAAGTGTGATGGAGGATGAAGAATCTCATTTCTAGCCCATGTGGGGATTTTTGTAATCACATTTATAGAATGTATGTCATTTGTTTGGTTTTGGTACTGGCAAGTGTGATGGAGGATGAAGAATCTCATTTCTAGCCCATGTGGGGATTTTTGTAATCACCTTTATAGAATGAATGTCATTTGTTTGGTTATGGTATATGGTATCTGTTATAGCTACATAACTCTTCTCTGTACTCAAAGCTTAAGTTAGACTCCCTCCTAGAAGTAAAGGTAAAAGGGTTCTGGAATACTTCTTCATTTTCCAGATTGCCAGGAGGAATAAAGTGTTTCTTAAAAAAAAAAACTAAATGGAGGGGAAGAGGGCATCCAGGTGAGTTAGTGCATATAGTACCAGGCCTGGAGATGAGAGGTCCTGGATTCAAATATGATCTCAGACATTTCTTAGCTTTGTGACCCTGGGCAAGTCACTTAACATTCATTGCCTAACTCATGCTCCTCTTCTGCCTTGGAACTGATACTTAGTATCAATTCTAAGAGAAGGTAAGGGTTTATGGAGAAAAAAGAAGGGGAAAATGATCCAAATCATTAATAATAAGAGAAATGCAAATTAAAAATTTTCTGAGAGTTTATTTCCCATTTATCAGTTTGGTTAAGAAAATGGCAATATTGGCAGCTGGGTAGCTCAGTGGATTGAGAGCCATGCCTAGAGATGGGAGGTCCTAGGTTCAAATCCAGCCTCAGACACTTCCCAGCTGAGTGACCCTGGGCAAGTCACTTGACCCCCATTGCCTATCCTTACCTCTCTTCCACCTATAAGTCAATACACAGAAGTTAAGGGTTTAAAATTAAAATAAATAAATAAATAAATAAAAGAAAAAAAGAAAAAATGGCAATATGAACCAGCAATGTGAAGCAAAAATTAACATTACTTTAGTTAGCATTAGTAGAGCCATTAAGTCCAGAAAAAGTGAGGCGATAATCTAACTGTGGTCAGCGGGGCATACTTACATTACCATAGGTAGATATTTGAATTGTTCCAATTATTCTGGAAAATAATTTGAAGCACTACCCAGAGTAACTATATTTTGTGGTGCACTTAGGAGGTGCAGTGGATTGTGGTCCTGACCTGGCATCAAGAAAATCTAAGTTTTAATCCAGCCTCAGAAATTACTAGCTGTGTGGCCATAGGCAAGTCAGTTAACCTTTATCTGCCTCAGTGTCCTTAACTCTAAAATAAGGATAATATAACACCTACCTTCCAGAGTTATCTTTACAAATGTATGATGCCAGGCATATGTGTATAGATAGCATAGTGCTTGGTACACTATATAAATGTTAGCTATTACTGCTATTATTATTATTAATATTATTATTTACATGCTCTTTGGCCAAGCGATACTGCTACTGGACATTTACTATAGGGAGCTTAAAGATAAAGGGGGAAAGGACTTGGGCAAAAATATTCATAGCAGCAATTGTTGTAATAAAGAGCTGGAAACAAAGTAAGTACCTAACAATTGCTGAATGACTGAACAAATTGTGGTATATGGAATGGCATTACTATTGAAATGTGAGAAATGACAAAAAAAATGGATTCAGAGAAACCTGGGAAGACTTGTATCTACTAATACAAAATAAAATGAGCAAGGCCTAGAGAAGTATTTTCAAAATGGTCATAGTACTTAAATACATCTGTGATCTCACTAATTTAGAAGTTTCCTCCAGTGTTGCAGATGTATCTGCTAATCCTGTGGACACATGCCGTAAGTTCACCCCAGAGAGGTCACCCCTTGTGCTGAAAGCCTTCAACACTTATTCTTAACTCTTCATTTGGGCCAGGGAAACACTCTGGCTTTCTGCTTGTCATTTGTCATTCTTCCTTTATGATCTTAGTCCTCCTCTTCTTCAGAATTTCTCATTGATTCTGTGCTATAACCTGATCATACCACCACACACCTATTAATTGTCCTCTGTATGATACTAATTTTTAATTCCTCGAAGGTATTTGTATTCCATGTCTTGCAGTCATATAGATTTAAAAGTTTAAAATTGGATATATAATTAGAATGAATATTAGTATTAAAAAGGTGAGTCTTCGCTATCATGAGAGGATTAGAATTATTAAAGGAGCTTTGCAGTTTTCCAAAGGTAATCCAGTCCACTCTCTTTTACCTGTTCATCTGAGAACCTAATTCACTGCCCATCTGGGCTATCTGCCTCAGATATGCATACCGATGGACAAACTCTGTATGGTGTTCATTCAAATTCATATTGCAAGCTGTATAATATACATTTTTCATCTACTGAGTCTTCCTTGTGTAGTTGGACAAGCCATACTCCTTTGAGTGGTTACAGATCTCTAGAATATGATGACACCAGCAGCCTGTTATCTACAGCCAGAAGCATCTGGAGGACTTCACATTTTACAAGGGTTCTCTCTTTGAGTTGGTCTCTGTGCTACATTTTCTCCATCTTTGTAGGAGATATATTTGGTGGACCTGTATCTTCCAGTTTCATGTCTTACCTCACATTTATTTTCAGAATGTTATTTTGCAGGATAAATTCTACTGTTATGCCTTACCAGGAATCTTAAGTGATTTTGTCATATGAATGATAACAATATTTCTGACCATAAAGTAGCATTCTGTCCTTGCAAATCAAATACTTATTCATAATCAACAAACAATAAATATAATAGAATGTTATATTTTCTAAGTCTTTAGTTAATTGTGAAATGATACAGATGTGGTTCAATTTGAATATCACTTACAAAACACCTTATTCCTTGCTCATATCTTCATCAAGGGTACCCTAATTCACATATTGGTGAAAATCATAAAATTTTAGATAGATGGGAGAATTGGCATCAGTAATTATTGATGTTCTTAATTGCTTTTTTTGTATTAATAAGGCTCAAGATTTTTTCTATACCTAATATCTTCCATTCCTTCAGATATTTTGTATTAGTCCCTTTGCATATGAAACATGTTACTCCCTTATGGATCTCCTTCCCTGTGTTCTCTCTAGTGCAATTTCTAACTCCCTCTATAAGCAAATTCCAGGATATGACATGAAGCACCAAGTGTGGTATTTCTACTTTCTCTGATGGAGAAAACAGTTTATCATAATGATTTTTATAAATCTTTTCCATTTTTCTTCCATTTGTACTCCTCCCTCCATTTCCATTCTATATGTCCTTGGGATGACTTGGCTTAGTTTGATATCTTACAGAGCTTTTTAAAAATTGATTATCCTCCATTGCTTCTGCTTTTTGAGATGATATTGCTCATGATTATGCATTATCCTTCTTTGAAAGATCACGCAATCAAGTTTATATTCTGTTCCACTACTGACTTTATCAGCCTTCTCTTTCCATTCTGCATTTAAGTTAGATGCTTACTAAGGATCTTTATAGGACTGCTACTGTGATCTGTGCTTGGCTTTCTGATGTATATAAGATTTTAATCATTGCCATGGATAAATGCATAGATGTTATGCTTATCTTTCCTCCCAGACCTAACCTTCTTTCCAACTTCCCTATTACTATCTGTAATACTGTAAGTACTGCCATCTACCCAGGTACCCAGGCTCACAGTCTCAATGTCAATTCTCACCTCACAATTAAACCACATATCCAGTCTGATGCCAAGTCTTATTGCCTCTAACCTCATAGTATCCCTCTTATGATTTTTCTCTCTTACTCCCACAGCTGCCACCCTAGTGTAGGCTCACATCACCTCACACCTGCCCATAATCTATTCTCCATTTAGTTGGCCAAAGTGATCTTCCTTTTAAAACATTTGTCTGTTCATATCCCTCTCCCCCAGTTAACTATGGTAGCTCCCTATTACCTTCAGAATCAAAATATAAAATCTTACGGTTAGCATTTAAAGCCCTTATATCCTGACCCCTTCTTTCTTTTCCTGCCTTTTTATACTTTACTCTCCACCATGTATTCTACAGTCCAGCAAGGGTTATCTTTTTGCTGTTCCTCTCACATTATACATCCTCCTTTGATTCTGTGCCTTATCCCTGGAATGCTACTCTACTTCATTTCCATCTGATGTTTTCCCTGGCTTCCTTCAAGACTTCACCTCCTTTAGGAATCTTTTCCCAGTCTTTCTGCCCCTCCAGTCCCACCCAAATAGAGCTTTCTCTCTCAAATTGCCTTCCGTTTATATCTCATGTATGTTCCTAGTTAGAATGTGAGGTCTTTGAAGGCAGGAACTGTGTCTTTGCATTTCTTTGTATTCCTAGAACTTAGCACAGTGCTTGGCACATAGTGCTTTGTAAATGTTTATCAAATCTGCAGATAACAGAAAGTAGAAAATCATAGCCAAATGTAGAGTCAGGGTGCTGCTCATTTGCATGAGTTTACATGTAAACAACAGATTATAAATGTGAACTACATTTGGGTTATAATAGGAGTTTTTAGCCTTAAAGGAGAAAAAAGCAGTTCCTTCTATTAAAATAATTTTCTTTGGATCTCTGTGTTGCTTCAACATTGTTTTAATTGTGTCTTTTGTCTTTTTCAGTGGAACAAAAATACCTTGTCATTTCCCCAAATTCTGTTTTACATGTTTAGAGGGTTAGATGGTGATGGCTTTATCTCTTTTCAGAATTAACAGAGATAAATTGCATCTATAAATATTACAGTCCAAAATGATGTGAAATTTTTCAGTGAAATATTTTAATCATCTAATTCTACCACATATTATATTAAAATTTAAAGTATAACGAGAATTCTCACTCATTCACAGCAAACTGCATTCAAAGAATGAGAAGAACACCTCCACTGGATGAATTGCAGCCACCACCATATCAGGATGACAGTGGCTCTCCTCATCTTTCATGTACACCTTCAGAGATTGGTGACAGTAAATGTGAATTTTCTCACTGTAGCAACAGTCCAAGATGTTCATACAATAAATGCCCAAGCGAAGGAAGTACAGGACATGAAATAGAAAGTTTTCATAATAAAGGCTATGAAGAGGATGTGCCCAGTGACAGTACTGCTGTTCTTAGCCCAGAAGTAAGTAAAAGGGTACATAATGTTTCCTTATGGTCTTTTGGGTAACAGTATAGCACTGTGCTGGCAAAAAAAAAAAAAATAAAAAACCTATGTCACATGTGCTGGAGGGGGCTGCTCCCTTTACCTTCTCCATGTGTGCCTGAGGACATTTTTCATATCACCCACTCCCCTGCCCAGCAGCTCAATGGGAGTGCTTCCTCCCTCCCCTGTCTGGGGTAAGGCAGGGAGCTCAAATGTAGGATGAGAATTATAGTTTGGGCACTTGGTCTCTAAAAGGTTCACCATCATTGGTATAGCACTTTGAGTTTATTTGATCTTGTCTTTGCTAGTTCATTATCTCATTTTAAATTCTGACACACTTGACCAGAGCCATTTAACTTTATGGCAAGGAGTCTTATCTTTCTAGTATACTGGAAAGCTGAAAAGTGAGCAGTTGTGGGGAGGGGAGACAAGATTTTATAAATAGGCTTGCCAACATTATTATTTCCACTTTAAAAAAGTAATGTCAGTTCCTTGATATAATGAATTTTGGCACTATTTATGTATTGGTATCTTCAAGAGTAATTTTTTTTCATTTTGGTGAATTACATTTCTAACTCATAATGAGCTTAAAATAAAAGTGATATTTTTTACATCAATATAAATGGATTTCATTTTCTTTATTTTCATGGTAAATTTGATTTGAGGGATATTTCAGTGTTTTTTGTTTTTGAGACCAAATTGAGACGAGAAATGTAAGTTGTTTATATTAGATTTTTGAAACTATTTGGAAAGAATTGGTGGTGGGAAATTTTTTTTCTGTAGGAATACAGCTACAACTTTTATTTTAATTACTTCTTCCTAACAGTGTCCTCAATGGATAATTTCCCATTACAAATTAAACATATGTCATTGTGGACATTGACTCCTAACATTTAAAGAATGATTTTCTAAATAAATGAAAAATACTCTTTGAAGGATATAAAGGACAGTGGACCATGAGTGACAAGACCTGGTTTCATAAGTTCTAAAATCTTAAAGTTTAAGGCTTTCATGAGAGATGCTATGTACATTTAGGAATTCTCTACCAATCAAGTTTAGTTCTCTAGACATTTTTTAAAACTCTGTGGTAGGTATACAAGACCTTTTTTGGTTAAGTTCTAAAGAGGGAGGTGATGGGTAACTGAATGTACACATACTTAATCAACTCTACATGAAACACATTGGCTATCACATGAAATAAGATTAAATTCTGGATTTTTAAGCTTTTTTATGAAATTTGCAATAATTTTTAGTAGATAAGGCCTTTCCTCAACTGTCAATGACTCCTTAAAAATCAAGTTGTTCATCTTTTGTATCTATTTACCTCTCTCTGTATATACTCTCTCACCTTTCTAGAGTAGATGCTTCTTTAGAAATGGTAGGAGCAAAGATTTAAAGATGAAAGGGACCCTGGTAGCTAGAAATTCATAAGTCCAAACCATGCTTCAGATGTAACCTTAGGGAAATCACTTAACTCTTTTCAGTTTCAATTTCCTTCTGTATAAGTTAGGGATATTAAGAGCACCCACCTCCCTGGGTGGTTGTGTGAATCCAATGAGATAACATATATATACATATACATAAATATATATATAAATACTATATATACATATGTAGTATTATATGTACATATAATACTATAAAAAATGGTAGCTATTATAATTAAGTCACTCACCCTTTGTTCAGGTTTTTGTTGTTGTTAGAGTTACTTCTCTTTAACCAGGGCCTTCACTTGGTAGTTTCCCATTACAAATTAAAAAGAGGTCATTATGAATATTCGTAACTCCTGACAATTACAGAATGATTTTCTTAAAAATTAAAATATCCCCCTGGTGGAGAAGTATGGCTTTAGTGGAAAGGACAGGGGCCAGGAATAAAAAGAACTAAGTTCTGATTTGTTTCTGCCACATATTAGCTATGTGACTTCAGATTCTCAGTTTCCCAAACATTTAACTGTCTTTCCTTATTCCTTATTTAAAGGGAGCTAGGTCGTTCAGTTGGATAGAGCCCCAGACCTGAAGACAGGGGGTCCTGGGTTCAAATATAACCCTTGACACTTCTTAGCTGTGTGACCCTAGGCAAGTCACTTAACCCACATTGCTTAGTTCTTACCATTCTTCTGTCTTAGAAATGATACTGTCTGGAGGTAAAAGTTTAGGAAAAGGCTATTACGAAGATCAAATAAGAAAATATTCCTGAAATCATGTTGAAAATCATTTTAAAGATGCAATATAACATAGTGGTAGAGACAAAGCCTCAAAGCCAGGAGGACTTAGGTTCAAGTTTTACTTCTGACACATAGACCCTGGACATCACTTAACCTCTAGATATCCTAGATAATTTTCTAAGATGCCATTTTTATAGAAATGTGCTAACCTATACTGATGGAGCTAGTTTCCTCCCTGGGCATCACATATCCTGATGAAATAACAAGTGTCCAGATTCTATCCCCATCCCTAAATAACTAAACTAAATAACTAAAATTCAAATCATCATCATCACTACGATTGATGCTATAATTTTCTTATTAAAATGTATTAGAATTTGATAGATATTTATAATAAAATTATTTTGTCAGGCATATTAGCTTAAAACCTTTTATTTTCAAGCTTTCATAAATTTCCCATAGAAAACAGTATTTTTGTAGGTTATCAATAGTGTTTTTAAATAATCTAAAATTTCATCAGTGTGGATGTACAAAACAATCCATAACACTTAGTGGCCAAAATATCATTACTTTAAAGTAGTCAACCTGGTAATGAGCATCCTCAAACTTACTGTAGAGTAAGTCTGGTCCCTGGGCAATAAACATCAGTCAACAACATTTAAGTGTGCCACTATATACCAAGTACTGTGCTGAGCACTAGAAATAAAAAGAAACGCAAAAGATTGTTCTTGTTTTCAAGAAGTATATATAGTTGATTGGGGGCAGCTGGGTAGCTCATTGGATTGAGAGCCAGGCCTAGGTCCTGAGTTCAAATCTGGCCTCAAACACTTCCTAGATGTGATACTGGACAAGTCACTTAACCCCCATTGCCTAGCCCTTATTGCTCTTCTTCCTTGGAACCAATACACAATATTGATTCTAAAATGGAAGGTAAGGGTTTTTTTAAAAGTATATAGTTGAATGATGGGGAAAATATGCAAACTACATTCAAACAAGATATATACAGGATAAATTAGAGAAAATCAATAGAGTGAAGGCATTAACATTCAGGAAGATCATGAAATGCTTCTTACAGAAACCAAGATTTTAGCCAAAATCCAGGAAGCCAGGGAAACTAGAAAGCACACATGAGATGGGAAGAATCCAGGCCTGACCTAGCAGTACCATATCTTAAACTGCACTACAAAGTGGTAATCATCAAAACAATATGGTCTTGGCTAAGAGAGAGAAGGATTGATCAATTGAATAGACTTGGGGTAAATGACCTCAGCAAGATAATGTTTGATAAATGCAAAGAATCCCAGCTTTTGGAACATCCACCATTTGACAAAAACTGCTGAGGAAATTGGAAAACAGTATGGAAGAGATTAGGTTTAGATCAGTGTCGCATACCCTATACCAAGATAAATTCAAAATGGGTAAATTATGTAAATATAAAGAGGGAAATTGTAAGTAAATTAGGTGAACATAGAATAGTATGCCTGTCAGATCTATGGGAAAGAAAAGAATTTAAGACCAAGCAAGAAAGAACATTGCAAAATACAAAATGATTAAGTTTGATTACATTAAATTAAAAAGTTTTGTACAAACAAAACCAATGCAACCACATTAGAAGGGAAGCAACAAATTGGGAGGAAAATTTATAACAAAGACCTCTGACAAGGTCTAATTTCTCAAATTTATAAGGAGCTAAGTCGATTGTACAAAAAATCAAGCTATTCCCCAATTGACAAATGGGCAAGAGACATGAATAAGCAGTTTTCAGATAAAGAAATCAAAACTATCAATAAGCACATGAAAATGTTCTAAATCTCTCATAATTAGAGAAATGCAAATCAAAACAATGCTGAGGTACCACTTCACACCTAGCAGATTGGCTGATATGAAAGTAAAGGAAAATAATAAAGGTTGGAGGGGTTGTGGCAAAATTGAGACACTAATGCATTACTGGCAAAGTTGTGAATTGATCCAACCGTTCAGGAAGGCAATTTGGAACTAAAAGAGCTTTAAAAGAATGTATACTCTTTGATCCAGCCATACCACTAATAGGTTTGTGCCCTAAAGAGATAATAATGAAAAATGTTTGTACAAAAATATTCATAGCCACACTCTTTGTGGCAGCAAAAATTTGGAAAATGAGGAGGTGTCCATTGATTGGGGAAAGGCTGAACAAATTGTAGTACCCGATGGTGATGGAATATTATTGTGCTGTAAGGAATGATGAACTGGAGGATTTCTATATGAAATGGAAGAACCTCCAGGAACTGATGCAGAGTGAAATGAGCAGAACCAAGAGAACATTATACACAGAAAGTGAAACATCGTGGAACAATATAATATAATGAACTTTGCTAATACAAGACAATCCCAAGGGACTTATGAGAAAGAATACTTCCCACATTGAGAGAAATTACTGTGGGAGTAGAAACACAGAAGAAAAACAAATGACTTATCCTTTGTTTGTATGGATATATGATTTGAGGTTTGGGTTTTAAAAGATTGCTATATTACAAAAATGAAAAATATGGAAATAGGTATGTGATAACATTTATATAACCTAGTGGAAATCCTTATTAGATCTGAGAGAGGAGAGTTTAGAGAGGAGGGAAAGAAAATGAAATATGTAAACATGGAAAATATTTTTAAAATTAAAAACTAAAAAAAATTAAAAAAAAGAATCTAGGCCTGAGAGATAACCAATGAAAACTCTCATTCAGGAGATGGGGTGTCCGTCACTGAGTTATAGGATATATTGTAAGGTGTTAAGATATGTCAGTCTTTCATTAAGCAAGTGCATGCCGTGGACTAGAAATTAAAGACTATACACACACACACACACACACACATTTATTTATTTATCAGTCCCTGCCTATATATCTCAGTCCCTGCTCTCAAGGAGCTCACAATCTAATTGAGAGACCACATGCAAAGCATATATAAAGGATAAAGGGGAGACAGTTAACAGAGGAAAGGTACTTAGCATTAAAGAGGAATGGATAAAACTTCCTGTAAGAAGACTGGAATGGTAGGAAGGAGCCAGATTATGGAGGGCTTTATTACCAAATAGAGTATTATAATGTTTGATCCTAGAGGCAATAGGGAACCAATAGCATTGTTCTAATAGAGTAATGACATTGTCAGGGCTGCACTGTAAGATGACCGATTTGACAAACTGAATGGAAGATAAGCTGCAATGGAAAGAGTTTTGAGTCAGGGAGAACAATCAGCAGGCTACTGTAACATGGCCCAGGCAGGAAGTGGCGAAGGCCTCTATCAGGGTGGTAGCAGTTGTAGGGGGTGCAATTTAGGAAAGATGTTACAAAAGTTGAATCAATAATTGGATATGGGAGTCGAGAGAGAAAGAGGGTTGGGATTAGTTTGGGGTCCTGGTTGACTGGAAGGATAAATGGTACCCACCGCAGCAATATTGAAGTTAGGAAGAAAGAAAGGTGCATCTGGCTCCAGATCGCAGCTCTTGCACTTCAGAGCTCCCTGACTTTGATTAAGCCACCCCACATCCCCAAACTTCAGTTAACTCATGTATAAAATAATATATATAAAATAAGAGTTGAAAAGTCTAAATTTTCCCGAAGGACTTTCTCAGCTTCAAATCAGTATTATGATCTACTGATTCTAAGCTCAAGGAAAAGCTAGCTTTTCCACTATCCCAGATAACTGATTGAATAAACATTCTAACTAGTAGGGCAGAAAATCTGATATGAAAGTCTGACATTTCTGTAAAAGCACCTATTTAGAATTAGCACTCACCTCATTCATTCTGTACACCCACCTTAGTTCTGGCTGCTAACTATTCATAGGATCATTTCACAGATTCAGATGAGGCTTTGGAGGCAGAGCAGTTGAGCTCTGGGGGCCCAAAGGTATATCTATTGCCAGGATCCCAGAGGAAGTTACAAGCATCTCTCTTATTCTAGCACCAAATAGAGGTACCTGTATAAAAACAAAGTGGGATCTAATGGCTGTGCTGGTAGGCCTTAATATTGTGATTATACATTGTGGTGTTGATAAGCTAATGTAGTTCTCAGGATTCTGATCTGTGTTCCCTTGTTTTGTGACTAAGTCTCTGAGAATGGCTTGTGCTTTGGATTTTGCTGTAATCTGCATAGTTTTAGGCATATTATACCAAAGACCTTAGCAATGAATATGTCACAGAATAGCTAGGTGGCACAGTGGGTAGAGTGGCAGCCCTAAAGTCATAAAAACTTACCTTCCTGAGTTCAAATCTGGTCTTAGACTCTTACTAGCTCTGACCCCTAGGCAAGTCCTTTAAGGCTGTTTGCTTTGAAAAAGGTCAGTTTTCTCATCTGTAAAATGGGCTGGAAAAGGAAATGGCAAATCACTCCAAGATCTTTGCCAAGAAAACCCCAAATAAGGTTGCGAAGATTGAAACGACTCAACACCAACTGTATGTCACAAAAGTCTTCAACACAGCTTCAGCAATTACTTGTTTGCTAAAACCTTATAAGTGCTTCCTATTCATTAAGCATTCACTTTCTCCCACCTTCTCGAATGCACTGGTGTCAGAAGTTGTGGAACTCTGGCAGTTAACATACACAGGATCCTGGCAAAAGGGAGATATTGGTTTATCTTATTTTTTGATCATCCTTTCCTCAGGAGTCTTATCCACTTCTGTCAGACCTGACAGAATACTCCACTGCAAATGTTGGTAAAAGAAAATCATGAAAGGCAAGCAGTTCTATCTGACATTTCCTGGGATGCCCAGTGTGATTGGAATAGCATGTAATTGATAATCCTTAAGAGAAGAATGGAAATAACAGAAAGATTTCCTCTATTGCTTATAAAATTTGTTCCATCCTTTTCTTGCAACTTTGTAAACCTTTGAAATTTTTCCATAAGAACTTTATGAATTTTAGAATCTCTTACCACTAATGAGTTTACAAAGATGTTTGTTTTTTTAACAATTGTTAATGAAAATGTTTTGGGAATAAACATTATCTATATTGCAAAGAGTTGTATTTGTAGAAAAATTATCTGGGACTATAATGTCTAAACTTTAAAATTAAATTTCCTTTATTTTTCAAGTTTTGAATGGTTTTTTTATGCTAGTAATGGTGATACTTCAGGGAAGTCCTTGAAAATTACATCTGAATTTTACTATATTTTCACTTCTTTTAAAATTCTCAACCCTGATTGATAATAAACTTACTAATATGATCATAATCTCAAAAGTAAAGTTTGGAAGTTTTCTAAATTTTGCACATTTTTATTTATAAAGATTGCCCCCCTTTTAAAATTGAAGTTTTGAAATATGAAATTATAATTGAGTTTTTAAGCTAATATTTTGGGGTATCTTTAATGCTTAGATAAACTACATTGGCCTAGTAGATATATACTTTTGCCCTTTTTTGTAGTTGACTGACAGTCAAATATGCCTTCTTCATTGTAATGAATTAAAGTCACACTTAGATCACTAAGTTTAAGGAAGGTCATGCATATATTTCTCTAAGAGATTGTTAATAGGACTCAACAACTGAAAGTATTTGAATTTGTTTTTCTTAGGATGTGTCAGCTCAAGGATCATCTTCACAACTTCCTAAACATTTTGATCCTGAGCCAGAAGCTAAATATGGCACCCTGGATGTGACTTTTGACTATGACTCACAAGAACAGAAGCTCCTAGTAACAGTGACAGCTGTCACAGACATCCCAACATATAACAGGACCGGCAGCAACTGCTGGCAAGTGCACCTTGTTCTTCTGCCCATAAAAAAGCAGAGAGCCAAGACAAGCATCCAGCGAGGGCCATGCCCTGTCTTCACAGAAACATTCAAGTTCAACCATGTTGAATCTGAGATGATTGGAAATTATGCTGTTCGTTTTAGACTCTATGGTGTACGTCGCATGAAAAAAGAAAAGATTGTAGGGGAAAAAATTTTTTATTTAACAAAACTGAACCTTCAAGGGAAGATGTCATTACCTGTGATTCTGGAACCTTCTTACAGTATTTCCGTGAGTATCTAGCAAAGTAGCCTCTGAAGAGGGTACTGACATGCGGGCATACACACGTATACATTTACATATGTGCATATATTATGTATGAATACTGACATGCATGTATAATATACACATAGAAAATAAAGCATATGCTATATATGATAGGCAGACTAGCTTAGTAAATAGTGGACTGGACTCGAAGTCAAGAAGAACGCCTGGGTTCAAATTCTCCCTTACCAGCTGTGTAGACATGGGCAAACTACTTAATTTCTATTAGCCTCAGGGACTCTTCAAGATAACTTATAAATGAATTGCAGTCTACCTTAGCTAAAGGAGATCCTGTCCTTTAAAAAAACAAATGTCTTTGACGAATTGATATATGTAATACAAATAGAAGAATATGTATATATATATATATACACACACACACATATATATATATATGCAACCCATCAATTTTTTTCAACCTGTTTTCCATATGGTAGTGATCCTGTTAATACAATAATCTCTTTTATTTTATTATTTCAAAGTTCTAGGTAGTTAAGAAAAATTACTTTTCAATTCAAATTGCCCTTGCCATATTTTCCTTTATTATTGTTTTGGGCCTTTTATTTTCTGTAATATGAAAGAATTTTTATGAACTAGAATGATATTTGAACTTGACTCAAGGCAATTAAAGAATATTATAATATCTAATGAATGTGTGGCAATGGTGTTTTTTAAAACTAAGAAGCATTTTTTTAAGTTTTGCAAATTAATGTGTAAACTACATCTGACATAATTCTCAGTAATTTTATTTTAAAATTTTATCATTTCCTGGCAAAATCCTAGAATTGGCAAACCATGTTAGCATATGCTTTCAGCTATATCAGAGATGGGGACTTTGTAGATTTTTTTCACATTGACTGCTAGTTAGATTGTTGAATTATGCAAAGGGATATTATAAAAGAGGTATAACTCAATTCTTCTCCATGTCTGTGACAGAAAAGAGAAGAAAATATAGGCTTAAATTAAAGCAAGTGAGATAGCTGGCCACAAAAGGAAGACTTTTTTTCCAGCAACATACAGTAAATATTTATCAAATACCTACAAGTGCCTGGTTAGGATATTTGCATGCCGTTAACAAGTTTTTAAAAGTTGTACTCTCTGTGCATTATAGTCCAGCCAAGGCTTTGAGCCTTTATGATACCACTTGAGATTTCACTTATAAAAAAATTAATATATTAATTCCACAGAGAGTAGAATTATATCACATGAATATGCATTTATAAAAAGTAACATTAAAAAATATTCTTCCAGGTCTTGAAGGAGGCCCTGGCCAAAGTTGTCTTCATTCCTCTGCAGGTTGCACTGTGTGATGATTAAAAATTACAAAAGCAGTAATTTTGGGTTTCAAATTAATTTATTAATTGGCTGGTCAAAACTAATTTGGTCAAATGATTCTCTTGATAATCAGAGACTCCAATGTCCCCTCACAGAGATGCATATTTGGGATCTCATTATTCAGTCCCTTCCTTGGACATCCCAAGATATCTCTAATTGGTGAATAGATAATGAGGAGGTAGGCTATTAAGACTTTCAATTCTTCCCTATTCCCTGGTGATGGCAAGCCAGTCAGTCTCATGTTCCCAAACTACTGAGGAGAAAATTATAGTTCTGCCTTCCCCAGTTATTCTTAATGAGTGGTCAAAGGACTCATTTGGGCTCTGTATAGATACATCCAACATAAGCTAGTTCTCTTTATGATGGCAGATCTCACAACTCTTACATAATTTCACTTTCCTATCTTTTCTGTGATGAGAGAAATTCTTTGGTTGCAACATAAAGTAATGCAGTAGAGAGACTAAGGGCCTGATTGGAACTTCTAAGTCTAAACCCAAACATAGAAATAATTCAGCATATATTAAAAATACATCTCAACTGCCAAGTTATCTCCACAGGATTTTTTCTGCCATGCTTTTTTGAGATCTAATCTTAGGTGTCTACATAACGTTGTCACCATTCTGATGTCTTAATATGAAAAGAACATCAGGTCAAGTGAAGGAGACACAGAGATAAATTTGACAGCATGGTGTTAAAGATAGCTTGAGGTAGTAAAGAACCGTGGACTTAGGAATCACGAGTCTTGATTTGAAGATCCATCTGTTATTAGAGACATTACTTTTTACAAATCACTTTGCTTCTGAGGCTTTTAGTTCATCTATAAGATAAGGAGATTGGCTAAATCATCTCTAGCATTCCATCTCTAGGGTGTATAAAACAGGTGTCTTCCCCTGGAGATTACAGTCCAGTAGGGGTGATAAGCCTTGTACTCAGATAACCATATTATAGAATATAATGCATGTCATTCAGTCAGAAGGCATTTATCAAACTCTTACTATATGTCAGTGTGCTGAGCTTTAGAAATACAAAGAAAAACAGAAAGTAAATAATTTATTCTTAAGGAGTTTTCATGAGAGAAAATGAGAGATAAAAGGGCCCTGAGAAGGGGGTGGAAGATGGAGAAAGTTCTCTGAGATGGGACATGGAACATGAGTCAGCAATATAGCCTGTAGAGGGATTAAGATATATTTGGCCTGAACCACTCCTTCTTAATTTGGAGACTCTCAAAAGAGCCATTCAGCCAGATGGTGAGGACACAGGGGAAGAGGCCTCCAGTGGGAGAAGTAGCCCAGGAGTGGAGGAAGCATTCAGGTTAAAGAGCTTTCAATAGCATGGTAGAGAAATTCTGTGGAAATGAACCAGCAGTGCAGCCTGCAGAGGGATAAGACCAATAGAATCAAATGTAATTGGAATTTTGAAGAGGAAGATATTTCCATCCTAGAAGGATCAGGGGAGATTTCATGGCATAAGTGGCACCTGAGATGGGTGAATCATTTGAGGGTGAGTAGAATATCAAGAAGTGGAAATGAACAGGAAAGGCTCTCTAGGTGAAGTACAATGACAGAAAAGTCTGGGAAGTATTCCTAGAACAATTAAGTGGTTCAGATTGATTACAGAATAAAGTGCTAGATAAAGTTGCAAAAAATTTAGCTTGAGGCCAGTTCATAGAGAGAGGACCTTGAATATATATAGTCCTTAGCACAATGTGTAGACACAATAAATTCTTGTTGACTGAATAGGCTAAGGAATTTGAACTTTATTGTATAGAAAATTGTGAGGTTGTTGAATAGTGGATTGCCATGGTCAAGTCTTTAAATTAAGAAGATTAATCTATTAGTGTGATAATGGTATAAGGAATAGGAAGAGGTAAAGAAACTGGTAAGAATGCTTTTGCAAGCAATAATGAGGCCTAAACTAAGATAGAAGCAAGTGGCAAAGGAAGCAAAGGAACAGATGTGAGTTAACTGCAGATAATTGAATTTAAAGGGTTTGAAGGAAGAGTCAAATATGACAGTTGAGATTTGAAGCATGGTTTAAATCAAAAGGAAGAAAAAGTTTTGGGATAAAGATAGTAAGTTTGGTTTTAGACTACTGAGTATAAATATCTGGTCTTCTAAAAGAGATTATAGTCAAATGCAATATAAAATTAAGAGAAGTCAAGGGAAATAGCTTGCTTAAGAGAAGAAATTAGGGGGGCAGGGAATTCACGACTGTGTGATACCAGACTTCATGATTCCCAAAGAATATGGGGCACAAAGGGTTGAGGTCTTGGGGATTACAGTTATTTTGCTTGAAAAATGAATTAGTTGGTGACTGTAAAAATACATTTTTATAGTTACTATACTTTATTGGGGACTTTCTCAGAATCCACACATTGGTACTTTAGATACTAAAAACAAAACTTTAGTTAGTGCAGTCAAGGAAATAAAAAGAAGGAAAGATCTTGTTTGCAAGGTGGCAGAGCAAAACTCCTGAAACCCACAATAAAACTGAGTTTCCAGGGAGGTAACAAGTACCTTTGGAAAGAGGGTTATTCAAACTGGACAGATTTATATCTAGATCTGAAATCCTTCTTTGCTATTTCTCTTTGTCTGGCCCAGGAAACCACTGAGAAGCCACTTTGTTAAATAAGATCATCCCATTACAAATGTCTTTTTTCAATAATTTAAAAAATTCAACTCAGAATTTCTATCCATAGAGTTTTTAATGAAGAAAATCAATATATTCCTATCCAAAACTGTAAATTCAAAAAATGTTTTAAGTAAATATGTGGACAAATTCATAGTAGTAATAACTAATAGTAAATGAATGAAAAGACATTTATTAAACACTATGTGCTCATCGGTATTTGCTAAGCACTGGGAATTCAAGTAGGAAAATCATTACTCTGCTCTCAATGAACTTATGCCTTCATTGTGTGAGACAACACATACAGTAAATTTCAGCAGTAGGGAGGGTAGAAAACTCTGGAAGTCCCAAGGGCTGCATCAAAAGAGTAGATAACTGAGGGGTCAGTCAGTCAATAAAAATTTAAGTAATATCATTAGGTTAGATGATAGTAGAAGGAGGCTGGAGATGTGGGGCTGTAGTACTGTTTCAAGTAAGGCTTTATGAATGGACAGTGGCAGAGGACAGATGGTAAGGCTTAGTGGTTCTCCATCTCACTGGAAGGAAACAGTTTGGTGACTTTCATCTAAGGTATGAATAGTCAAACATGATGGGTTCTGATTGCTTTAGAGGAGGAAGTAAAAAATATGGGGAAAGAAAAAGGAGAGAATGCCTTCCATGTAGTCCTTATGTGGTACTTGAAAATGTTTTCATTTCATCCATTTGTTTTTATATCAACTTTGTAGTTCAGTCATTTCAGTCATGCCCAACTCTTTGTGACCTTGGGACCTTATTTGGGATTTTCTTGGCCAAGATATTGGAGTGATTTGTCATTTCCTTCTCCAGCTCATTTTACAAATGAGGAAAGTGAGATAAACAAGTCTAGTGACTTGCCCAAGGTCACACGCTAGTAAGTGTCTGAAGCCAGATTTTTTTGAACCTGGGAAGATATAAGTCTTCCTGATTCCAGGTTTGACACTCTATAGTGTACCCCAGCTGTTCTCCCACTTCTACTTGCTTTGCTTTACCTCAGTTCTTACCATGCTTTTCTCTATTCATCATATTCATATAGTATGATAATATTCCATTACACACATAACCTTCTTAGCTGATCCCCAAAGGACATCTAGTTTGTTTCTAGTTCTTTGCTAATAAAAAAGTTCTGTAATAAATACTTCATTTATGTGAGAACTTTTTTTAGTTTGCATAATTAGCCATGAGATCTCTTTGTAAAAGATCATTTTAGTCATTTTAGTCAATGTTTGTTGATTTCTTAGCATTTCAAATTGCTTTCCAGAGTAGTTGGACCACATCACAGGTACAAAATTGCTGGAGTACAAAGTGTGCCATTTTTCCACAACCCTTCCAACATGAACTCTTTCCATTTTTGGTTATCTTAGCCTGTTTCCTGAGTGTGAAGTGAAATCTCAGTATTTTTTTATTTACATCTCTGTTATGATTAATGATTTGGAGCAATCTTTCATATGGTCATTAAAAATTTGACATTTTTCTTCTGTGAATTTTTTATTTATATCCATAAAATCCACTCATCTATTAGGGAATGGTTTTTGTTGTTAATTCAGTTCAATAAGCATTTTAAAAATGTTGAACCATAATCTTTTTCTTTTCAGTTACACATACAATTTTTTACAATTGTTTTCTGACCTTTTGCAGTTCAGATTCTCTCCCAACCTTCCTCCTTGCATCCTCCTCGAGGCAGTAAATGGTCAATTTATAGGTTATACCAGTGCTTTCATGCAATACATATTTCCATATTCCCCATGCTATGACAGAAACACATATTACACATACAATAAAAATTAACAATGGAAATTAAGTGAAAAGTCGCGTGCATTCATTTGCAATCAGATTCCAACAGTTTCTTCTTTATCTTTGGATAGCATTTTTTCTCATGAGTCCCTTCAGGTTTTCTTGGGACCTTGTTTTGCTGATAATAGTTTAGTCCTTCACAGTTGATCATTGTACAGTATTTCTATTTCTGTATATACTATTCTCCTGGTTCTACTCACTTCACATTCTGCTCACTTCACTTTGCATCAGTTTATATGTCTTCCCAGGTTTTCCTGAACTCATCCTATTTGTCATTTCTTATGATGCAATAGTATTCAATTACAGCAACCATATACCACAAGTTGTTCATCCATTCCCTAATCAATCCCTTCAGTTTTTCAGTTCTTTGTCATTATAAAGATTGCTACTAAAAATATTCTGGTGCAAGTGAATCCTTTTATCCTAACTCTGATCTCTTTGAGATACAGACCCAGTAGTCATATTGCAGGGTCAAAGGGTATGCATAGTTTTATGGCCCTTTGTCTGTGGTTCCATATTGTCCTCCAGAATGGTTGTATCAGCTCACAGTTCCACTAACAGTATAATAGTGCAATGAGGGAGGAGTTGAAGTCTCTGAGCCCACTTCCTGCGTGACTCTTCTGATCAGAGATGTCCTGAGAAGGGACTAAGTGAAACCATCACAAGGTATATATATTGGCATGTCCAGAAAGTTTGAGTTCTCCTGCCCAGCTACTTTCACTTTTATCTCTCTCTCAGGCCCTGCCTTTTGCCCCCTCACATTCTTTGGTGCCTGTTCAGTCTGGGGAGGGAAGTTAGAGTTTCTTGAGTGGTATTTTTAAAAATATTTTATAATTTGAAGAAAAAAACGTATTGGTATCCCAATTTTCCAAGAGTCCCTCCAATATTTGTAATTTTACTTTTTTAACATATTAGTCAATTTGATAGGTGTGTAGTAGTATCTCCATTATTTTAGTTTACATTCCTCGAATCAGTAGTGATTTGGAGCATTTTTTTTCTTGTGACTGTAGTTTTAATTTATTCATCTAAGAACTGCCTACTAATATACTTTAATCATTTTTCAATTGGAGAATGCTTAGTATTCTTATAAATTCAAATTAGTTTTCTATATATTTGAGAAATGAGGCCTTTGTCAGAGACACTTGCTATAAATTTTTTTTTCCAATTTGTTGTTTCCCTTCTAATCTTGGTTGTATTGGTTTTGTTTGTTTAAGAACTTTTACATTTTCAATATAAGCATTTATTAACTGCCTACTATGTGCCAGGCACTGGGCTATGCACTGAAAATACAAATAAGAAAAAAAAGACAGTCTCTGTCCTCAAGGAGTTAACAATTTAATGGGGATAGGGGAATAACATATAAACAGAAGCTGGAGAGGGGGAGGAGAGACATATTAGAACCATGTTGGTGAACCTGTGAAGGGGCTGTTCCCTTTCCCTTCTCCACACACACCTGAAGACATTTCTCTCATCACCTGTCCCTCTTCCCAGTAGCCCAATGAGAACATTCCTTTCCTCCCCTGTGAAGGGTTCACATGTGGCGTGAGGGTTGCAGTTTGTGTACTTGGTCTCTAAAAGGTTCACCATCACTGGACTAGAGAGTATCCCACATGAGGGGATGAGGGCATCTTGATCTGCTGAAACCAAGTAGAGCTGCAAATGGAAAGAAGAGTGAACTAAAAAGCTTAAAGTCCAATTTCTGCCCTTTGTAAAGAAAAGCTTTGGGAGGAATTTAGCATTTCACCACATAGCCCTCTAGTCAGTGGGGAAAGGAGGCTGAGGGAGGAAGTATCCAAAACTTGAGTTAGAAGCATAGTGATGAGATTAGAAGTAAAAAGCTAATCTTGGGAAGAGCATCTTGTTCTGTGAAGTTAGAACCAGGTAGAGCCTATAGATGGAAGTATCAGACTCTTATCAAAGATGGTTGACAGAAAGATTTTTTCCCCATTGATTATTTCTCCTATCCCAATTTATATTCAGAACATGTAATCACAATTATCCATTTCATTTTTTGTGATCACCTCTTTATCTTGTTTAAGCAAGCATTCACTCCACATAGCTATAACTGTGCAAGGTATCTAATCTGGTTCTCTTCTGTTTTTTAAAATGGTGTGACATTTGACATTCAGGTCATATGTACATTTAGTTTATCATGGTATACAACATAAGTTAAATTTGATTTATGTAAAATTCTTTCCTATTTTCCCAGAATTCTTGTCATATAGGGAATTCTTTCCCTTAAGTAATTTATATCCTCAGGTTTATCAAACACTGGGTTTGGGGAGTTCATTTGTTTCTGATTCTTCCTTATATTATTTCTTCCTTCCATTTGTAGGAGAAGAGAAAAATAAGGAGAAAAAATATTACTTCTAAAAATTTGAACTAGTGAAGTAGATCAGAGTGTGGATGAGGGGAGGGAAGATTTGGGAAATTTTGGGAGAAATTGAGGGAAAATTTAGGGGCATCTGTAGGAGCAGATACTGGTCCAAATCTTGCCTTTAGATGGTAAGGAAATAAAAGTGAAAGGTGATTGATGAGGATAAAAGAACTCTAAGAGAATTAGGGAATAGAACCTTAAGTAATTAAGAAGTTGACTCAGAAAGGATAGGTAGCAAGAGAATGCAAGTAAGTGAGATAAGGCAAATGTAGTAATTTAATAAATTAAGCAAATTGTTTGAGGAGTTTGGTGAGGGTAGCAAATTGGTAAAACCAGGAGAGATTGAAGATTGGTGGTAGACTGAAATGTCTGGAATTTTTGAGACAAAGAATTGGAATTTGACTGAGATAGTCAAGCTACTAGCTGGATTATGCAGTGGATAGAGCGCCAGTCTTGGAATAAGGAACACTCATCTTCCTGAGTTCAAATCTGGTGTCAGATACTTACTGAGTTCAAATCTGGTGTCAGATACTTACTAGCTATGTGAAACTGGGCAATTCACTTAACTATATTTGCCTCAGTTCCTCATCTGTAAATTGAGCTGAAGAAGAAAATCGTAAATCCACTCCAATATCTTTGCCAAGAAAACCCCAAATGGAATCAAGAATTGTTAGACATGACTGAAATAACAACAAAGTTGATATAAAAACCAAAGATAGCAATGAAAAAATTTACAAGTACGGTAGAGGAGGAATGACAGTAATTGTCAGGGGGATAGACCATAAAAGAGTTAGCCAAACAAGAAAAAAGGAAAAGAATAGCTATATACTTAAACCTTAAAAACACATGAGTCTCTTCCTAGAGAGGAGTTAGATACTCTGAGGAAGAAGAAGTTGCTTGCCCTCCCAAAAACTAGAACCACTAGAACCACAAAACCCATCAGGTGAAGTATCATTCATTAAGGAACAGAAGACAACGACTAGTAATACTTGTAATAACTGGCAATTCCTTCTTTAAAGATACAGAAACAGCCATTTGCTGACTTGATAACAAAAATAGAGATGTCTAATGTCTTCCTGGGTCATATATCCAAGACATAACAGATGTCTTGGTGTTTCATGTGGGCACTGCCAGAAGGAACCTGAAAGCAGTATGTGATTATGAAGAGCAAGAAAATGAAGATCATAGGGGCACAAATTATACAGTTCTCATTGGTGCTTGCTGGAAACAGTGGATATAAAAAAGATAAATCCACTTTGAAAGTGAACAGCTGGTTATAAACATGTTGTCTGAGAATGGGAAGTAGATTTCTAGATCCAGGCTTATGATAGATTCTTGGCCAGAGATGGAGTACACATAACAAAAGAACAGTAGAAAAGTATTTTCCAGGTATCCTATAAATCTTATCAAAAGGATAAAATCTTATCAAAGCTACCAAAGTTAGATACTACAAGAAGTAGCTTTGAAGAAGGAATAGCTATTAAGACACCCAGAAATTTTGAAGAGACAAAACACAAGAAAGCCAGTAATAAAAACAAACATAGTTTCAAATACTTACACACAAATCCTCAAAGTTTCATCAGTAATTAAGAATCAAAGGTTCTAACAATAATGGACAAATTTGACCTCTTAGGTTTCCTTAAGATGTAATGAGAAGAAACACATAACTGAAGCACTGGTATGTTTTATTCAAATGAAACAGGAATTTAGAGGAAGAATAGTATTATATATTAAGAAGGTGTGCTTGTGTGACAAATTTTTCAGCAACCAAAGGGGTAAAGCATGATGGAGAATGTTTGGGTGAATATCAAAGGAGAAAGAGGTAGATGGGATTTTTATCTTTGGACAAAAATGGACAGAGCACCTGGATAAAAAGAAATAGTTGAGTTTGGAAAAGAGCCTCATTTATAAGTATGATAACGTAGTAATTGGAGGATTCAAATATCGAGGCATCTACTGGAGCTTTTTCTTCTAAAATGAAGGCATCTAATAATTTCTTGACTTAGTGATAATTAAGTCTTCAGAAAGTAAAGGAATAACCTAGAGGAATCCTAATCTAAATCCGATTCCACTGACAAAAGGAATTGATTGTTGTGGTGAAAATGATGGAAACCTTGAGGGAATGCAACCTCTCCATCCTAGAGTTTATGATGGAGAAGAAAGAAAACTGGGCATAATCTGATTTCTAGGTTTTGGGAAAGCAGATTTTTGTGGTTTCAGAGCAAATATAGATGGTATTCCTTAGAGCATTCTAATTCAAGGGAAATCGTTTGAAGAAGAATGAAAGATACCTGACACTGAAATTCTGAAGAAACAACAACAACAACAACAACAAAAACCCAATTCCAGTGAGCAGGAGTAATGGAATTTGTCAGAAGAGATTGTTGTAAGTGGACAGGGAATTTGTGAAACATTTTAAGATGAAATTTATAAAAGATAGAAGCAAGGTCAGGTCACATAAGATAAATAGAAAATTGTGGCACAATCCTATAAAAATGATTTAAGAAATACAAAAGTTTAGAATAAGGTTTGGTTAGTGAGGGAAGCTAAGGACAACAAAAAGGTGTTTGGTTTGTTTTTTTAAATTCTATCTTGTTTCTGAAGAGAAGGGCAGGAAAAAAAGTATTTATTAATTGCCCAATATGTGCTAGGCATTGTGCACTTTATAAATATAATCTCATTTGATCCTCGCAACAACCTAAGGAGGTAGATGCTATTATTATCTCATTTTACAATTGTGGAAACTGAGCAGACAGAGATTGAGTGACTTGCCCAGGGTCACACAACTAGTAAGTGTCTGAGGCTGGATTTGAACTCAAATCTTCCTATCTCCAGCTCAGTGTGCTATCTACTCTATCCACCAATTCCCTTCTCTTTAGAGAAAAAGGATCCAAGAGAAGATAGGACCTTTCTTTGGGTTGATAGGACCAGGACAGCTGATAACAGAGTAGGCAAAGATGTTAAATTCTTATTTTGTTAATGATCTCTCAGCAAAGGAATTGATCTTTACTCAGAGTGACAAAACACAAATGACTAACTAGGAGTTAACATACAAGATAAGTAAAGAATTAAGAGGTCATTTAGCTGCCCTTGAAGGACTGAAGTCATTTGACCCAGAACTATGTTCTCATCTCCTGAATGAATTGGCAAATAGGATTACTGAATCACAGTCAGTGATATTTGAAAAACAATAGAAAATGGGAGAAATGCTACAAAATTTGAAAAAAGGTAAGTATCCCATTTTTTTTAAAAGGAAGAGAACAGTGCCTGCAAACCAGGGACAATCTTAGAAAGGTTATTAAAAAGATGGTTGAATATCTAGAAAGAGAAGAAATGGTTAAAAGGGAAGGGAAGGGAACAACTAAGTTGTTCCTTGGTTTTTTTCTTGCTCTTAGTCCCTGTTCCATATCCAGCTCTTTACCTGTTGAATTTAATGTATTTCTACACCAAATTCTGTGTGTGTGCGTATTTGTAACAGTCCTTTGCCCATTTCAGATAACAATGATGTTCATATGAACCACCCCTTTTTCCCCATTTTTATATACTCTTCTCAAGGGCATTAATTATAAGTAATTGCAAATTCTACCCACCTTTACCCTCCCTTCAAAACTAATATAATTATCATTTTACCCTCCCTTTTCTTTCATCTCCTAAAACACTTAGAGCAGAATCAATTTACCCACCAACTCCTGTTTTTCTTGTTTAACTTTTTCCAAGCTCTTAGAATATATTAAGGTTCTAAAGAGGCACCTGTTTTTCCTTTCCTTGTTAGAATGTTAGCACTGTATCATCATGTAGCTGCACCCAGTTGTTCAGTTACCTTTCTGTGTTTCTTTGGATTCTTCCTTTTGTGTTTCAGAGTTCATACTCAGCAGTTGTCGTTTTATCAGAAATGTTCAAAAGTCCTATGTTCCATTAAAGGTCCATTTTTTCCTCCTGCATAATGTACTGAGCTTTTCAGGGTAAGTTATTCTTGGGTATAAACCTTTTATCTTTTGCCTTATGGAACAGCATATTACAAGATTTCCTTTTGTTTATCCTACAAGTTGCCAGACCTTGTACAATCCTGACTGATTGTTTGGTGGTTGAAGTGCTTGTTTCTAGAATCATGAAATAATTTTTTCGTATGTGGGAGTTCTACATTTTACCTACTTTTCCTTTTAATTTTTCTTTCAGAAGGTGATTGATGGGTTCTTTCTATCCTCAATTTGCCCTCTGGTTCTAAAAGATCAGGGCCACTTTAATTTATCTTTTTTTTGTATTAAATTTTATTTTATTTTTACCCAAATACATTTTCAAAAACTAAGTCTCAAAATCTCTCCCTCCTTAAAAGGGTAAGCAATCTCATATAGAATTTGCATGTGCAAAATCATGTAAAACATTTTTGCCATGTTAATCCTTTTGTGGAAAGAAACTAAAATAGAAAAATATTAAGAAAGTAAAAAAAGTTTGCTTTAGCCTGAATTTAGACTATATCAGTTCTTTCTCACAAAGCAGATGGCTTTTTTTTATCATGAATCCTTTGGGATGGTATTGGATCATTGTATTGCTGTGAATAGTTATTATTCATAGTTGCAACATTCCTGTCACTGTGTATAATGTTCTCCTGGTTTTGTTTATTTCATTCTGCTTCAATTCATGTAAGCTTTTCCAGGTTTTTCTGAGCTCTTCCTGCTTATCGTTTCTGACAGCACAATAGTTTCCCAATACAGTCATATACTATAACTTGCTCAACCATTCCCCAATTAAAGGGTAACCCTTCACTTTCCAAATCTTTATTCCCCCTCACCCCCAAAAGAGATGCCTTAAGTGTTTTTGTACATATAAGTCCTTCCCCTTTTTGGTTTTTTTATCTTTGGGAGATAAAAACTTGGTAATGGTATTGCTGGATCAAAGAGTTTGTACTGTTTTATAGCCCTTTGGGCATAGGTGCAAATCACTCTCTTGAAAAATTGAGTTCACAACTCCCCCAACAATGCATTCATATCTCAGCCTTCCCATATCCTTTCCAAGTTTTGTCATTTCCTTTTCAGTCATAATACCCAATCTGAAAGGTGTGAGGTGGTACCTAAGAGCTGTTTTAATTTGTTTTAATTAATTAGTAGTGATTTAGAGCATTTTTGCTTAACTGTAGAGAACTTTAATTACTTTGTCTAAGAACTGCTTGTTCATATCCTTTTGCCATTTATCAATTGGGGAATGACTGTGTTCTTATATATTTAACTCATTTTTATGTATTTGAGAAATAATGCCATTAGTAGAAAGATTTATGATTAAATTCCATCTTATTTTCCCCTGTTTAATTTCTGATGTCTGCTTCACTCAATTTGCCCTCTTTTCTATCAGTCCCACCCCCTTCCTTTAGTCCCTTCCCATCCGGTTTTCCAATAGGGTAAAATAGCTTTTTATACCCAACTGATTATGTATATTCTTTCTTCCTACACTGAACCAGTTCTTTTGAGAGTAAGGTTCACATGCATTTCTCTCCTTCTCCTCCAATTTGAGTGCTCTTTCATGCTTCTTTTATGTGACATAATTTACCCCATTATATTTTCCTCTTCCTTCTCCTCCCAATCCATTCCTCTTTCTAATGCCTTAATTTAATTTATTTTTATATCATCCCATCATATTCAACTCACACCCTCGCCCTCTGTCTATGTGTACTCCTTCTAACTACCCTAATTATGATAAAGTTCTTTGTCATTTTAAGAATCATCTCTCCGTGTAATGTTCACAGAAAATGTTCACAGTTTAACTTTACTGAATGTCTTGATTTCTCTTTCCTACTTACATTTTAATAATTCTCATGAGTTTTGTATTTGAGAGTCATATTTTCCATTCAGTTCTTATCTTTTCATTAGGAATGTTTGAAAGTCTTCTATTTCATTGAATACTCATTTTCCCCAAGAAGGATTATACTCAGTTTTGCTGGGTAAGTGGTTCTTGGTTAGAGTGCTAATTCTTTTGCCCTCTGGAATATTATATTCCAGGCCCTCTGATCCTGTAATGTAGAAGCTGCTAAGTCTTATGTTGTCCTAACTATGGCTCCAAGATATTTGAATTGTTTCTTTATGGCTGGTTGCAATATTTTCTTCTTGATCTGGGAGTTTTGGAATTTCGCTATAATATTATAGGGAATTACCATTTGGGGATCTCTTTCAGGAGGTAATTAGTGGATTCTTTCCATTTCTATTTTGGTTCTAGACTATCAAGGACAGTTTTCCTTGATGATTTTTTTGAAAGATGATGTCTAAGTTCTTTTTTTGCTCATGGCTTTCAGGCAGTCCAATAATTCTTAAATTATTTCTCCTGAATTTATTTTCCAGGTCAGTTGTTTTTCCAGTGATATATTTCATTTTCTTCTATTTTTTCATTCTTTTTTTTTAAACCCTTAACTTCTGTGTATTGGCTCCTTGGTGGAAGAGTGGTAAGGGTGGGCAATGGGGGTCAAGTGACTTGCCCAGGGTCACACAGCTGGGAAGTGTCTGAGGCCGGATTTGAACCTAGGACCTCCTGTCTCTAGGCCTGACTCTCAATCCACTGAGCTACCCAGCTGCCCTTTTTTCATTCTTTTGACTTTGATTGTTTCTTGATTTCTCATGCAATCATTAGCTTCCAATTGTCCAATTCTAATTTTAAGGCATGATTTTCTTGAGTGAGCTTTTGTACCTCCTTTTCCATTTGGCCAGTTCTGCTTTTCAGAGAGTTCTTTTCCTCAGTGAATTTCTGCTTTTCAAAGAGTTCTTTTCCTCCAAATCCAAAAAATTGAATTTTTATACCTTTTTTTCCAAACAGCAAATTTTGTCTTTCAAGAAGTTTTTCTCTTAAGTACATTTTTGTATATTTTTTTACATTTGACCAATTCTGCTTTTTAATGAGTTCTCTTCTGTAGATTTTTGTGCCTCTTTTACCAATTGGCCTATTCTGTTTTTAAGGCATTTCTTTAGTATTTTTTGTGCCTCTTTTACCAATCTGTTGACTCTTTTTAAATGATTTTCCTGTATTACTCTCATTTCTTTTCTGAATTTTTCTTCTACCTCTCTTATTTGATTTTTTAAATTCTTTTTTAGCTTCTCCATTAATTCTTTTTGGACTCGAGAGCAATTTATATTTTTCTTAGAGGCTTTGGATGCATCAGTGTTGACTTGAAAGAAAATAATTTTGTATATCTTTTTCCTTCTGAGTTTGAATATACCCTGTCACAAAATACTTTTTTATGTTTTGTTTGTTCTTTTTTGTTGTTTCCTCACTTCCCTGTCTTTTTCTTTTCTTTTAGTTTAAAAAACTGTTCAAGTTGGGCTCTGTAACTATAGCGAAGGTGGCACTGTTCTAAGCTTCAAGTTCTTTGTGCAGCTGCCTTCATATCTGGCATTGGAAATCTATCTGCTTTCAGTTCTTTCAAGATGGTATGTTGTAAGGAGAGCCTATGCTTTATCCCTTGGAATGTGACCAGGGTCCCCTGCTCCCATGTGGCTTCAAATGTTACTGTGAGCGTGTACTGGTGCTTCTTCTCAACCTGCAACTGCACCCTAGGACTGCAAACCTGGTTCAGCATATGGGCAATGTGACAAGATTCTTACACCCAGAGCCAACAAAGGGACCCCTGTAATCTCTTCCTGAGCAGTTGTGTGGCTAAGAATTCTGGAAGCCTTGGCTGCTGCTTCGATTGTGCCCAAGGCCTGTTGCCTGAATGAGGCCTGCCCCGGTGTTGTACTAGATCCCTCATGCTGACCTTCTAAGTTGTTTTGGGCTTTAAAATTACTTCACTTTGTCTTTTTCTGGGTTATGCTGCTTCAGAATTTGTTTTGGGACCTCATATCATTGCTTTTTGGAGGGAAATTTGGTAGAAATCAGATGGGTCCTTGTACCTTCTCCACTATCTTGGCATCACCTCCTATGATTTCTTCATATATGATATCCAGATTTTTCTTTGGAGGAGAAGGATCACTTTTATATATGGAACCAATGTTTCTTAAGTTATCTCTCTTTGATATGTTTATAGGCCAATTATTTTGTTCTAGTATTTCTTGCCATAGAGTTTTTTGTTTCTATTTTGTCTATTTCTAATTTATGGGAAGTGCATTTCTTTTGTAATGTTTACTTTTTCTTTAAAGTTCTTAAGCTCTCTTTTTAAGTTCTTTAATTTGTTCCTTCAGAGATTTCTTTTCTTTGTTTCTTTCTTTCTTTAAAAAATCCTTATCTTCTGCTGAGAATCAAGGTCTTCCATTGTATCCCTGAATGGAGGGCAGATTGCTCAGAATATCAGGATTCTTCACTTATTATACTGATTACTTTCACTCTTTGGGGCTTCCAAATTCTTCCTCCTGAAGTTTTCTTGAGACTCTATTTTTTCCCCTTGTCTCTCCTCACTTTGGGAGGCTGAAAACTTGTTTGCACTAGTTTTTTTGTGCAGTCCCAGTTTGGAAGAAGTCATTTACTCTAGTTTATGATTAGATTTATTAAACCAGTCTGCTGCCAATTCCAGGTTTTCACTAGAGTAGGGATGTGGGAAATCGGTGATTTGCTTCTGTTTAGGGAGGCAAACCACCTTGACCAAAAGTCTAATCATACCTATTTTTGTTATCTGCTTTTTAAAAAAATAAGTTTTTATTTATATCTTTTGTTTTTACATCATTATAGTTTTTCCCATTATCCCTTTCTCTCCCTCTCCTAGAGAACTACCCCATATAACAAATGTTATTTTTATAAACAAAAGGAAAAAAATCAGCACAACTGGTCAATACATTTTTAAAGTCCCTGAGACATGTAAGATACAATACCTATAGAACTCCTTCCTCTGCAAAAGTGGGTTAGAACCATGCTTTCATATCTCTTCATTCAAGGCATACTTGTTGTTTATCAATTTGCAACATTCATCTTTTTTTTAAAAACTTTACCTTCCATCTCAGAATCAATACTAACTATTGGTTCCAAGTCAGAAAGTTGGATTTAAGTGACTTGCCCAGGGTCATACATCTAGGTAGTATCTGAGGCCATATTTGAACCCAGGACCTCCCACCTCTTGGCCTGGCTCTTTATTCACCAATCCATATAATTGTCCCCAACATTTACTTTTTTTTTCATTTAAACCCTTACCTTTCATCTTGGAATCAATACTGTGTATTGGCTCGAAGGCAGAAGAGTGGTAAGGGTAGGCAATGTGGGTTAAGTGACTTGCTCAGGGTCACACAGCTGGGAAGTTTCTGAGGCCAGATTTGAACCCAGGACCTCCCGTCTCTAGGCCTGGCTCTCAATCCACTGAGCTACCCATCTGTCTCCCCAACATTTACTTCTGATGTGTGTGTGTGTACATGCATGTGTGTGCATGTGATAGGTCTTTCCATTTATATTGTTGATGACATCTCAGACATGACAGACCAAGCCTGTCACCTTGACTATAAGCTTGATTATCTGTTGGATTCAGTGTGCTGGTATAGTCACTCAGTCATTCCAAGCTGCCCCAGTGAGGCTTTCTCCTTATCCAGAGTACCCCAAGTGATATTAGTCCTGGGAGTGGAGGTATTATTCTCCTGATCTTAAAGGGGCCATCCTTCAATGTCACTTAGGAGTATTTATCAATCCCTCCCCACCACCACTACTTTTTATACAAAGGGGAAGAGTTGCCTCTTGTGGTACAAACAGCAGCATCAACACTCAAGGGCTTACCACACATCTCTAGATGTGTCGCATTTAGCTCTAATAAATATTAACAGGTGCGTGCTTATTGATCCAGCAGCACTGATATAGATGTTTCAGAGCCTATTCCTACAGAATTACATCCTGATCACCTACTGAGTTGGCTGATGGGTTTGGATTCTGCAAGGAAAGAGAGACACCTGGAATGCCAATCATCATTACAACTGTTTATTAGCCAATAAGGGGCGTTAGAAGGCTGGAAACAACTGGATAGTCTAGTCCCTCAGCATAGTGGGATATACATACAAACAATAGTGATTGCAGAAGGTAAGGGGGAAAAGAGTGGTACATGGAAGGAGAAAAGAGCACTCATCAGTACCACATTATGAAGACCTTCTTCCCATACACCATCAGTGTTGAGCCATCTCTAGCTAAAGAACAGCCCTGTTCTGTTGGAGCTTGGATGTTTTATTTACTCACAGAGCCTTATCAGGAGAAGAGCAGCTCCAGAGCTCCCATTGATGTGTTTTTTTAATATTGTCAACCCATTAGCAGGCTATTCAAATGATGCCAATGTTCCTGTTGTCCACTTCAGATCTTCCTACATCTTCTGTGCTTTATGGAATTCCTAGTCCATAGTTAAGAAACTAGCTTTCATTTTAAACTTTTTCCATTCTTCTTCCACTTTCTTTTTCTCATTGAGACTTGGCTTTTTCCTGACAACAGGACATCCCTAGAACCTTTTCCTTCATTGGTCACACTTTTTCAAAAATAGTTTATCTGTTTTCAGTTAAGCATTATATAAAGCTGCTAAGTTCATGATTGATAACTTTATCAGACCTGCTATGAGAAATCTTTAGCAGGGTTGTTAAAAAGGCAATATGACTTTGCTTTAATTATAACTTTCTTTACCCAGTTTTACAGTGTTTGGAGAAGAAATACTAGCTCATTGTTCTGAAGTTGTCCCTCAGTTTTTTCCAGTTTTTAGACACTTGCACCTCAATCTCCATATTTCTGGCATACTTCCCACGAGACATAACAAATCATGAAAGAAATTGCTATATTATTTACTTAAAAAGGAAGATACATTGTGTCACTTTCTCATTTAAATTATGGGAAAATCTGTGATATGCAATGGATGTAAAAAATCAACTATATTTGGTCTCTGTGAAAAATTAATTTAAAATTTTAACGATAGAAAATAAAGTAAATATGCTCGTTTTATATAGGCTTGGAGAGAAAGTAGTATTTTAATTCATATAAGTGTAAACCCAAGGTTAGTGATTTATTGAATTTTTACCATGTAGTTTTTGGCCTTGAGGGACCTTCACTCACAGTGGAATTGTTCCATTTTTACTAGATGACTTCAATATTTTCTAAAATCAAAAGGTGACGGCGAAGGTGAAAAATTGCTGTGGTTTAGTAGATTGAATTTTAGTTCTTATTACAAAAAATTAAAAATCTATTAGATGAAATGAAGGATAGGGGCTGTCTTTTTTGGAAATACCACCAGTCACTTGTCAGAGGAGAGAATTAGAAGTTGGAAGAAATATATCATAAGAAGAGAAAGTATATTTTTAATGTTCTTTTGAATAAAAAAATCAAAATGCAGTATTAACTACATCATATGCATTAGATTATTATTTTGTCTGAGTAAACATTTGCTACATTAGTAAACATATAACCTCCCTAAGAATAATTTTGATCCAAACTAGAAAAGAAAGACTTAAGCTATATCTGTAAGAGGGAATGACTTTATGACATAATATTTAAACCAAATTATATTTTCCCAGTTTTTTATCAGTTATACCCCAAACACAAAGAAAATAGAGACAAGAAGCAAGCATATGGTTCTGTGACTGTAAGTGCCACTCTGGCCAAAGTAATTCCAAATAAATATTTATGTAAACATGACTCCATTAGGGCAAACTTAGGATCAGATTTGATTAATAGTATCATTGGAAGAAATGAAACCTGGCAAGAAGGGCTATCTAATTCTCTGAGATTGAAGTAAAGATATAGAAAAGCTTTAAAAGTAGGTTGGAAATAACTAATGAGCAGAGTGGAGAATTCATCAGGGATAATTGGATTGCTTTTTTATGATTAGGGTCCAGTTGCATGTAGATAATATAAAATAATTTTAACAGCATGTTTTTAAAGAATAAATGTGTTTTCTGAGTAAAAGAAGGAAGTCAGAAGAAAAGAACAGAAAAAGGAGGAAGTAGAAAATAAAAGATTTACAAAGTCATTCATTTAGTATTTATGGAATGTCTATTATTTGTAAGGCATTGTGCTAGGAACTGTGAGGGCCCAAATCTAAATAAAACATAGTCCCTACTCTCAAGAAGCTGACAATCTAATGGGAAAGATAGCACATAGATGAATAACTATATAATGCAGTGTAATATATGTGCCTAAAATAAAGTGCTATGAAAATACTGGGTATAATACATAATTTATTTATTGTTTGTTTGTTTTATTTTTTATTTTCTATCCTAAATTTTTTTCATTTTTCCAGCAAACTTCTAAGAACTAATGGCATAGCTCCCTCAAACAAGGGGGTTATTCCTCAAGACTACCAAGAGTTTGGATTCAGAAGTTATAAAAGATTGTGGTCTCATGAAATATAAGGCACCAGATACAAAAAGAAAGATGAGAAATGATTTGAGGGAAACCAGAAATGAACTGCAAGTAAATGGGACACCAGCCCACAGAGAGCCATACCTAGAGTACAAGTAAATCTTAGTAGATTTCTTCTTCACTGCCTAAACAGGCAAGAGGCCCTGGGCAATTTTTCTCTTCCCCTTTTCCCTTTCCTTTAGCTACAAGAGATTTTTTTTTCCTCTCTAGAGCTTTCTACCACTATGTAGTAGTGTTATTAAGTCTAATTTTTAGGATTTGTTCTAAGTTGTTTTACTGATTATGACTATTAATGTCACCCAGCAGTGCTAAAGGGGAGGAGAAGAAGCAACTCTTTTTTTTATTATTTTTATTATTTCATAGAAGTTTTATTATTTCATAGAATATTCAATTCAGTAAACATTTATTTAAGCACCTCCTATGTGCCAGGCAAATTGTTAAGTGGCAGGGATGCAGAAAGAATAAGAGAGTCCTTGCTTTTAGGGAGCTTATAGACTAATAGGATAGACAACACGTAAATATATACAAAGCAAATTATAAAAGATACATAAATATATAAAAGGCAAATAGGAATAATTAAAACATGGAAAGCACTGGAATTGAGAGATGTTAGATAAGACTTCCTGTAGAAGGTAGAATTTTGGTTGGGACTTAAAGGAAGCCAAGGTGCTCAAATAGGCAAGAGTGGAAAAGGGAGAACTTGCAAAGCATGAGGGACAATCAGAGAGAATTCCCACAGCTGAGATATGGAAAGTTTTATTTGTGTAACAGCCAGGAGACCAGCATTGCACATGAAGAGTACATGTTGAGGACTGGAGTATTAAAAAAAACACAAAGAGAGGAGGGAGGCTAGATTATGAAAGGCTTTGAATGCCAAACAACATTTTGTATTTGATCCTGGAGGCAATAGGGAGTCACTGGAGTTTACTGAGTAAGAGGAATGACATGTTTTAGAAAATGTTTTAGGAAAATCACTTTAGTAACTGAATGAAAAATGGATTGGAGTGGGGAGAAACAAATCAGGCAGACCCACTGACAGCTATTGCAATAATCAAGGAATGGGGTAATGAAGGCCTGCACTAAAGGGATGGCATTTGGAGGAGAGAATGGGGTATATTCAAGAGACATTGCAAAGGTGAAATCAACAGGTCTTCACAATAGCTTGGAAATGGGAGATAAAAGATAGTAAGGAATACAGAATGGCTCCTAGATTGTAAGCCTGAAGGGCTAAGAACATGGTATTGACCTCTTTGGTAATGAGCAGGGATGGTTTAGGCAAAAAGATAATGAATTCTGTTGTGGATATATTGAGTTTAAGATGTCTACTGGGCATCTACTTCAAGATGTCTGAAAGGTAGTGGGAGATTCAAGATTGGAGGCCAGCAGAGAAATTGGGGCAGGAAAGATATGAGAATCATCAATAGAGAAATGGTAATTAAATCCACGGGGGCTGATGAAATTACTTAGTGAAGTAATATAGAGTGCGAAGAAGAGAAAAGAGCCCAACAAAGAGCCCTGAGGGTCACCTATGGTTAGAGAGCATGATCTAGAAGAGGATCTAGCACATGAGGTAGTGTAAGGGGGGGCAGGGGGTTTTATGGGTTCATTATATTAAAAGATGGTCACTAGAGGATTGAACTATTATGAATCCTCAATTAAGAATAATCTCAAGTCAAAATTGAATTTTATGGAAGTTTATTTACAATTAAGAAGAGAGAGAGGAAATAAGGAAATAAGAATCTAACCCAGTAGGTAATTTATTACCATCCTCTAATTAATCCAGGTAGATCTAACTCTCAGCCAAGAGTTAGAGGGCCAGAGGCCCGGAGGGAGGTGAATGGAGCAAAACTTCATTCACAAAGTCTACTAAAAGAAATTTCTTAAGAGAAATTCATGAAGATTCAGTCAGTCTTTAAACTCACCACGTGGAATTAAAAGAAAATATTTAAAGCAGTCTCACCAGGGTCTCAGTGTTCCAACATTCCTCTGAACCAGAAGAGGTCTGTCACCAGACGTTCTCTTCTACCAAAGACCCCAGCTGACTTTATGAAAAGGTTTGTAAGAGCCATTGTGGTGTGTAGGATAGTGAGTTTATCATTTTACTTTTTGGTTGAAAGGGGCAGAGTTAAAAAAGACACAAAGACAACCACTTCAGAGACATCTATCAGCTACATGTAGGACATTGCTTGGGATACCTCTCTATCCCTTTGATGAGTCCTTTGCATTTTTGAAAACCCACCGAAAAAAATATTTTCTAACCAAGACATTTATTATTGAAAACCCTAGTTTTCAAGTGCCACTTGGGAAAAGTACATAGTTGTATACTTTTCCAATTTGTTTTCATACAAATCATACCAGTTTTTTTGTGATAATTTTTACTTACTTGAAAGGTCATGTACTGATATATATTATATTAATCTATCATTTTGTTCAGGTTCATCTTCTGCCTAGATTTTCTCCTAGTGCCAATATGGTAATTCATATTAATTGTATTAGAATAAGGTTTTGACTAGGGGCCTACAAACACCACGTAATCACTGTTGAGTGTTTAATCTCTTTTGGAAGCTTCACACTTGTTAAGGACCTACCTGATCCTGTTTCCTCACTTTTCTGAATCTGCTTATGTTATTATTGAATGACTCTGAAATTCCATTCACATTTCTTTTACAATGACAAGGCTCCATTAGGGAAATATGAGATGCCTTTCAGTTGAGGGATACAAAGGAAATTTATGTGGCACTCTAAGCATTTTACCTGGAGTACAATGACATCTGGAGAAATTTTGGTGGATCCATGAATACATGGCACCTCTGTTTCTTTTGTGTTTGTTCTTTCCTGATCTAAGATGAATGAGTATCCTGAGATGAGAAGCCATAGGTGACTGAGAGATCCATTAAAGCCATCAGAAGAGCCTTCTACCAGTTTCTTGAATCAGTAGCCACAACAGTCATATCTGGTGAGGAGCTACAGCTCTTAGAATCAGAAGGTAAATGGAGAAGTAGAATCTACCAATTATCTCCTGAAAGAAACTCCAAAGTTAAAACTCCCAGGAATATTATAGCCATAATCCAGTGGTTCCCAAACTTTTTTGGCCTACCACTCCCTTTCCAGAAAAAAATATTACTTAGCCTCCTGGAAATTCATTTTTTTTATTTTAATAGCAATTAATAGGAAAGATAAATACACCTGTGGTCATCACTGCTACCCTGGATCCCTGCAGCACCCACCAGGGGGTGATAGCATCCACTTTGGGAATCACTGCCATAATCCAACCCAAAATGTTGCAAGCAGACAAAAAGAAAGACTTAAAATACCAGGAAACCATAGTTAGGATCACGCACAATTTAGCAGCCACAACTATGACAGAACAGAGAGTTTGGAATATATTACAAAAGGCAAAGTACATAGGCTTACAACAACCAAGAATAATTTACTCAGCATAATTGAGTATAACCCTAATGGGTAAAAAAGAAATGACCTTTAATGAAATAGAGGATTTGCCATATTCTTGATGAAAAGATCAGGCCTGAGTAGAAACTTTGATGTGCAAATACAGGGATTAAGAGAAACATTATGAAGTAAAAAATGAACATAGAGAAAAAACAGGAATAAATCACATTTTAATATAGGGAGCAGGTGAGGGAAAATTATTTCCCATAATAGGAGTGCATAAGTAGAGTCTATACCAATAAGAAGGAAAGGGTTGAGAACCAGCTAATACTTGAGCTAATCAAAGAAGGAAAAATACTTAATGAATATTGAAATATATATAAACGGAAAAGTAGGGAAAGAGGAAGGGTAAATTAAGGGAAAATTGTGTTCTAAGCAAACAAGTTCTAAAGATATTTTTAACAAAAATATTTTTAACTCTTTTTGTGTTAACAAAGAATTGGAAACTGAATTGAACCCTATCAATTGAGGAAAGGATAAATATGTTATGATATATAAATGTGATAAAATAATACTATAGGACTCTCAGAAATCATGAAATGGAATAATTTCAGAGAATCTTGGGGAGTCTTAGATGAACTAATTCAGAACAAAATAAGCCAAGCAAACAAAACAATTTACAAAGTGACAACTATTTTATAGACTAACAACTCTTGATCAGCAGTATGACCAACTACTGTTACAGAGGATTCATAATAAAACATACTGCCATACCTACTGATAGAGGAAAAAGGCTGAGTGGAACAGAATGAGATATATATTTTGTACATAACTAACAAAGAAATCTCTTTGGCTTGGCTATATGTGTTTGTAAAAGAAAGTTTTTCTTTCCTTCTCAATTAGGTAGTGAGAAATTAGGAGGGAAAGCGAGTGGATTTTTGCCAATTGAAAAAAATAATTTTTATGAAGATATGTACCTAATATGGAAGAAAGGAAAGTTAATGAAAAGTTTATACAAAGTGTGACATAGTCCACCAAGAATTGGGTTGTATCCTAGAAACACTGAAGCTCAGAATACACTGAGGCTATATTCTATATCTATCAAAAGTATCAGGAATCAGTTTTCAACCTTTATTTCCTAGGCCTTTGTCCTTATTTTTGTGTTCGCCTATTTTTATTTTTATAGTACATTTAGATGAAATTCACAATTTGCTTTGAAACCATTTAGACAACCTTAAATTCAAATGTGTGGAAAACAGAGATATCATTTAAACTTATGCAAACCTAGCAAATTTGGTCTAATTCTACCATCCAGTAAAGCCTTCTTCTAGTGCCTCATCATAGCATAGAGTTTGAAAGATTATTGAACATTTGTAGATAGATCTTCACACATCTTTTGGAAAGAGTATTACTTAAAACAGGCAACAGTTGCCATGGATATATATTTATATATATTTTTAACTTTAAGCATTTTGATTAATTAATTAGGGCATTTTCCCATGGTTATAGGATTCATGTTCTATCCCTCCCCTCCTCCCACCCCATCCCATAGCCAATGCACAATTCCACTGGGTTTTACATATGTCACTGATCAAGACCTATTTCCATATTATTGATAGTTGCACTAGGGTGCTCATTTTGAGTCAATATCCCTAGTTATATCCCCATCTTCCCATGTGATTTTATTCTGTGTTTCTTGAATATATGTATTTAGATTAGATAGGAGTTTTCCTAAAGTTAAAAAAAAAGACTGAAAATAATTATGAGGATTAAAGGGGTTCTGAATGGAAAATACAGTACTCTGAACAGTTTGAGATTTAAGAGGTGGAAAGGTTTTCATTATTGTCCTAGCAACATTTTTACCTGTCATCAGAGATCTAGTCTAATTAAATTCAAAGCGGTTCACCTTCAGCAATTTGGCCACCAGATGAGGATTTCTTTTTCTCTTTTTTTTTCTTTTTGACCATAGCAACTCATTAAAACAGTTATTTAAACTAATTAATAAATCAAGGATGAATTGCAATGTTGTTTCACTTAAAGGCATACTCACATAGATGAAATTACAATTTCTTGAGGTATCAACTTTTTTTATAAGTTTGTTTACAGATTATTCACTCTAAAATATAATTTTCTCTAAATAAGCCCTCTTGATTGCTATAAAATTTACAAAAACTTGATTTGCATTTTAAATATATTTTTTGCATAATATATTTTCTCCCTGTACTTCTAATAGATCTTCCTCCAGTCTTTTCACCTTTTCTGTCTTTCTTATACTTTCCAACAAGATTAATTTACCTAAAATACCACTTTCATTATCGTTTCAATGGATTTCCATTGTCTTCAGAATAAAGTCCATTCCTTTGCCTACATTGGAATGCCCTTGCTTTTCTTTTCCAGTTATCCAAATCTTACCCATCATTCAAGATTTAGTTCAAATCTTGCCTTTATCAAGAATGTATGCTTCATTAGCACAAGTTAGTCTTTTCTGTCTACCAACTCTTGCAGCATTCAGTGTTTAGATCACTTTAGGCTTCTTAGAGCCACAAAACCGTGTTTTGTAATCTTATTTTCTTTTGTTCAGATAAATAAATAATCAAATTTGTAGGTCTTTCTTTTTATATATTTATTTTATTTTTATTATGCAAAACACACTTCTATATTGGTCATTGTTGTAAGAACACACTCATATAAAACCAAAACCCTAAAATAAAACCATACATACACTGATGTGAAAGATAATATCCTTTGATCTATATCCATCTGACTAACAATTCTTTCTCTGGAGGTGGATAGCATTTTTCGTCATAAGTCTTTCAGGATTGTTCCAGATCATTGTATTGCTGAGAGTAGCCAAATTTTAACAGTTGATCATCATACAATATTGTTGTTACTTTGTACAATGTTCTCTCAGTTCTGCTTATTTAGTTTTGCATAAGTTCATGCAGATCTTTCTAGCTTTTTCTTAAATAATCTTTCTTATCATTTCTTATAGTATAATAGTATTTGTTATAAAGAAGGTATCTTTGTCTACTGTTATAGTTATTATAGGGTATATTAATCAGGAAAGCTGTCCCTTGGATTCCCTTGATAGCTGGTGCAGGGACACCCAAGTTCTGTCACTCAGCTGGATGTTATAATAACTGCCCCTTCTCGATAATAGTGCTCAGGCAGGATCCCTAAAGGTCAGGTGGATGGGTAACCCTTTCAGGTCCCACCTGGGGTTGGATTGATTTTTAATATTGGGCTCTATTAGCCTTGGGTAACGTTTTCATCTGACTGTGTTGCTCCCTCAACAAGAGTTGTGATGTAATAACTACTCAGGAGGGTATTTAATAAACTTTATCTATAGATGTTAATAAGGGAAAGGAATAATCAGGAACGGATTGGGGATAGTAGGCCCTGTCACTAATGGCTATGATCACTAATCCCTCAGGACTGTAGGCTGTTTCAGTAATGCTGGAGCTCTTGTTCTTCACCTCCTCTGGCTCAACTTGGCCACTGCCAAACCAGAGAGGACAATCTGCTCGGTTGATACAGATATTGATGATCCCTCTCAGCTTCTTATTGCCAGTTATTATGTCAGTCCTACAGCCATCAGGAAATACCTCCCCTACCTCCCTCTACTTCTTCTCTTCCTTCTTCCCGATTCCCACCCAGGCCCGGATACCTAAATATCTATTGATGGTTCAGATGTCTAAATATCTAGAGGAATTCAGAGAGAATCAGAGGACCCAAGGTCAGAGATCCACAGGTCAGTGCTCCGAGATCAGAGATCAATGTCCAAGACCAAGAGTTCCAGGCCAAGGGACCAAAGCCAAAGGCCTAATCAGATGGCTGTCAGGGTAATTTATATCCTCTGGCCAACAGCCTTTCCTCTTGTCCTCATGGCATCTGGGAACATTCTGATATCTCCAACTGTCTTCACCTGTCAATCAAGGTGAGACTCACAACTCCCAGAGTTTGAATATGACATATTCCATTACCAACATGTTCCACAGTTTTTTTCAGCCATTCCTCAATCAATGACCATCCTCTCAGTTTCCAATTATTTGCCCACACAAAAGAGCTGCTATAAACATGTTTGTACAGTTAGCTCCTTTCCTCTTTTTTGTTATCTCTTTTTGGATTGTTTTAGGAAAAGTTAAGGTAAGGTGTAAGTCTGCAGTACAGTAGGGGCCAAGATTCAGGAATCCTGTGAAGTGCTGTTGGTGTTGGATAGTTAGGCCTAGGGAGTAGTTTTCTTTCCTCTGGGTAGACCAGAGGAGATTAGCTATTTCCCTGTGGTAATTTATTGCCTGATCTTCCCATTCTTCCTACTGCTTGGATTATCCTGTTTCCCTGTGGCTGTTTTGACATCTGTGCTGTTCCAGTGCTGATCTGGTGACAACTGACAGCTGAGCATGGGACCTGGCCTTGATCTTGGATATTGGTCTATCTTTAAGCCTTGTCAGACTCACAGGATACAGACCCAATAGTGGTATTACAGGATCAAAGGGTATGCCTTTGTAGATCTTTCCAAAGGAAAAATTTGATTTAGAGAGGTATACTGCAAATGGATTGGTCATATAATTTAAAACAAATATTTGATTTGATTTTCAGGACATTGATCTACTTGGAGTTCAGCAGATCTAGTACCCAGATCAAGCACCACAAAATATACTCTGGGCTAAGTAACTTGAGAAGGACTCTTTAATTAGCTTTTAAAGACAAACTTAGTTGTGGGGCCTGAGATCTCATTGAGGGTCCTCAGCTCTAAACACTGTCCACCATAGGCTAAGAACCCTAAAAATTAAAAGGATGCTGCCACGGAGGCTGCCAGAAGCAACTGCCAGAAGCACTGTGGATAGAGCTCTGAACCTAGAGTCAGGAAGATCTTAATTCCTGTCTGGCTTCCAACATTAATAGCTATGTGGTCCTATGCAAGCACTTAACTTGATGGCCTAGGCTTCCTTAATAGTAAAACAGGAATAATAATAGCACCTACCTCCTAGGGTTGTTGTATCAAATAAAACCTTTGTAAAAATGCTTAGTACAATACTTGGCACATAATAGGTGCCACATATAAAACTTATTCCCCTCCCTTCTCTGACTATTAGAGGTATTAGAACAATGTCTCTCAGGGTGCAGTCGTAAGAGAATAAGTCTTTAAATCATCTTATATTCTTATTTCAACAAATTAAGTTATTTCTACCTACTAAAAAAGTACCAAGTAATGCCAGGATTCTCTTAACTTCAACATCTGAGACATGCTATACTACTCTAGTTAAGGCACTGAGTCTATACCACTAATTTGACACTGATTCATATTTTACTAGATTTTTTGCATATTTTTGTCTCCACACTGATTTTCACTTCTCCAATAATACCCAGATTAGGATTTTGCATGTTGTAAGTACTTAATGAATACTTATTGAATTGAATTATCAAGAAAATGCTATTCTCTTTCTGCTTCCAGTTAAACAGTTAACTGTCATTTGTTGGTGGGTGTCAATGCTCCCTGAAGCTTAAATATTAAATTCTTTTAGATTCTGTAATCCAGTGGATTGATTTTGGATAAATTATATGGGGAAAAACAGCAATTCTATTTTATATTTTTAATAATAACTCATTAATTGGTGACATAAATGATAATACTCCTCCCATTTGAACTTAAAATGTTATATCCTCCTCAAAGTAATAAAACTTTCCCATGATGCACTGTATATATTTTATCTTATTTTGGATATTTCGTAATTAAAACTTTAATTTCTAAAATCTCAGTCATAAAAGTCTATCATTTCCCACCTGGCTTTTTTTTTCAGATTTCATAATCTCCAAAAACTCATTATCCTTCAAAATGACATCAACTCTGAAATGCACGTCTCCTCAGTACCCCCTGCCTCTGAAGTCCCTCCCTTCCTCTGATTGGAGAGGGTTGAGAGTAAACATTGGAGACCTCTCAGATCCTCCACCATTTAGGGCATTCATCTCATAATTTCCCAACCAGCTGTGGTCCTAACCTCCATGGTCTACAGAAACTGATTATCCTGTAAGATGAAGTCAGTTTTGTAACTAACACCTCCTCTGGTCATTTCCTCCCCTTCCCATTCTCATCCCTGTTTTCCAGTGTCTTTTTGTGTGTTACCTTCCTTTTTGAACTCCTTGAGAACAAAGACTCTTATGCCCTTTTTAGGTATTCTCAGTGCTATAGCACAGTGCCTAGCACATAGATGGTATTTAGTAAAAGTTTGTATCCTGACTGACAATAGCTCCAAATAGCATAATTTTGTAGATCAGTATGTTGAAATTTATTACTTTTTTCCAATTATACCAATTTATATTTATAGTCTATAATTGAAATTTGCATTCCCCTTTTTCAGATTTAGCCATTAGTACATATTGGTGTTTATGTATTTCCTGTTATTTCTTAGTTCCTCTGGTTCACTTACTACTTTTGTCAACATATACATTTTCCAAAATATAATATTCATAATAAAGTACTCTAAAAGTAATAGTTCACCATGAACTCATGATCATACCTAAAGATTACCACATGAAGTACAGTATATGAGTAATTCTACTCCCTAGATAATCACATTAACATCAGAAATTCCTCTTTTCAAGGTAAAATTAAACAGTCAAACTTATAGATTATTATTCATAGCAAAAATATATAAGCATATATTCTACACAGGAGGGAATAATAATCATCTGAGGAAATTCCTTCCAGGATATCTTTCAGGGGAAAGAAGGAACTAAAAGGCAAAGGATTGCAAGAATACCTTTTGTCTTGATCTGACTTCTAGTCTTTAATACATTGGGAATAGAAAGGGCAATGAGTTTAAATGTCAAATTTTAAGATGGTTTAAATGACAAGAACTTTGTGTAAGCAAAATCTAAAATAATGGAGACAAAAATGAGATTTCAGATAAACCAGACAATACTCAGGAATCAACATATATTGCATAAATAGAAAAAATTTTAATCAGATAATATATTGCAAAGTAAGAAAAACACATAAAAATTTTGGTATTGTTATATTTTATTATGTTTCCCTTCATATAATTCACTTTTATAAGATACCGATTTTAACAATCTGTTTTTCCTAAGGAAAGAAATTAACAAGAATTAAATGGAAAGAGACTAGTTGGTAATTTGTGGGTATAGCTAGGGATTGTGACAAGGGTAAATTTGGATCTAAGTGAGTAACATACCCTATAATTGGAATAGCTTAAGAAACATTGAAACAAAAAGATTAAAATAATGTTCTCCTTTATATAAACACTATGAAAACAACTAAAGATCTATCCTACCTGAAATAGAGAGAGAGAGATTGTGTGTGTGTGTGTGTGTGTGTGTGTGTGTGTGTGTGTGTGTAAAAATATAGTCAATTTTTGGAAGTCAAAATGATAGATACATTGAGTATATGTTTCAATACCAGCAGCTGTGAAATTAGAGATGGTCTTTAAAGTAATACTTTATTATTTTTACAATGAATAATTTAGTTTTATTTTGTTTGTTTCACAAAACTAGCATTGTTCCATTTGTCATCTTGTTTTATCCTATCCCTGCGTGGATATATGGTAATGAACGAAGAATAACATCTTTTGAGGCTATCCTGAAATCCATTCCTAACATATAAAGACAGGAAAGAAATAGTAAACAGCAGCATATCTAGAATTGGTCTTTCCTTTAAGTTTCCTTAGAAATACCATGCTAAATGCAAGTACATTGACAAAAATCCTGATTATTGATTATTCATAAAGAAATCACATATTGAATGTTTCCTTGGGAGATTATTAAAATAGTTTTAGTTCAGAAAAATTACTAGATATGAAAACACACACACATATATATACATATATACACCATGAATATTGACATATATGTTTATATCAGCCAATAATCTTTTTTTTTAAACCCTTAACTTCTGTGTATTGACTTATGGATGGAAGAGTGGTAAGGGTAGGCAATGGGGGTCAAGTGACTTGCCCAGGGTCACACAGCTGGGAAGTGTCTGAGGCCGGATTTGAACCTAGGACCTCCCGTCTCTAGGCCTGGCTCTCAATCCACTAAGCTACCCAGCTGCTCCCAATAATCTTTTTTTGATGTTGTCATTGAGTCTTTTTTTTTCAGTCATGTTGGGGTTTTCTTGGCAAAAATACTGGAATGGGTATACATTTCCTTCTTCAACTGATTTATTAGATGAGGAAACTGAGACAAACAGGGTTAAGTGACTTGCTTAGAGTCACACAGATAGTGAGAGTCTGAGGCCAGATTTGAAATCAAGAAGATTCCTGATTCCAGGTCCAGCACTCTATCCCCTGAGTCACCTACCTGCTCATAAACATTTGAGTACCTCATATCTGCCACGCACTCTACGTAGTCCTGCAGATACAAAGAAAGGAAAAATACAGTCCCAGCACTCAGGGAGTTCATAATCTTATGAGGAAGACAACAAGTAAACAAATATTTATAAACATTATATATACAGAAGACATCTGAATGATATGCGATTAAAAAGGAATTCACTGTGAACAGCTTCAGGTTTTTTCAGTAACATATTGAACAAGGTTCTCATCTGAGGGGATGGGTAGAGGAGGAGCCATGGGAAGTTTCAAGAAGGAGCAAAATATGAAGACTTGTGAGCACAGACTCAGAGTAAAAATGGATTTTTCACAAGGACAATCTAAATACCTAGTAGAAATGAAATGAGAAATTTTTTAATGTTAAAAAAAAGCTGTGAAGGAAATGAAATAAACAGAAGAGAAATTGGTAGATCTTACTCAAGGAATGGACTCATGGTGTTTCATTCCTGTAATCCTTGCTCCTGGGGAGGCAAAAGCTAATGGATCACTTGTACTCCAGAGCTTTGAGATGCATGAGGCCAGGCCATTTGGATATCAGGGCTAAGTCTAGCACCAATGTAGTGAGCTCCCAAGATCACGTGGACCCACTAGACATCCTAAGAAGGGGTAAACTGGCCAAGATGTAAATGAAACAGATTAGAGCTCTCCTGCACATCTGTAGTAGGTCAAACCCTTGAATGACCACTGCCCTTCCAGCCTGGATAGGAGGGTAGACTAAGTCTCAAAACAACAATAACTTAGTAACAGATTTCTGAAAGCTAGGCTATAACCATCAGAAATCTCACAATACTAGAACAAAATTAAAAGATTGGAAAAAATAGAAGAAAATATAAGATCTGATATTGGGGGAAAAAACCTGGAAAACATACAAGGAGAGAGAATTTCAGAAGCATTGAACTCTGTAAAAATATGTTTTGTTTAGTTTTCCAAACCTACATAGTGTATATAAAGAAATCACAAATGAAAACTGACTGGTTCTTTAAAACCAAAGGGCAAAATAAAGATAGAAGAAATTACTGATTACCTCCTAAAAGAAATACCAAAAGAAAAATTCCCAGGAATATCAGGCAAAACCCATAGCTCCTTCATCAAAGTCCACCCAGCATTCCAAAAGAAACAATTCCAATACTATGGGCTCACCATTAGCCTCACAAAAAATTTGACACTTTCTCCTAAAAAAATTTGACAGAGGATCTTCATAAACACTATCCAAAAGAAAAAGTCTTAGAACCAAGAATAATTTACCTTGCAAAGCTGAGTATAATCCTTCAGGGGGGAAATAGATCTTTAATAGAATAGCAGAATTTCAAATATTTCTGATCAAAGTTGAGTAGTACCTCTAAAATACAAACAAAAGAGGGGGCAGCTAGGTGACTCAGTGGATTGAGAGCCAGGCCCAGAGATGGAAGGTCCTGGGTTCAAATCTGGCCTCACACTTCCTAGCTGTGTGATTCTGGGCAAGTCACTTAACCTCCCATTGCCTAACCCTTACCACCCTTCTGCCTTGGAACAAATACACAGTATTGATTCCAAGACAGAAGGTAAGGGTTAAAAAAAATACAAACAAAAGAGACTAGAGAAACCTAGAAAGGTAAGTTTGAGTAAATGAAAGTACTATGTGATAATGGTAGTGCTAAAGTCCTAATGAGGGAGAAAAAAACAGATGTCTCTCCATAGTTTTAATACCTTAAAAGATATTGAATGTGTTCAACAAAAAATAATTGAGGTCTAAGGACTGATTGGTTTTGTTTTGACGATTCAAAGAAAGAAAAGAGAAGGAAGGGTAAAAGGAAGAATATACCAGTATCAAAGGATGAAGAGGATCAGATTTGGTATAATGATGATAAAGATGCATGAGAAGTGGATACAAACAAAGCAGAATGGGTGGGGGAAATGAATATCAGATAAAACTAAAATGGCAAACTGAGTGTTAAATACGCTCTCACAGAGCTCAGGATAGAAATATATCAAACTGAATAAGGGGGAGGAAATAGGAAAGCGGAGGGGCAAGAAGAAAGATAATACCAGGAAGGGAATAGTCTCAGTCAAAGCAAATTTCTAATCCCCAGAGTGGGGGGAGTAAAAGGGAGAGGGGTAAAGAAAAGCAAAGAATTAGAATCGGACAAATGTTTTAAATTGCCTCTTAGACATTTGGGGAATAACTGAATAAATTGTGATGTATGAATTAATGGAAAGATATTGTACCATAAGAAATGATGAACATTTCAGAGAATCATAGGTAGTATGAACTGATGCAGAGTGAAATGAGAAAAATTATGAATATATGTAGTGTAAGGAGGAAAAAAGGGTTTTATGGGTTCAATATATTAAAAGTTGGTCGCCAGGGGAAATTTCCCCAATTAAGGAATAATCTCAAGTCAAAATTGACTTTTACAGGAGTTTATTTATTTACAATTAGGAAGGTTGAAGGTAGGAATTTAGAGGCCCCAGCAGAGGAGCACAGAGGTTAATTAAACAAGGCTTCTAGCCACAAGGCCTTCTCTAAGAAGAGAGGCCTCCTTGAGGCTGGAGCCTCCAGAAACGCCAAGGGAAGAGAAGGAGAGTCAGCCTAATTTACCCATGTGACAATTCAAAGGGAAGCAGTCTGAGGTCCCACCAGAGTCTCAGCATTCCAACACTCCTCCATGAACCAGAAATGTCCTCACCCAGTGCTGTCTTCCACCCAATGCCTCAGCTGACTGAGGATCCTCTCCCTTTAAAGGGGTCACTTATGCGTCACTTTCTGCTCCTCCCTCCTAATTCACATGTCCAATCACAATAGACGCTGGGGCGGTGCCTCAATTTTGATTGGTGTTTGGGCCTCCCACAATTGGAAGGTGCTCTCACCTTTGTGTAGGCTTAATTTAATTATCATAGTAGACAATAACAATGTAAAGAAAAATAATTTTGAAAAACAATAACTCTAATCAGTGCACTGAACAACAATAACTACAAGGGACCTGTGATGATCCATTTTAGCCACCCACTGGCAGAGAAATAAAGAATACAAGGATAAGGGGCCAGCTAGGTGCTTAGTGGTTTGAGAGCCCAGCAGGTCTTGGGTTCAAGCTTGGTCTCAGACACATCCTAGCTGTGTGACCCTGGGCAAGCCATTTATCTCCCATTGCCTAGCCCTTGCCACTCTTCTGCCTTGGAACTAATAAAAAAAGTATTTATTCTTAGATAGAAGGTAAGGGTTAAAAAAAAAAGACTATAAGGAGAATAAGGACATCTATGTTTTTGGATATGGCCACTGGGTGGATTGGCTTTAGTTAATTGCTTATTTATTACAAGTCCTAAGTTTTTATTTTAGAATTTTTTTTCCTTTCAAGTTAATGGGGGAAGGTTGTGCTATGGATGGATGGAGGGATGATGCCCCCAAAATGAGGGCCATTGAAACATTTTAAAAAATAAACAGAAGGAAATATAAGCATATTCAGAAAGAAACACAGACAAGCAGTATAATTTTTAAAGAAATGTATAGAATTTATACTCTTCTTTTAAAAAGTCAAGAAGTATGAAGTTTCATGGTTTCAAACAGAATCCCTTTTTCAGCTATGTATAGAAATATTTATTTTGTTAGTGTTTAAGTTCAGAATTACAATTTTTAAATGAAAATGAGGATTATAATACTTATGTAATCTACTTTATAGAATTAATATGAGAAATGTATTTTATAAACTGTAAAGCTTGATAAGAGGGCATCTAGGTGTGGTACAGTGGGTAGAGTACTAGTTCTAGACAGTCAGCAAGGCTCTTCTTTCTGAGTCTAAATCTGGCCTCAAGACACTTTCTAGTTGTTTAACCCTGAGCAAGTTATATAACTTTGTTTGCCTCAGTTTCCTCATCAAAAAATTACCTGGAGAAGGAAATGGCAGCCCACTCTGATATCTTTGCCAAGTATACTCCAAGTGGAGTGACAAAGAGTTGGACACAACTGAAAATGTCCAAGCAACAAAACTTGATATTAATGTGAGCTTTATTATAAGAAACTTCTAGTACATTGTCGATTTGAGTGATAAACAATACAATTTTAATAAGGTTGATAATTTCCAATTCAAAATACTTTTTTCTAAAGCATGTTTAGATTGTAATTTAAAAATATGTTTGAAGTCTGAAATATTTAATTGTGATAGATTGTTCAGAAAATACCAAATGCAAACCTGAAACAGTAGAATTTTGAAAAAAACATTAAATTTTTTTTAAATGTCTTATAAAGCAGGTTTCCATCATGGTATACCTACTTGTGTTATAAAATCTTTATGAGACAGAAGTTTGTTGTTCTCTATCAACAGTTACATTTTATTTTATTCAAAATAAGAAACAATTTGAGTTAAAATATGATTGTATCATAAGTTTGTATGTTTTTCTGCATGTGTCATGCAGCTAGATCAGCGCTGTTTCTGTCATTTAAAAAGTATGTTTCCCTAGCTTTTTCTTCAAGTATCATGGGCTTTCTAAAATTCAGTTTGAGTGATGATAAAGGAATTAAGCTTGTGATTTTAGGTTTGGAGCATTCTTAGAGATGTTTTCATGAAAAGATTAATTCTCCACTCAGAAGTATTGTTTATGGAGAAATTGATTTAAAAAAATAAAGACTCCTTCCTCTAAGATTTCTTATTTTAATTCCTGACCTGCTTTATTTTTTTTTCCCTTTAAAACGGTAGGGTATGATTATAGATGCACAATGACTATTGACTTTACCTCTTTTCTTAGAGCTAGAATTATTTTTATAGTCTACAGCTTGGCTTTTACCATTGTTTTTATTTTCCAGTCTGCCAGTTTTGGACACATAATTATTAGATTGAGTCTAAATTGAACTTTTCTCTTAGTGTAAACTAAAGGCTTAATAAGCCTTATATACAAAGCCTTGTTTTTGTTTCTCTGATATTGTTTATAATTGTAGGGAATAATTTATTTTCATATTTCAAAAATACATAAGTAAAATAAAATAAGAAATACTTTAGACTACCTCAGTAGACACATTTGGGAAGGTGATATGATTTTAACTTATGGGAAAAATTTTTTGCTATGAGCACATTTTGAACTAGTTAGAATTTCTGAGCTGGAGCAGAAATTTCTAATTTAGTTAATCATGTTATTTTAAAAGCAATTTTTGGCCCCAAAGAGTGGCACTGTCCCCCTGTGCTATGATTTAAGTTATAAAAGTAATCTCTACCTACATACTAACTTATCCAAAAATTGACAAATTCAAAGGATTCAAAGATGGGTGACAATATAGAATGCTAGCACATAAGTTGCTATGGACCTAAAATTGAGTTTATCCAATAAGTTACAGCTATTAATAATTTCTCAATTCATTTTTCAAGAAACCTCTCTTCAAAGACAAATGCTTAGCTAGGTGGCCCAATGGATAGAGTGAGGCCTAGAGAGGGGATGGCTTGAATTCAAATGTTTCCTCAAACCCTTCCTAACTATTTGACCTTAGGCAAGTCACTTAACTACCACTCCTAACCCTTACCTTTCTTCTGCCTTAGAGCCAATACACAGTGTTGATTCTAAGATTGAAGGTAAGGGTTTAAAAAAAAAAAAAAAAAAAGACAAATGCTCCTAGGAGGGAATAAAATTTAAGTTGTATTGTTAAGCACCTTAATGCAGATTAGGTATGAGCATATGTGTGGGTAGGTATGATAATATACACACATATATATTTATATTATCAGTTCATTATTTATGTATCTTGGATAATAAATCCTTATTAGAAAGATTTGAAACAAAGATTTTTCCAATTTCTTATCCTAAGGGCATTAATTTTGTCTGTGAAGAAACTTTTCAATTTCATAGGAGCAAAGATATCTGTTTTATCTTTTGTTATTTATTGCCTCTGTATCTTGTTTGGCTAAGAAATATCCATTTCATAACTGGGAGAGAAATATATTCTGCTTCTATTCTAATTTTTTAATTTTATGACCTTTAATGTTATACAGTCACATATCCATTTAGAATATATTGTGGAATATGGTGTATGGCATTGGTATCTAACCCAAAGAGAAAATGAGGACTACCAAACCATACATAAAAATCCCTAACAGATGTGATCAGCTTAATTTTAAGATGTAATATTATCTATATTTTAGTATATTTTTATTTATTTCGTTAAAATTTCCTAAATTACATTTTCATCTGGTTCAGGTCACACTTGGTAGTATATAGGCCCAAGGATTTGACACTTCTGGTATAAGATATCAGTCTAAATCTAATTTCTTCCAGATTGCTTTCCAGTTTTCCCTGTAGTTTTTATCGAATAGTGTGTTATGCTATGCTTCCTCTTTAATTGAATAATGGATTATTGCATTAAAAATTGTTTCTGATTCTCCTTTATCTAATCTGTTCCCATTGACCTACCTTTTTTATATTTTACCAATACTGTATGTTTTTGATTACTACTGCTTTAAAGTATAGTTTGAAATCTGAAAGGATTATTCTTCTGTCATCTCTAGCTCTTTTCATGGTTTTACTTGATAATCTAGATCTTTTGCTTTTCCAGATGAATTTTGTTATTATTTTATTATAATTATGTATAAATTAACTTTGGTAGTATTATTATTTTTATCATATTAGCACAGCCAAACCGTGAGCAATGAACATTCTTCCAGCTATTTAAGTCATTCTTTATTCCTTTGAGAAAGGGGTAAATTATCTCTGTGTCCTAATAGATGATCAATTTTTATAAAAGTTCTTTGTAGAGGAAAAATATATATGGTCTTTTGAAGATCCATTTTCATTTCAGTTATGACTGACTCTTTATGACCCTATTTGGGGTTTTCTTGGCAAAGATACTGGAGAGTGGCTTGTCATTTCCTTCTCCAGCTCATTTTATGGATGAAGAAACTGAGGCAAATAGGATTGAGTGACTTGCCTTCAGTGCCCAGCTAGTAAGTAATTAAGGTCAGATTTGAACTCAAGAAGAGGAGTCTTCCTGACTCTAGGCCTGGCACTGCACCATCTAGCTGCTCCTACACACTCCCACTTAGAAACTGCAATAAGTCTTTTAGCTTGTTTCACCAGCAATTTGTTCATTCTCTATTTTCCCTTTTGGTATCTTTCTGTTGTATTTATCCAAAACTGAGAGAGATCCATTGAAAATCAGCTAATGTTTCCTTTATGAATATAGATACTAAACCATTTGGAGCATATAGGTTTAACATTGATATTGTTGTCTATAGTTACTTTCAGTTTAATATAATTTTTTTGGTCTTCCCTTTTCATGTTTTGAATATTGTTTTTTTTTTTACTTTGTCTGATAGTATGATTCCAACTTCTGCTTTTTTGGATTCACTTACTGTATAATAAATTTAATTCCAGCTTTCCATTTTTATTCTGTCTATGTTTCTGATTTTTAAATGTTTTTTTTCTTATAAGCAGGATATTGTGGGGCTTTTCTTTCTTATTCTATCTTTTTTTTCACTCTATTCGATGATTTAACCCACTCAAAGGTACAGTTATAAGAGTTAGGTTTATACTTCCCTGAATTTGTCTTAAGTATGGGTTTTCCCAAAAATTTGTATTTTTCTCTTAGTAGTACTGTTTCTTTAGTTGTCTTAGCTATATTCTAGACTTTTATTCTTAGATTCCTGTTGTTCATTATTCTACTATTGTTCATTAAGTTGTGTGGGACTCTGTGAACCCATTTGGACTTTTCTAGGCAAATATACTGAAGTGGTTTGCATTTCTTCCTCCAGTTCTTTTTACAGATGAAGAACTGAGGCAATCCTTATGCTTAATTTTTTTTTATTTTTAAGAGTTATTAGTTTTTTTAACTGTAAAGATATTTTATTTCACCAATTACATGTACTAACAAATTTCAGCATACATTTTCCAAAGTTATATGATCCAAATAGTCCCTCTTTCTTTCTCTCACTTTTTTCCCTGCTCCTGGAACTGGCAAACAATTTGATCTAATTTATGCATGTATTATCATGCAAAACATATTTCCATATTGTTAATTTTTGTAAGAGATTTATCATATAAAACCAAACCTCCCTAACAAAAACCTAAATGAAAAAGTAAAAAAAAATGTATAATTTCATCTGCATTCCAATTCCAATAGTTCTTTCTCTGGAGGTGGATAGCATTCTTTGTCATAAGTTTCCCAAAATTGTCATAGATCATTAAATTGCTTAGTGTAGCTAAGTCTTTCACAATTGATCATTCCACAATATTGTTGTTACTGTGTACACTGTTTTCTTGGTTCTGCTTATTTCACTCTGATTTACTTCAAGTAGGTCTTCCTGGCTCTTTCAGAAATCATCCAGTTCATCTTTTCTTACAGCACAATAGTATTACATTACCATCATATACCACAGTGTATTCAGCCATTCCCCAATTGTTGGGCATCCCTTCTTTCATTGTCACTTCAAAAAGAGTTGCTTTAAACTTGGACTCCATACTCAGAGAAATTATTCAGCAAAATTGCCCTGAAGTTCTACAACAAGAGGGCAATATAGACATTGAAAGGATCCATAGAACACCCTCTACACTGGACCCAGAAAAGTCAACACCCAGAAATATAATAGCGAAATTGAAGAGCTTTCGAGTCAAAGAAAAAATCTTACAAGAAGCCAGAGACAATTCAAATATCAAGGAGCACCAATAAGGATCACACAGGATCTGGCAGCCTCAACACTAAAAGAACGCAAGGCTTGGAATACAATATTCAGAAAGGCAAGAGAGCTGGGCCTTCAGCCACGAATCAACTACCCAGCGAAACTAACCATATACTTTCAGGGGAAAGTATGGGCATTCAACAAAACTGAAGAATTCCAAGTTTTTGCACAAAAGAGACAGGGACTAATTGGAAAGTTTGACACTCAACCACAGATATCAAGAGAAAGATGAAAAGGTAAATAAGAAACAGA